>NC_044980.1:91328036-91632550 GCF_008728515.1 Papio anubis | reverse complement strand
TACTTTAAAAAAAAAATGTACAAAAACATCTTTGTGTGGAATCTATGTTTGCTCATTCCAAAGCTGACAAAAGTAGCTCCCGGTATTTACAGAATTTCTTTTTCCAAAGCAGATCAAATAATTTTTGGCTATTTTTCACTAGAACCCAAATCAAACTGAAACAGAAATTAACTAATTAATCCCAAAAGGGTTAAAGCCATTTTGCATATGGAAAAACCAAGGCAAAGCGATATTAAAAGGCTTGTTCTAGCAGATTCATAAAACAGCTAGCATTATTAAGCCAGGAGGTGGTGCTTTCCCTCAAAACTTGTTCTTCCATCACAGGTCATGTCTCCTCTTATTTCCTAACTCTAATGACAGTACTTGATGGCTAAAAAAGACTTAAGTAGCCACTGTATTTTTTTTTTCTTTTAAAATCAGATACACAGAAAGCAAGAAAATAAACACGGGGCCAACATCTCAGTGATGAGGAGCTCTTAAGACTACAGATAAATGACAGCACAAGAACTTACCGCTAAACTTGCAGTGCCTATTTGTTCTTTTTATGGTCTATAAAATCTATCTGAGCATGCGTTTCTTTATAATTATTTTAAACAGTCATAAAATATCAAAAGTAAGAACAGTATGGAAATGCAGATGGAATCATTCAGAAGGAAAGAAAAGTACAATTTAGTTTCCCAGCTCCCTTTTCTTTCTTTTTTTTGAGACGGAGTCTGGCTCTGTCACCCAGGTCGGAGTGCAGTGGCGCGATCTCGGCTCACTGCAAGCTCCGCCTCCCGAGTTTACGCCATTCTCCTGCCTCAGCCTCCGGAGTAGCTGGGACCACAGACGCCCGCCACCTCGCCCGGCTAGTTTTTTGTATTTTTTAGTAGAGACGGGGTTTCACCGTGTTAGCCAGGATGGTCTCCACCTCCTGACCTCGTGATCCGCCCATCTCGGCCTCCCAAAGTGCTGGGATTACAGGCTCGAGCCACCGCGCCTGGCCTCCCAGCTCCCTTTTCATACCTTCCTTGCAACCCCCCGAACCTTTCCCTTTTTCTTTTCTTTTTTTTTTTTTTTTTGTGACGGAGTCTTGCTCTTGTTGCCCAGGCTGGAGAGCCGTGGCGGGATCTCGGCTCACTGCAACCTCCACCTCCCAGTTTCAAGTGATTCTCCTGCCTCAGCCTCCCAAGTAGCTGGGATTACAGGCATGCACCCCCACGCCCAGCTAATTTTATATTTTTAGTAAAGACAGTGCTTCTCCACGTTGGCCAGGCTGGTCTTGAACTTCCGACCACAGGTGATCCGCTCACCTCAGCCTCCCAAAGTGCTGGGATTACAGGCGTGAGCCACCGCGCCGGCCTACACCTTTTCCTTTTTCATAGCAGGTAGGTGTTGACTGCTTAAACAAATCTCAAATCAAACAGATCTCCTGGGGTTCTTTTGCTTTGGCTAAGGCTTCCAACAGCCTTTTGCTACAGAGATGATGGGAGGGAAGAGGGCCAGAGAGAAAGTGCATTTGGGTCAGCATTTTCAGATTCGCTGTGGGCTCCTATATAATGACTAATTTGCAGCATACACCCAGAAATATCCAGGCTTCATGAATTTATAACGACAATGCACACTTTGCCTGTTACAGGCGGTAAAGTAAGCCTCCTGCCAAAATGCCAAGACAATGCGGAACAGAAACAATCTCAAGGATGTAGCCAAGAAGGCCATGAAGTGTATGAGTAAGCAAGTAACTCCCATATTGGATCTCCATTCACGAATAGCAGAGATTTGCTTAAAAAAAATGAAACTAAAGGTACTCCTTTCATACTCTTTTCATTCCCCAAGGGCAGAATGAAAACTCTGCAGTTACAGATTTCTCTACTTTTGGGTCAGATCATCTGTGATCAGTGTGACAGTATTTTCATACTAGTTACTGAATATGCCAAAGCCTTTGTGGGTCTACAGCTTTCATTTAATCATTTTTTAATGAGTCAGACATAAAGACCTCACCATTCAAGACAGTTTCCTTAACACCAGGACTACACATGTGAATCTGCAGCACAATCACCAGTTTATACTAAAAGAAATGAGATATTCTGAAGCTGAACTAAGTGAAATGTGGAGCCATATGGCGTGCTGAGGCAGATGATAAGGATTCAGGCATAAAATATATAGTACAGTCCATCTGCAAAGAGCACTGGCACTCTTGCTAGGCTCCCTTCTCTGAGAAACAACCCGGGCATTTAAATAGCACCACTCTTCAAAGAAATCTCTCAAAAGCAGCGTTCTTTTCTTTAACAGGATTAATCGCTTCACTCCAATAAGTTGTCCATAGAAATCACTCACCACATTATGTTGGGTTGAATCTAATGGTGACTTAAATGAGGACACATGAAGCTACTGAGAGCTTCACATTACAAATTCTTGAACTAAGACACCCTACTTTTCTAAACCTTTAAGCCAACTTACTATGCCTTTCAAAGGCCAGCAAAGAAATCTTCAGGGACCACATTCCAATTCTGTCACAGGATCCTATGGCAACTATGGGAAACAATATCCAAGCAGCCAAGGGGGACAGAGTCCCACCTAGCACAATTTCCATTTCATGAAACGTACCTTTTTGTATTATGGACACATATTTTTCGCACAAAACACTCCTGAATATATCTTTTAACATATCAGGAAAAATGTTCCACGTAACTACATGCAGATTGACACTATTTCCTAAGGTTCTTAAGTTACTAATTGAAAGCCGTAATCACTCTAAAACTTTCTATTACACTTTTTTATTAAGTCGTCAGTCTTTTCCCTAATTGTCGGTGTTAAAAGGCAGCTATTACATCACAATGCAAAGCTACGCAAAGTAAATTAAGTCTTCTCAGATGCCACACTTTTCCCCCCAATACTTAAAAGACCTCCCTGATTTTTAGCATGGCGGGTATGGTTTAATAAGTAAGTAAAAATTACTCTGCACAGTTGCGTAGCATCGAAGTTCAGGATTCTCCAGACCAGAACGTTGTGAAGTGTCTCATATACACAGGACAAAAAGGTCTCGAAGGAAAAGAAACTTATCCAATGCTCTGTTTGTTCTCAAGACTAAAAGATAATGCCTCTTTCAACCTTAGCATTAAAAAAAGTTCTTTGTCTAGGCAAATTCCTAAAATAAAATAGTGTGAAGAGCGTCCTGGATTTTCATGAAACGATTTTTTTAAAAGAAAAACAGGTATCACATGGTAGAAGGCTCATCTGCAGGCTTACTTCCCTAGAAACATATTCCTCGACGCGGGGGAAGCGCCGACCTCCAGAAGGCAGCACGGTTATCTGTCAACCCCTCACGGAGCCCGAAGACACCCGGCTAGCCACAGAGCACGAGCTTTTCCCGGGAGACTGATAGCTGAATTAAAAGCAGCTTTTGCCAAAACGAAAGAAATCCCTAGTCAAAAAAGTTGACGTTACTTCGAGATTAACTCCCAGGTTTGCAAAATCTGGTGAAAATCTTTCCATCTGGTGCGCTTCCTTCGCCTCGCCGCCACCCCCAACTCAAGAAAAACAGCACAAGGCTTCTGGTCTCCCTCCGAGGAGGCTGCGGCGGCGGAAACCTGATCCGACCCTGACTTTCAGTAAACACCAGCGCAGAGCAATAAAGCATCCGGAACATTTGTCTCCGGCGCGCGGCCCCCGCCCGCTAAGTGTTTGATAAGCGGCTGTCTGAGGGGAGATTTGTCAGCGGTCCGAGCCGAGGGCAGGGAGGGTGGGGAAAGGGCTCGTCTCTGCGACCGGCGGCCGCCCGGTGGGTGGCTGCGTTCCTGTCGCCGAGAGCCCGGCAGAGGTGCGTGTCAGGGGCTCGGGAGGCCTTTCTCATTGCGCCACGCCACCCTTCCGCCCGGGCGAGCGCCTTCGAGACCCGGGGCTGTTTGGGAACAAAGCTCTCGGCCCCAGGGCTGGCTCCCCTCACGGGCTCCCGTCCTACCTGCGTGGAGCAGCTCGAGGCTGAGCAGCAGCAGTAGTAGCAGCTCCAGCGGCGGCAGGCAGAGCCCGGGGCGGCGGCGCTGCTCAACCTCGGCGGCAGCAGCGGCGGCGCTGGAAGGTGCTGGTCTCAAGCCCATGCCCGTCCATGCAGGTCTCGTGGGCTCCGGCGAGGGCGGCGGGGCGGGCGCCGTGGCGGGTCTGGGCCCGTGGCTGCGGCATGGGCCGGGGGGCGCGCCTCGCTTCCTCTTCTTCCTCCTTCAGGCCCGTGTAGCAGATGGGGCGCCACCACCGCCGCAGCAAGCAGCACGCCGCGGGCGCAGCCAGTCGGCGGCGGCAACAACGGGGCGCAAGGGCATCGTGGCGGCCGGAGGCGGCGGGCAGGGAAAGAGGGGCGGAAGAGAAGACACAAAGACCGTGAGCGACTGCTGAGACGAGTCCCGAGCGCGCCGGCACCCCGGCCCCAGCCAGCGTGGGCTCGGCGGGCGTGGACCTCCAAGCGGCTCGCCCAGCCCTAGTTAGCGGCAGCCGCCGGCGGCCCGGATATCTCTGCGCGGCAGCCCCAGCGGTCAATCAATCTCAGTCCCGCACTGCCGTCCCGCCCCGCCCTGTGCCCGCCAATCTGCGACGCCATCATCCCCCGCCGCGTCCCTCCCTTCCTCCCCATTGGTTTTGACCGCACGTCCGCCCGACTCAGCCTGCCAATCGCAGGACGCAGAGGGCCCTCTCCCCCGCCTGCTCAGTGTAATTCGAGTTCCGTGTCCATCGAGACTGCAAGTCCTCTCCTGTGCCGCAACCTTCCTCGCACTCCCTTTCCTCTCCCCTCTACCACCTTCCGCGATTTACTGTTTCCTTGCGCCCAATAGAAATGGGCGACCGCAACTCTCACTCCGGCCGGCGTTACAAAGGTACCGGCCTTTGATCTCTGCTTGAATTAATGTGATCCGATTCATCTTCCCTCCAAGTTTTTTTTTTTTTTTTTTTTTTTTTTAAATTTAATTACCCTTCCCTGCCCTGGCCCGGCCAACTTCAGCTCCACCTCCTTGGAGGAAGCTGGCGCTTTTACAGAGCGCCGCGCGGCAGGTCCCCTTTTAGCCAATCACATCTGCGGAACAGCGTTCCGAACCGTTTGCGGGTGTCTGGTAAAGCAAGCTCTGGGCAGTGTTGGAAATCTGAATGTCACCCGCGGTCCGGAGCAGATAGGATGGGCTGGGAAGGTACCCGTGAACTCCCGGCGGAATTCGCTGGCAGCTGTGCGAGGCTCAGGTGTTCTAGTTTCTTTGACATTTCCCTTCCTGAAAGCGGCAAGGAGAGGTCTAAGAGTGGGCAAACTTCAACGTTCGGTTACAGTGTAATTAATGAGAGTGGTGGGTTTTTATGCAGTGTAATTATGCCACGATTTGTTGTTGCTCAGTGACTTTTTCACAGATTTCTACAGATTATTTCAATTTTCCGCAAATTTCTACAGATTAATTCAATGGCAGCTCACTTCCTCCTTTTATGATTGGATAGGTCCGAAAGTGAGGAAAAAGCCAATTGTCTGCAAAGAAAGAGGCTGCCAAGTGGAGACAGAAAAGCAGTTATGAGACTGGTGATAGATTCCAATTTGTTACCAGTAGGTGTGAAGTGGTATCTAATCTCAAGAATGACCTCAAGGCTGAGAGACACTTGATACTGCCCTTGCCTTTGCCTTTCCCCAAACAGCACAGGACCGCCATTTAAAATCCACTAACATCCAAATCGTAGTTGGCAACTCTACACGCTACATTACTCAGAATCTCTAATTAGGAATTTCGTATCAACCACGGACATGCTGATATTCCACACATGTTTAAATGTGCTAATCAATGGACTAAGATAATTGAGGGGCAAACCTTCGGTCTCACCAGCTCACTTCATTATAGACACATTGTGAATTGCCCAAACCACTATGTCCCTAACGAAGGATGCCTATCTGTTTTTACTGTAACTTTTCATTAGTTACTTATTACATACTATGATGACTTACGGGGTAAACACACCTTTCACTACCCACGATATAATCCAAGCCTGTGTATATCCATAATATGCTTAATAATAGCTTCACAGTTGCCTGGAGAAATGACTTTTGGGGAGGAAGGTATATGACATTTTTAGATAATGCTGTGGATTAAATATTATTAGAGCAAAAATTTACTATCTTGCAATTACTTCATATAACTAATGAGGTACAGTTCATGACATACTAAGAAGCATCTTAAAAAAGTAATCAAATACTGATTTTCAAAGTATTTGGCTAACAAGGACTAAAATTTTTTTTCTCTTAATCCAAGATTTAATTCGACCCCTATACAAGAAACACCTCACTTTATTGATCATACTTCAAAACATATACTCAGTAGTTAAGGATCAATAATTTCTGTTTGGTTTGGGTCTTTCCACTCGTGACTTTATCATGTTTTTACTCCCCTCCCCCCATATCCTGTTCCTTAAGTACACGGGTGCTCTAGATTTTCCTATCAATAGAGGGCGTCCTCGAGTCATTGTATACCCTGGTGTCGTTAAACGGAACTGTTCTTCAGAGGAAAAACTTCATCTCTAAGGCGCTTTATTGCTCCTCTGTTGTAAAATTTGACAAGCTCGAGATTTATAAGCCTAACAATTCACTTTCTATTGCTGCATAAGTGTTCACCCGCTAAAGGAAAATGCTAATTTTCACAAACCGCAAGGTGGTTCCTATTTTCAAGACATAGGTCAGTTGACACACTCGCGGGTAAATTCGTACTGTTCGCAAGAGCAGGAATCAGCTTGGAAAGCAAGAGTGTAGTGAATAGTCGCTTATAGCGCAGCCACTCCTCAATCCCGTGAGCTGCAAGTTACAAAGGATTTTAGATTCTACAAAGAAAAATCGGGGAGGGAGGTAGAAAACAAACATAAAATCGGTGACTTATAGAAGTTTTATGTTTTAATCAGAAAAAAATCATGAAGTGACTGATGAGTGGTGCAACTCACACATCCACCCTGTTTCTTGCCACTGGTACTCCTTCTCCCTTCCTCTTTGTTTTCAGGAAGGAAGGAGGAGACCTGAACAGTACATCCAGATAATCCAGCAAAGCATACCACGGTATGAACGTGCAAGTGCACAGAATTAAAACACATGTCAGAAACACTAATGGATTCTAAACAAGATGCGGTTTCATTTCCTGAACCTATACGTGATGTTTTTAACTGTTCTCCAGTTAATATGTCTCCATTTCCAGAAATCTAACAGGAGAATCTCTGACTGCTTAACAGATTATCTAGGTTTGCGATTTGTGCAATCCATTCTAGAGTAAGGGCTCCCCGGCTGCTCCCCGGCCACTGTGTACCCCAAAGCAGCGGCTGAAATAGCTCAGAGTCCGACAGCTCAGCGTCAAGCAGCCTGTGGTTTGTACTTACATCATTTTTTTTTTTTTTTCATAGCAGGAGTAAAAGTTTATTAAAAAGCGTTAGAACAGTAAGGAAAGGAGAGAAAATAAGGAAAGTACAACTTGGAAGAGGGCCAAGCGGGCGACTTGAGAAACCAAGTGCCTGTACTTACATCATTCTTAACCCTTCCGCTCCTGGAGGGGGCTCAGCGGGATCAGGGGGCCCCCGAACTTCGGAACACGCAGGACCTGAGTGTGAGAGAAGAGTCCCAGAGCTTGGTGTGAGCAATGCACTCCCGGAGGGAGACAGCCCGGGGCTTGCGAAGGGCTCATCACCGGCTCGTAGACAACGGGCCCCGGCAATCCCTGCGGGCTCCGCCGCTGCTCTCACCGCTCAAAACGGCAGGTGCAAAAAGCATTTGGGAGCCGCTTGCCAGCGCGCGGAGGTAATGTGCTTCCTGTCCATTTATCTCAGGAAACCAGTGCAGCCTTCCCTTCGAAACAAAATTAACCTCTCATTAGCCAGCCACTCGTTCCCAAGAAGGCCTTAAAAGCTTTACCGGCTCGCTAATGTATTTAGGCTTTTCTTCCAGGCAAACGCAGCCGCCGGTCTTGACTGCCATCAGCTCAAGGGGTTCCTCTGGGCTCTCCCGCGAGCCAACAGCCGACCTCTCTCCAGCCTAGTCTGGGAGACTCCAGCCAACCCAGGATCCCATTTTGTAGTCCCGGGCAGACCCGACACCCCTGAAAGAACTCCACTCCAGAAGACGCCAGAACAAGTTCCCACGAATTTCATGGGCGCCCTTCACATCAAAACCTCAGCTCCCCTGTCCTCAAGGAACGGGGAAGAGAGCCGGGGAGGGATTTCGGTGGCCAGCTGTCCCTGGGTCGTGGGCGCTGTTTGCTCTGCGGAGCGCCAGCCCTGCACACAGCGGGTGCGGGAAGCGCTGATGGAAGGCTGGAGGGCGGGGTGAGCGTAAATTAGGATCTAGCCGGTTCCAGGCGTGGAGAATCAAATGTGGTCCTATATCTGTAAGTGGCGAAAAGGGGTTTTGGGAGCGCTTTCTCACTCCGGTCCCCCGCCGCCTTGAGACTGGCAGATTTATACCACACAGGTGGATGGAGACCTAAACAAAACAGTCCCGGCCGCTGCCTGCCGCTCGCCCCCCACGTCCCCTGGGCCCACCGCAAACTTCAACAAAATAAACAACTCACCACAGGCATTCCCTTGTCTGCAGCGCGACGCTTGCCAGCTGGGAAAATAAGCCGCAAGCCACGCGGCCGAGGCGCGGAGCGAAGGCAGCGCGGCGCCCGCCCCTCTCCCCCAGGTTGGGGGCAGCGGGACTCCGGGCGGGAGGGAGGCTCCGCCTCGGGGGCCGCTTTCCCAGCTCTCCGATTCCGGAATGAGCTCTCGGAGAGGAGCTGCGCCCTTCCAGCTAGCCCGATTTCTCCGCCACCTAGGGGAGAGGGCGGGGAGCCAAATCGCTCAGTCCCCCGCACCCCAGCAGCTTCCTCCAGGCAGCTTTTCCCCCAGTCCAGCCTCAAATAGAGGTGAACAGAGAACCCCCTCCTCCCGGCAACTCCTCTGTCGCCACACTGCCCCCTGCCGGCGCTACCCGGCTCATTCCGGCACAGCGGACGGCTAGGGGCATAGGGGCGCCCTAGACCCCCGCGTCCAGGTCCGGGCTCAGTTCTCTCTTCGCCTTCCCCCCACCACACTCAGTCTTGCACAAAGACGCCTTTCACGCCGCCAGCGCCACCCTCCGCGCTGCCCTCCGGGCCGGCGGCCGTGCCTTCGCCCACCCGCGGCACCAGCCGATTCCTGGTGGGCGATTTTGCCACTCGTCGCCAGGCAGGGCGGCAGCGGACGCGTGCGGGCTGTTCCCACTCTGTGCCTCGGCCAAGGCGCCAGATGCGCTGCCCCCCGCCACGTTCTCTAGCTGCCCGCCGGCAGCAGCAGAATGCTCCCCTTTCTCTCCGTAAATGATCCTTAAGGGTCTTCCAAGTGTTTCTAAAATGGGAACAGTGGCGGGAATGGTCCTCTGGACTTTCGCCGAAATAAGGCATCCAGCGATCTTCCCTGACCACCTAAGGTGCCAGTGTGTCTTTACAGCTTAAGAAAGTCAAAGATAAAGACTTGGAAATAAAGAGGGGAGAGAGGGTTTAAAGAGACACCTAAGGCCCAGAGCAAGTGTTACAAAGAATGAGCCCACGAAACGTTCGAGGCAGGACGGTCGCTTCGGTCAGCGTGGAAGGCGTGGAGGGCGAGAAGAAAGCGATTAACTTTCTACCTTACATTGATCTTCCGAAGTAGAAAAACAAACAAGCAAACAAAAAAATTATAGATACTCAGCGGCAGCTAATCGGCGCGTTCAACTCCTGGAACTAGCGAGCTGCTTCTCTTAGTCAAGTCAAATGCTCAAGTATCTTGACTCAGGGAGGTCACTTCTTGCCTCCTTAGACAAGAATCTACGACCCTCTCCAGCTTTTCTTTGCCTTCTCCTCCCCCAACCCCTCCTTATAGTTTCTCCGGCTAACGCTAGAGGCAGCATAGGGCAGTGTAAAGAGGGCGAGTGGGAATCCACAGAGGAAAGTCTAGTTCTGACTTTCTGGGTCTGAGTCTTAGGCAACAGATTTAACGTCTTTGGACCTTGGGGTCACTATCAAGAAAGGATGTGTAAGAGGCAATAATTAGTAAAATTTACATATTTTTCTCTTTCTTAAATGCGATGACAATGAACGCCCTTCCTCCAAACCTCTGCAGGTTCCTTCTTAATATTTTTTCACCTTGCTTTATCTTTTCTAAGTGACAGTCAAATTGAAAAAAAAAATACCAAGATCGTTTAAAGGTAAATGTAAGACACATTGAAACATACTCTTTTGCATCTGAGAATTTAAAAAGAAGAAGAAAAAACACCCAACTCAGCTCCTGGTTCACAAAAGCAAGGAATTTTAATGTCCCCACTTGTTTTGCTTTTGAAAAGCCACTCCAGCAGTCAGCAAAGCACAGCTTTGATTTAGAAACTAAAGGCTAGTCTCTTGTGTTTTTCTTTTCCCTTCCACCAACACAAAGACAAGCTGCAGCATAAAATAATGATGAACAAGAGTTCAAAGCAAGCCCAGTGAGCCAGCCTAGAGGATGTTTTTTAATGCAGCCCCAGTCCTTCCTCCCTCTCCTGCTAAGCTGGACGGTACATAAATAGCAGGCAAAAGCTGCCAGAATTCCCTGTCTCCTCCAGTCTTTTCCCATAAATATTGGTCAGTAGAACCTGGATGCTAACTTGTCAATCATCACATAAATACATTCATCAAATCATACATTTAATTTTTCTTTAGTTTCATAACATTTTTCATGATTTTCAATTCACTGCCCACTTTGGAAGCTTGAACATTAGTTCTCCCTCTGGGCAAGCTTGTCTGATTTCTGGGAACTTTCTATGCAACCAAGGCAAAAAAGGGTAAAATCTCATAAAGAAGCATTAACTTTTAAATTACAAATATCATGCTTCAATTTCAACAACAGAATTTTAGAATGGCTTAGCTTTCATACAATGCACACTTTTAAAAGTTATTAAAGAGGATTCTTAAGTATCTTTTTGGGATACTTTTTTTTTGGGAAAAAAGTTTCCTTAAACAACATTGGTAGGAAAATATTGTGAGCTTGTCTAATTCTGTTGCTTTCATTTTTTTAAAAAACATTATATTTTAGGCTCATCTGTAATCCCAGTGCTTTGGGAGGCCAAGGCTAGAAGATCACTTGAGTCCAGGAGTTAGAGATGAACCTGGGGAACATAGCAAGACCTCATTACTACAAAATTTTAAAAATTTAGGAGACATGGTGGCACATGCCTGTAGTCCTAGCTACTTGGGAGGCTGAAGTAGGAGGATGACTTGGGCCCAGAAATTTCAGGTTACAGAGAGCTGTGGTCTGGCCACTGCACTCCAGCCTGGGCAACAAAGTGAGACCCTGTCTCTAAAAACAGAAGTTGTATTTTAATTGACAAATAAAACTATATATAGTTATGGTATACAACATAGTGTTTTGAAATATGTGTACATTGTAGAATGGCTGGATCAAGCTAATTAACATGCATTACTTCACATATCTTTTTTTATGGTGAGTGCAATTAATATCTACTCTCAGTGAATTTCAAGAATAGAATACTTTGTTAGTAACTATAGTCAAAATGTTATACAGTAGTCTGTTGCTTTCAGTTGTATCAATCTCAACATTCCCACTGCCTCATTCAAATATGCTAAAACATTTACATTTCTAAATAGATCTTGGATGTTTCATTGGTAAAAGGACATGACTTGTTTCTTCTCCCCATTTTTAAAAAATCTTGCTCAATCCTTCACAACATTCTCACCTGATTTCATTTTGATTTTTCTTTTCTTTTATCTTTTTGAGACAGAGTTTCTCTCTTGTTGCCTAGGCTAGAGTGCAATGGCGCAATCTCAGCTCACTCCAACCCCTGCCTCCCGGGTTCAAGCGCTTCTCCTGCCTTAGCCTCCCAAGTAGCTGGGACTACAGGCATGCACCACCACACCCGGCTAACTTTTTGTATTTAGTAGAGACGGGGCTTCACCATGTTGGTCAGGCTGGTCTCGAACTCCTGACCTCAGGTGATCCACCGGCCTAGGTCTCCCAACGAGCTGGGATTCAGGCGTGAGCCACCACGCCTGGCCTTGATCTTTCTTTTTTTGTCACATCAAGCAAAATAGAACTAAGATGGGAATAGAGAAGGGAAAAAAAGTCCCCTTTCAGTAAAGTTGACTTAACATTTTTCTACTGACTATAAAGAAACTTTTTGGTGATACAACGTGTATATGCACGATCTTCTGAATATTCACTAAAAGGTGATAGCACTTGAGCTTTTAGAACATTCAACTAATGTGTACATCTAACCCTTCAGTTGTCAAGATCATAGCTTGCTTACTCCTGATGTTCCTAAGTTTTTTTCATTTGCAATTGTGGAAGTCATCTTAATTATCAGGAAGCATATGAATCCATTTTCTTGTTTCTTGTTTTACTTTTCTTGCATGTTTTTAAAAAAATTATTCTCTAAATTAGTTTCAGATTGATGCCTAACTTAATAATTCCTTTGTTTACTCATAATGTTTGAGAATTATTATTGTTAATAAATTACACTATTTTAAATATTAGTAACACTAATAGTGTTATTGGCAAGGAACAGAATATCAAATGAGCTACATTTGACTACCTGAGCCTGCAGTTCCAGCTACTTGGGAGGCTGAGACAGGAGGATCCCTTGAGGCCAGGAGTTTGAGGCCAGCCTGGTCAATACAGTGAGACTCTATCTCAAAAAACAAAAAAAGGATATTTATAAAATAATGTTAGGAGAAAATGTTGCTTTCTAGATGTGATTTAATAAATGTTTGTTTAATTAAACATTGAAGTTCATAAAATTCTGTTTTGTTTTATAGGATCAGTGTTTAAATAGAGTGAAACACAAGATCTAAGACCTACTTGTACTTTTAAAAGGGTGAGGATTTGCTTTGCTACCTCCCCACCCTCAAACAAAGATATAGGACAATTGTCTTGAACCATCAGCTCATGTGATAGTTAAAGAAAGGAATTCTGGTAAATCGCAAATTTGAAAAATAAAACCTCTAACCACATGCCCAATGAACAAAGAAAAGTAAAAGAAAAGAAGGGATATCCTGTAGAAGATGAACACTATTATATTCTATCAGTAATTCAAGCCTGATTTTCAAGAGAAATCCTGCAGTTCTGAAGTATTCCTACATATGTGTACAAGAAAAAGGCACATGAATACACATTAAATTAGTAAAGTTGATATTTATAAAGAAGTACTAGAAAAAAAGCTTTTTTTTTGGTCTACTTAGTATTAGAAAAGCTCTTCTCATGAAGAACTTTCTCTCTTCATCCTTCCATCATTGGGTGGCATATAGAAGCTCTCCCTCCCTCTTCTCCTCTCCCTGTCTTCATTCCTTCATTCTTCAACAAATGTTTCCCGGCTGTTAATCACCATAATTAGGTACTGATTATACAACAGTGAATAAAACAGACCTGAACCCTATCCTCAATGTATCTTCAGTTTAGTGGTTCCTTTTCTGCCAGGCTGGCCAGGAAGAAATGGCTTCAGCATCTTTCCTTCTTTGTATTCATGGAATAAGGGCTGGAAGGGGCTCCTTCACCATGCTTTCCTTTTATACACACACACACACACACGTCTTTCCCTGGCCTTTCTCCCTTTCCAGTGCTTATTTTTTTTTTTTTCTAATAAGTCTCATTTTTTAGGGGAAAAAAAACCCAAAGTGAAAACATTTTAGCCATTCAGCACAGTTTAAAATAGTAGAACATAAAACAGCAAGGACTGGACTTTTTTTCATTGTATCTGCCAATTATTCCAGTTGCAATCATGATAGACACACCCAGATATACGAACACACACATATACAGTCTTTTCTAACTCTCAAGTCTAAGTAGGCAATTTATACATCCCAAAGATATCCATACTTCTCCATTACATTTGCTTTATAAAAATGAACTCCATGAAGTTGGAAAAGAACCATTTCAGTGAAGCAAATAACTGAAGGTGCCCATATGAGAACCAATTTGGACCTATTGCTATAATTCAAAGTTTCTTCCATAGGCAAAATCTCTATACCCACATTCACCTGTATATACGATGGCAAGAATATTATAAAAACATGACAGAATGGAATATGCAGCAATCCTTAAAGTACCATGAAATCTAAGACATATGGGAAATTGAATACTCTTGATTCTTACAGCCAATACTCCTAATTAAGAGTTTACTTTAAAAACACCCCTGCATATTTTAATATACAGATAATAAGTTTTTTTTTTTTTTTTTTTTTAGACGGAGTCTTGTTCTGTCGCCCGGGCTGGTTTTTTGTATTTTTTAGTGGAGACGGGGTTTCACCATGTTAGCCAGGATGGTCTCGATCTCCTGACTTCGTGATCCGCCCGTCTCGGCCTCCCAAAGTGCTGGGATTACAGGCTTGAGGCACCGCGCCCGGCGATAATAGGTATTTATACCTTACCAAAATTTCCAAGGAGATATGTTTTAATACAACTTAACAAAATTGAAAAAATAATAGGACCAAGAAATCAGTGTTCAAATAATTGCAAGTACAAACATATTAATATTCTTTTTTTTTTCCTTATCTTCTTGTATTTCATTGTCCTATCATTTCAAATTGTCTGAGCCACATGAGGAGGCTCAGGTAGGGTTTGCTCCAGAAGCAAGATGAAACTCAAGGATGAGAATGAACTCAGGAATAAAAATAGTGCATGTTTGTCAGAAATTTATGTGAAAGAAATCTAGCTGAATTCAGGAGTGGGGCTGGTTTCAAAAGAAGAGGATAACTTGGGAGGAGGAAGGGATTCTCTGAGGTTTGGACTCTTGCTATTGAGTTGTTAATGTGCTCTTCAGCTGTCTCAGCTGGGACTGTCCATCAATGAAGAATGTGAGGAATGCATGACTGGTGCAGACTTCTATGTGAAATAGATGAAGTTTCCTTTTCCCTTGGTCCCTGGGGGGTGGGGGCTAGAAGAGAGGATGGGGATTCTTGCCCTTACATCCCCCGGGAAGCAGTCAGCATCCAGCATACTTTCTCCATGTCAAAAAAGAATCTGATGCTCACTCATCCTCAAATAGAACTTTTTAAATTTCTTGCATTAAGTAATGTTTTTTGAGCACCTACTAATGGTCCTGGCAATCTAAGTCCTGGGGATACTGCTGTAAACAATTCAACAAGGCTCCCGTGAATGTACATTCTGGTAGTGGAACTAAAAGCAGGCAGCCCAGCACGGTGGCTCACACCTGTAATCCCAGCACTTTGGGAGGCCAAGGTGGGTGGATCACTTGAGGTCAGGAGTTCAAAACCACTCTGTCCAACATGGTGAAACCCCGTCTCTATTAAAAATACAAAAATTAGCCGGGCGTTGTGGTGCATGCTTGTAATCCCAGCTACTGGGGAGGCTGAGGCAGGGGAATCTCTTGAACCCCGGAGGTGGAGGTTGCAGTGAGCCGAGATGGTGCTATTGCACTCCAGCCTGGGCAATAGTGAGACTGTCAAGAAAAAAAAAAAAAAAAGGAAATATAAGCAGGCAAACAAGTCAATATTCAATAATGCTATCGGGCTTAAGGAACAGGGTGTTATGATAGAGAGTAAAAGGGGGAGAAAGAGCCACCATTAATGGAAATAAATTTCTGAGATCCCATGCTCAGGCCTGAGTACAAGATAGTTATGTAGTAAAACGGGGAAAAGCATTCAAGGCAGAGGTCAATGTCTCAAAGTGAAAACAATTTTGGAGTGTTCAAGGAACAGGGAAAAACTATGGCAGAAAGTGCCATACCCAGAAGACTTTTTAGCAATCTAAGGCAGAGTCCTTTAATTCCAACTGGCATTTGAATGAGGGAGGGTTTTTTTTATTGTTTCCAAATCGCAGGGAAATACGGAACAGAAGAGGCATTTATTGAATTTAAATCTATTTAATTTAATTCCACTTGATGTCTGGTTCCTGGAGATCTAAGTGTATCCTCATAACCTCTCTCTGAAGCACAGATTATTGTTCTTACAGATGAAAAAATTTAGGCTGAAAGATTTAAAAACCTGCCCAATATATTACAGTATATAAATTTAGTATATATAATATATCATATAATACATAAATATAAAATACATTACAAAGAAACAATAATTAAAACAATATGGTACTGACATGAAAATAGACATATATACTAATGGATTAGAATGGAGAGCCTAGGAATAAATCAACAAATATTCAGTCAACTTATCTTTGACAAGGGTGCCAATAATACACAATGGAAAAAGAATAGTATCTTCAACAAATGGAACTGGGAAAAATGGATACCTACATGGAAAGAAAGAAATTGAACTATTATCTCACAACATACACAAAAATTATCTCAAAGTGAATTAAAGATGTAAACATAAGAAATGAAACTGTAAAACTACTAGAAGAAAAAATGGGGAAAAGCTCTATACTACGGATTGGTCTTGGCAATGATTTCACAGATCTGACGCCAAAAACATAGACAATGAAAGCAAAAACAGACAAGTGGAACTACATTAAACTAAAAAGCTTCCGCACAGCAAAGAAAACAGTCAACAAAGTGAAAAGGCAAACTGTGCTATTGAAGAAAATATTTGCAAGCTATATATCTGATAAGGAGTTAATCTTCAAAATATATAAGGAACTATGCTTAGATAGCAAAGTTAGTCCTAATAACCTTATCAAAAAAATGGGCTGAAGACTTGAATAGATATTTTTGTAAAGAAGACATATAAATAACCAATAAGTATATGAAAAATACTCAACATTACTAATCATCAGAGAAATGAGATATCACTTCACACTTGTTAAAATCTCTGTTATAAAAAAAAGGCAACAGATATTGGCTAGGAAACCCTTGCACACTGTTGGTGGGAATGCAAAATGATGCAGCTGCTATCAAAAATGGTATGAAGATTGCTCAAAACATGAAAATAGGACTGCATATGGTTCAGCAATCTCACTACTGGGTTTCCACCTAAAAGAACTGAAATCAGGATCTTGAAGATCTATTATCACCTCCATGTTCATTGCTGTGCTATTCACAATAGCCAAGATGTGAAAACAGCTAAATGTTTATCAATGGATTAATGGATAAAGAAAATGTACTGTATAAGTAAAGTGAAATGTTATTGAGAATTAAAAAATTAGGAAATTCTACAATATGTGAGAGCATGGATGAACCTCTAGAAAATTATATAAGTGAAATAAACTTGTCATGGAAGGACATACACTGCATGATTCCACTTACATGAAATGTCTAAAATAGTCAAATACATAGAATCAAAGTGGAAAGTTGGATGCCAGGGGCAAGGGGAGGGAGAAATGGAGAGTTGCTAGTCAAACAGGCACAACGTTTCAGTTGAGCAAGACAAATAAGTTCTAGAAATCTGCTGTACAACATTGTACCTATAATTAACAAACTGTACACTTACACATTTGTCAAGAGAGTAGATCTTATGTTAAATATTCCTACCACAATTAAAAATAACCTGCTAAAGATACACAATAAATTGTTAGTACTGGGTTTGAACTTTGTCTCTTTGATTCTAAAGTACAGTTGTTTTCATTAGACTTCTTTGCTCTATATTATTTACCAGAGAGTTCTGATGTTAAAATACACAGAGATTCGTCATAAAAGTTTTGAGGCAATGATAAATCAAGTCAGTGTAATTAATAGGGAAATTGAAAATGAACTAGTTAAAAGGAAGGCCTTAGGAATGATTGTTAGAAATTTTAAATTAATCCTGTGGTCCCCTCCTAGACCAATCAAGAATCTCTTTTCAATAAAAGAGAGGGCTAAAGAGTCTCTTATTTCCTCAATTTACATTCTGCCAGTTTATATGGTACTTGTCAAGAATGAATACTCTTGGCTTGATTAAATGCCTAGTAGCCTATGGCTTGATCTTGAGAATATAATTTTGATATACACTCCAACTGATTTGATCGGAGTCCTCTAGTTTTTAATGAATACACAATCAGAATTATCTGATGGACATACTCTTGTCTGCCTCACAACTTAGCTTATGCCATTTCCTCACTGTTTTCCTGTGTAGGACTGTGTGATTATGGTAATGCATGTGTGGTGTCCATGGTACTAGAAACACAGCAATACTAATGGTTTCTTACCACATTCAGAGCCTGGAAAGAGAACTAGGGGTATTGATAAAAAGTTGAATAGAATCAGAATGGAAAATAATTCAGATTATCAGTGCATAGCTGCAGCACTTGTTATTACTCTAAACAGATAATATTATTATATTCATTTATCCATTCATTCAACCAATTAGTTATTTGGCAAATCAATCTTTCAGCAGATATTTATTGAACTACCTACTATGTGTCAGACACTCTTTTAGGCACTAGGAATATAGCAATGAAAGAGAAAAGAGGAACTAAGATATGCATTAATGATTAAAACATAAAAATCCTTCTCCCTCTTAGAGGAGAAGACAGGCATAAGTCATAGACATGAGGATATTCTATAATATATTAAAAGGTTAAAGTGCTTTGGGAAAAATAGGACATGATAATGGGGTGCAGAATGCCAATTTAGATGTGCAAGTTTTAAAAGGGTGATTAGAATGGCCTTCACTGAGAAAGTGACCTCTGAGCAAACACTTGAAAGAGGTGATAGAGTGATCCATATAACTATCTGAAAAAAGGGAATTTAAGTCAGAGGAAACAGCCAGTGCAAAGATTCTGTGGTGGAAGCATGCCTGGCATATTCAAGACAGAGAAAAGAGGCTCGTTTTGTCAGATTCAAGTGAGACTGGTAGGTGACGAGTTCAGAGAGGTCATGGAGAAGCCATACCATAGAGAACTTCTAAACCACTGTAAGAACTCTGACTGAAGTTGGTAACCTTTGGAGAATTTTGAGCAGATAAATGACATGATCTGAATTTTAGTTCATTCATGTAATTTTGTTGAGAGTATACTATAGCCAGGCAATAGTGGAAGCTGAGAGGCCTGTGGGGCGGTTTTTAAAATAATCTATGCAACAGATGGTAATGGCTCAAACCATAGGGGTACCAGTGGAATTGGTTAGAAGTGATAGGATTCTGGATGTATTTTGAGGTGAAAACCAAAAGGATCCCTTGGTAGATTGGATGGGGATGCTTGAGAAAAAGAGGAGTCAAGAATGACTTCCAGGGTTTTGGCTTGAGCTGCCATCAAGATGGAATTGCCACTGGGCTCATATCTGTAATCCTAGCACTTTGGGAAGCCAAGGTGGAGCCAGAAGTTCAAGGCCAGCCTGTGCAACATGGCAAAACCCCATCTCTACAAACACACACACACACACACACACACAAAACAAAACAAAACCCACAAAAACAAAAAATTAGGTGGGCATGGTGGTGTGCACCTGTGGTCCTAACTACTTGGGCGGCTGAGGTGGGAGGATCATCTGAGCCCAGGGAGGTTAAGCCTGAAGTGAGCTGTGATTGCGCCACTGCACTCCAGCCTGAGAGACAGAATAAGACCCTGTTTCAAAAAAAAAAAAAAAAAAAAAAAAAGGAATTGTCATCAACTAAGGTAACAGTTGAAATAGTTTTTACTAGACAAAATGCACCAGACAATTAAGGGGATGATTTCATAAAGTCTCTTGCAATACGGAGATAGTTCATTAACTAGGATGATCTCAAAGATAAGAAAAGAGGCCTTGCATGAAGGGCAGATAGGCAAGAATGTCATCAGGTTATCTTCTGAGAGTGGTAAGAAGGAGTTGAGAGGCCTCTTAACCTAGTCATTGAGGAAGGTAGAGATGGGTTATCTTGGAATATTAAAGGGCAGGATGGTTCTGTGTGGTTCCCCATTTATTTGAACACAAAAGAGTGAGAGCAGAGTGCTCAGATAAAGTTGAACATTGTCAGGGGAAAAGCATGAGTATTATTTTGGACTTACTAAATTTAAGATTTGTTCGAATTCCTAGTGAGAATGTCTTCAGTATTTCTTTGTGTTTGCTGCATCTATCCCTGAATTCTCACATTACATGTAATAATATGTCATTTGAATAACCAATTTTTATTTCATTTCAGCAGACAGATGTAGGCAATGAATTATTTTCTTTTTATTATATAAATAGTTTCACTTTTAACAGCCTTCACATTACTAAATGATCTATTTCAACAAAATTGGAGACTTCACCTGCCACCAGATATCCTGCATCTCAGTGATAGACTTCATGAATCACGAAAGACTGCAAGGTGCTTACCATGATTGACTTCATAGTCACACCTATCTACATATATGTGTTCTCTCCCTTTTAGGCAGTTAGATGTACAGTAAATTAGGAAAATTATACCTTTCTTTAGTAAATTCTCTTAAAGTTACATGAAAATAGTTTTGATAACTACATACAATAAAATACATGGATTGGTGTGTTTAGTTATAACATTATGGGTTCTTGGTCTTTCTCCCAAAGTCCTCTCAACAACTCTCGTAGATTATCTCATATTTCATATGACATCCAGGACAGCCAAAGTTTGATCAAAGTGGTCAGAGAAGTGATAAGAAATGTGGACCTTAAGGGAAGAGACTGGAAAAAAAGTAGACTGCAGATTATATGTATCTTGGAAAGAGAAAAGATGATAATATATAGGGTTTAGGTAGGAAAGAACATGTTGAGAAGTTTAATTTAAGAAGATAGAAAGAATAAGAGTAATCCAGATTCCAAGGACAAAAGGCACTCCTGAAAGGTAAAATACCACAAACAAGCATCTGAGTTAGACCATTCCCTTTATTTTGAGGGAAAGGATAACTTGATCTTAAAATAATCTATATTTGTTGATCTCCTTCCTTTGTTTTTCTGGAAAGAAAATTAAAAACAAAAATAAACAACAAACAAAACATTCATATTTGGGATCTACTCTAGCATTGTCTCTCTTTGACTTTAGAAAAGCATCATTTTAACTAAATTTGATTAATTAATGAGGGAAATGAGACCCGGAAACCAATGCAAACTCTGCACTAAATGTATTATCACACTTAATTCTCACAACAATTGTCCAATCCTAGATACTTTTGTTTTCTATATTCTACAGATGAGGAAATTTAGAGAATTGAGGAAACTTACTAAATCATGACTTTGTTTTTCTCTGCACAGTAAGAAGTTGAAGAGGTAGGATTTATATTAGTCAGTTTTCACACTGCTGATTAAAAACATACCCAAGACTGGGCAATTTACAAAAGAAAGAGGTTTATTGGACTTACAGTTCCACATGGTTGGGGAGGCCTCACAATCATGGCAGAAGGCAAGGAGGAGCAAGTCACATTTTACGTGGATAGTAACAGGCAAAGAGAGGGAGCTTGTGCAGAGAAACTCCTGTTTTTAAAACCATCAGATCTTGCGAGACCCATTCACTATCATGAGAACAGCACAAGAAAGACCCACCCCCATGATTGATTCAATCATCTCCCACCAGGTCCCTCCCACAACATGTGGGAATTACGGGAGCTACAAAATGAGATTTGGGTGGGGTCACAGAGCCAAACCATATTAGATTCAAACCCATATGTATAGCTCTAAAAAGTCTTTTAACCTTTACACTTACTACTTCTTTCTACTTATGTATTACTGAAGAGTTCTATCATTTCCCCTTTGCTGCCTTTTCTTTTTCTGGGCTATTAACTTTCTATAACTTTTGACATGAAGGTATTTCTTTCTTAACCTTTTATTAATTCTTCTATTCTCTTCTGAATGATGTAATTTGACTGTCTCTTATTATATAGTTCTGCCAGAGTGAACTTCAAATTTCACTTGTACTAAACCAAAGCAATGCAAATGAAATTCACTCAATGTATTAAATACTATTTTAAATGAAGAATAAAATATAGCATTTTTGTGTTAGTGACACATTATTGACGATTTTTAAGTTTTTCTCATACTTTTTGGTGTTTTTTGTTCTTGTTAGTGTTTTGTAGTACTCACCATTTTCTGTGTAAACCACTTCACATTTTTCCTTTATTGAACATAGCATTTAATTGTTTTTCACCCATTTCTCAAACTTTTCATGCTCATATTGACTTTAATCTTATTTTTCTTTTTTTTTTTTTTTTTTTTTTGAGGGCAGTCACCATCTATTGCCCAGGCTGGGTGCAGTGAGGCGGGATCCTCTCCAGCTCACTGCAAGCTCCACGCCCTCCCGGGTTACGCCATTCTCCTGCCTCAGCCTCCCGGTAGCTGGGACTACAGGCGCCCACCGATGGGGTTTCAGCAGTGATTAGCCAGGGATGGTCCTCGATCTCCTGACCCTGCATTGATCAAAAGCCCATCTCGGCCTCCCAAAGTGCTGGGATTACAGGCTTGAGCCACCGCGCCCGGCCTCGACTTTAATCTTAATTTTCTAAGACACTGTAATTCTAACCATTTATAAGTTTGATTAGTGTTAACATCTCCACTCAAAGCTTTTAATAAAAATGTTCAATGATACTGGGTTCTAAAGGACTTCTATGGAACTCTAAGTAGCATTTTCTCCCAATCAGGATACCTTACGTTTATAATTACTTTTGGGGTTTGATTTTTGGGGGGCAAATGTCATGTTCTTTTACAGCAATGTCATTCTAACCAAAATTTAATTTTAGTTTCTCCCATCTCTAGGATCTTAGTCATAGATGAAATTGTATATACTTAGTATTGGTTTTAATAAGAATTTCTATGTAAAGCTATTTTGGCTGCAGGGCCTGTTAGTCATTTTGCCTTCTCAGCTGCCAAAATTCTAATTGTCCCCAAGGGCTGCCTGCAAATACAAACTCACTTAAAAACAAACAAACAGATCACATGCACTTGCAATACTCATAACCTAGTGACTTTGGGAATGCATTTTCAGCTATGGCTCCTGCTGCTGGTCAATACTAGGTAATCCCAGTGAGTCAATAAAGAAATAATGAAGCCATGTATCATTGAACTCATTGCCCAAAATTTACCTTTCTAACATTTATCACATATAATCTGAGTCTTGGAATGTTCCTTGGTTTTTCTGTACTTTTTTACAAGGCCCTCTCTGTTAACTCAATGATTTTCTTAAACTATCAAGACACATATCAAGCAAGATGTCAATCAAATCCCATTTTCTAGTATCTGTTTGAGTTTCTGCCAGAATAGATTTACTCTAGGTAAGTCTTCAAGCCAAAACTTTGTTTTCTATTTTCTTAAAAATAACAATAAAATACAGCTCAAAGGGACTTTTTTTGGTTATCCTTCAGAGTACATTTCTAATTGAGAGGGTTTTAAAAAGTAATTTGACATTTTAAATTAAATTGGAGGAAAAAATCCTGTTATGTTGTCTCAGTGTACCTTCTATTATTGTCCCTTCTTTTCTGGGAATAATAAGTGATTGATAGAACACTTAGTTTTCTAATTATGCACTCTCTTATCTGATTTGACAAGTTTGCTGCTACCATTGTCATACCACAATTTAGAGCTGTAAGATTCTATGCTATTTTGAGGTGAATTATGTCATAATTGTTTTAGGGTTTTTAAAAAAGGTTTTGATTATATCATAACCATATGAATTCTTAACTGATTCACAGAAGATTGCCAAGTGTGGTAGTTTTTAAAATATCTACTTTATAGACAGTTAATTACATATTATTTTCAACTCCTAGACATGAACAAAAACTTATTTATTGAATAAATAAACATTTATATAGGGAAAATAGAGATGCCCTGGTTCATTAAAACATATTTTATTAATGGAACAATTTAAATAATTGTCCTACAATAATACTAAGGAAAAAAAAGTGATGTCACCTTGGAAATATGTATAACAGATGAAGTATAACATATATGTCACTTTCCTGGTATGCAAATCAGCCTGAGGGAAAAATATTCTTCAGAAAAAAAAAAAATGCTTCCTGAGAAACACTTGGTGTTGGAAGAACAATTCGCTTTATTTTCTATTTATGACACTCAACTCTCCACACTTTGGAGGCATATATTCTTATTAGTTTGCATTATGCAGCATGTTCATAAGAAAGAGACACAAAGATGCATTGGAACAAAGCAAACAAGAAATTAGAGAGGCAGACACGCAATGAAAACAATGCAGAACATTAAAGTTTTTGTTAAATGGGAGAACTGGTTGCACACTATAGCTAAAATCTATGAGAAAGAGACAATTCAAAATTTAGTCTAAGCTGCTTTTAGTGATAAGACATATCTGGGGAAGCTTCAGTGTTTCAGATACATTTCCCTTTCCTCATCCAAAGCTCGTTTGCTGGCCTATTATTGTCATATTTCTCCTTCCCCAAATAAAATTCCTTTTAGCTAGCATTTTCCTGAGGAGAATGTACAATAACAATGTGCCCAAATGGAATTCAGGGAAGAATGAAAATAGGTGAAAAGCATTCTGGGTAATGAAAGTTAAAATTATAAAGTCTGTGCTCCAAACTTGAGAGTCTACAGTTCACGTGGTTTTTGCTAATCGACTAATCCAGTGGATTTCAGTGTGGTCCCTGGTCCAATAGCATCAGCATCACCTGAGAATTTGTTACAGGTGCAAATTCTCAGGCCTCTTCCCAGATCTACAGGATCGGAATATCTGAGGATGGGGCCCAGCAACCTGTGTTTTAACAACTGCTCCTTCCCCCCTCCCTGCCACCAGGTGATTCTGGTGCGTGTTGTGAGAACCTTTGGGCTAAGCCCTTTGCTACTCAAAGTTTAGTTCTTAAACCAGTAGCAAAGGTATCACCTGGAAGCTATTTAAAAATTCAGATTCTTAGGTCCTACCCCAGACCGATATGTTTTTAATAAGATCCTCAGATGATTTGTCTATACATTAAAGTTTGGGAGCACAGTGCTAGCCATTCTTTCATGGTGTTTGTCCTCTGAGTGCATAATAACATCATCTTGGGATCTGAAAAAGAATACCCTCAGAGGTTCTGATTTAATTGGTCTGGGATGTTGTCTGCACACTAGGGGTTTTTAAAAGGTCCCCAGATATTTCCAATGGGCAGGCAAGACTGAGAATTGCTGCTTTTAAGCCCTCAAACAGAGTTTACTTACTTTGGTTTCTGATAACTTTCTTTATTTGGTTTCTATCCCTGGAATACCCCAAAGGAAATCTCAATCTTGAGTTGCATTAAGTAAACGAGGAGAACATTAAAGGAATTGAGGTGATTATTTTCACCTAACTTTGAATGATCAGATCACATGGAAAGCTGTGCCTTCATTTACGGACTCCCTTCTGGAGGAGAATGTGGAAAACCTAGAGCAGGATTAGAGAAGCTATCATTCCTGTGAGAAATGGTTACAGGAATTTGTAAGGTTCAGGAAGCCAGAGTGATTTTCAGAAATGTACCTCAGATTTATTGCTGTCATGTTTGTCACTTGCCACTGCATTTGGAAAGGAATGGAAGGCTTCTACCAAGTCCCTACATGATCAGGTACTGCTCGCCTCTCCCCCTTATCTCAGGCCCTTTACCTCTCCCACTCGTACCTCTCCAGCCACAGCTGCCTCCATATTCCTTGATGATTTCGAGAGTTTTCTTCTCTTACAGTGAATTAATTTACTGTTCTTTCTGTCTAAAGGACTTTTCTCTTGACTTTTCTTCTGGGTGGAGCTTTAACTTTTAGGTCTCTGCTCGGATAGGGAGTCTTCCCTATGCACTCAGTATCTCCCACTACCTTTCCAGAACAGAAGCCTATTCAGTGTCTTCTTGATACTTACTGTGATCTGTAATGATCTTGTTTGCTTATTTATTTTCTTGTCTATTATCTTCTCCACCAGTAAGTTTGATGAGGGCAGAAACTTATTGGTCTTATTTAATACTATATATATTCCCAACATCTAGACTGGGTTCAGCACAAAGTAGACACTTGATAATGATTCATGAAGTGAATGAAAAATGAAGAAAAAGAGAAGACTTTGTGTACCATGATAATTATTTTCAGATATTTGAAGAACTGTAATTGGAAAAGGGTTTAAATTTGAATGGCCCTGAATGTTAGCACTAAAATCAAAAGGTAAACTGATTTTGATTTAATATACATAAGAAATTCACAAAACTGAAAAAATCAATAGGTAGTCAAAGAAAGAAGTGAGCCGTCATAAGCGAATGGGTACAAGGTTCAGGGAGATGGCATCTTGGTAGGTTGTAAATCAGGTGACTTAAGCATTTAGAAGGTGATTGGTTTCAGTGGTCACTGACATACTATTAAATCTCATGATTATGAAAATTAAGGCTTTAATAATCGTTGTAATGATAAACTTGAGTTATTAATATTCTTCATTGAGTCAGGCAAGTAAGTGATTTATTCTGGAAATGAATCCAATAAAATTAAGATAAAAGAGTTTGGCTATGTACAAGTATGAAGTTAATTTTCAAGAAATGTTAGCCATCCATAAATACCCATTCATCAAGAGTTCCATAGCCAAGACGTTTTACTCTGTCTAAATCTGTGTATATGTATTTATGTTGATTGAATAGAGATATGGTTAATACGATAGCTAATCTATAAATGATCTCATTGGCCTTTATTGGCACTGCTCACATCCTCAGTGGAAATGCATTGTCATAGTTAAATTTAACTTTTTCTAGTAATAAAAAAGAAATTAATGGGCTAAGATAGTTCACACATTGATCCAGTGTCTATGCATTGAACAGATGTTTCACCCTACAATTCACTTTGATATTTAGACTTATTTTTGATGTTTCCAGTCAGCAAACCTCATCATAAGGGTTCATTGGAAATTTCATAGGAAGACCTGAGACCTCAAGTAGTTAGTGAGAGAATGGTATCAACTAAGTAGTACTAAGGTAATTTCTACTGGGTAGCTCGATCTTAGTCATATGGTTTCACTCGGTGTCCCCACCTGAATCTCATTTGTAATTCCCACATGTCAAGGGAGCAAGGTGACTGGATGAATGGGGTTGGTTCCCCCCATGCTGTTGTTGTGATGATGAGTGAGTTCTCACTAGATCTGATGGTTTTATAAGCATCTGGCACTTCTCTGCTTGCACTTCTCTCTCCTGCCATAATGTGGAGCAGGTCCTTGCTTCCCCTTCACTTTCCACCATGATTTTAAGTTTCCTGGGACCAACCTGGCCATGTAGAACTGTGAGTCAGTTAAACCTCTTTATTTATTTATTTATTTATTTTGGGGCACTGAGTCTTGCTGTGTCGCCCAGGCTGGAGTGCAGTGGTGTGATCTCAGCTTGCTGCAACCTCTGCCTCCCGAATTTGAATGAATCTCCTTCCTCAGCCTCCTGGGGACTACAGGTGTGCACCACCATGCCCAGCTAATTTTTCAACTTTTAGTAGAGATGAGGTTTCACCATGTCAGCCAGGCTTGTCTTGAAATCCTGACCTCAAGTGATCCGCCTGCCTTGGCCTCCCAAAGTTCTGGGATTATACATGTGAGCTACCACGCCTGGCCAAACCTCTTTCCTTTATAAATTACCCAGTCTCAGTTATCTATTTATAGCAGTGTGAAAATGGACTAATACACTTAGTTTGGATATTTAGCAGTTTCTTTTTTATTGTTGTTGCCCTATGCTCTGTGTTAACATGAAATTTTTTATCCACGAGCTCAATGATTACAACTAATTCGGACAATTAATTACTGGAATGGCTGATGGAGGCCCTAATAGAGAATTAGACTCTGACTAATTAACAAGTTCACAGCAGTTAAATTATAGTTTACCATTACTACTGCTAGTTACATCATTACAACCTTAGAGAAGAATTTCTTAACAAGCTGATAATATGGTCTGTGCTTATTTTCCACATCATGATGAAATTGTCACTAGCATCTCTGAGTCCTCAAATCTTTTCTAGGTTACATTTAATTATCCGCATTTTTCATTCTATTTAGTCGGTCGGTCCCTACTGGGAGGTGTCTCCCAGTTATGCTACTTGGGGGTCAGCTACCCACTTGACAGGCAGTCTGTCTGTTCTCAGATCTCAACCTCCATGCTGGGAGAACCACTACTCTCTTCAAAGCTGTCAGACAGGGATGTTTAAGTCTGCAGAAATTTCTGCTGCCTTTTGTTTAGCTATGCCATGCCCCTAGAGGTGGAGTCTACAGAGGCAGGCAGGCCTTCTTGAGCTGCGGTGGGCTCCACCTAGTTTGAGCTTCCCGGTCATTTTGTTTACCTACTCAAACCTCAGCAATGGTGGACATCCGTCGCCCAGCCTTGCTGCCACCTTGCAGTTCGATCTCAGACTGCTGTGCTAGTAGTGAGTGAGGCTCTGTGGGCATGGGATGCTATGAGCCAGGCGCAGGATATAACTCCTGGTGTGCCATTTGCTAAGACCATTGGAAAAGCATAGTATTAGGGTGGGAGTGTGCTGATTTTCCAGGTACTGTCTGTCACAGTTTCCCTTGGCTAGGAAAGGGAATTCTCTGACCCCTTGCACTTCCTGGGTGAGGTGATGCCCCGGCCTGCTTTGACTCACACTCTGTGGGCTGCATCCACTGCCCAACAAGCCCCAGTGAGATGAACCCAGTACCACAGTTGGAAATGCAGAAATCACCCATCTTCTGTGTCACTCATGCTGGGAGCTGTAGACTGGAGCTGTTCCTATTCAGACATCTTGGAACCCTAATAATTCTATGTGTTTTAAAGAAATAAAAATAAAACAATACTGTTATATTTACTCAGATATTTACCATTTCTTATGTTCTTCATTCTTACTGAAGATTTCTTTCAATCTGATATTTACCTTCTGCCTAAAGAACTTCCTTTAGTCTTTCTTGTACTGCAATCCTGCTGGCAATATTTTTTTTTTTTTCATTTTCTTTTGTCTAAAAATGTCCTTATTCTGCCTTTAGACTTGAAGAATATTTTCACTGGGTATAGAATGCTGAGTTGACAGTTACATTGTTTCAGCACTTTAAAGATGTCGTTTCATTGTCTTCAGCCTTTGGAATTTTCCATGAGAAGTTAATGGGTCCCTGAGATTACTGAATCTATAAGTTTTAACTTTTAATAAACTTGAAAAATTTTCACCACTTTTTCTTCAAAAAAATTTTTTTCATTATTTCTTCTGCTGGTATAACTCTGCTTATGTACATGTTAGACATATTCATATTGTTCAACAGGTCTCTGAAGCTCTATTCATTTTTTCAGTGTTCTCTTTCTCTTCCGTTCTTCAGACTGAACTATTTCTGTTGACCTCACTACAAGTTCACTAACTTTCTGCCATCACCTCCATTCTGCTACTAAACCCATCCAAATATTTTTTAAACTTCAGATTTGTGTTTTTCAGTTCTAGAATTTCCATTTTAAGTAATTTCCACTTCTCTGCTGAAATTTATGTATTGTGCACGTATTTTCCTTTGTGTACTTGAGCTAGTTATAATAGATTCTTTAACATCTTTGTCTACCACTTGTAACAAATAGATCTCTCAGATTGGTCTCTGTTTATTGTATTTTCCTCTTGAAAATGAATCATAGTTTACTGGTTGAGTAATTTTGGATTTTGTCCTAGATGTTGTGAAATGCTATAACTCTGTTATATTCCTCCAAAGAGTATTAATTTTTGTATTTTAGAAGTCAGTTAACTTGGTTGGACTTGAATTGTAAACTCTGTCTCTACAAGCAGCTCTAATCTTAATTCACTTCTTTTATTTTTGGCTGGAGTCTGTCCACTGCATGCATGGTTCAGGGACTAGTCAGAGATTTGAGGAGAGTCTATATACAGAATTTGGGACTCTCTTTATTCTGAATGTTTTTCTCTCAAATTCCCCTCCCTCTCACTTTCCAAGTGTTTGTGGTTGCTTTGAACTCTCTTCTCTGGTTCTTCAGGCCAGAAAGACTGTGGTTTTTCTCCTGGAGTTTTAGACACCTTGTGTAGCAGCAACTTTTATCTGCCCTAAGGCTACCAACTATAAAATGTGGGAACATCAACTCTTGTTTTGGTTTACTCTCTGGTGCCTTTAGGTTGCTGCTTTTTATATTTTGTTTAGAGTTTATAGTTGTTATCTGCAGGAGAGGCAGATCTGGTAGGATCTGACCATAAGTGAAATCCTGATTGGTTCTTTTTAATATCCACTTGGTTCTTTTTAATATCTACTTGGTTCTTTTTAATATCAACATCCTTTCTGCCTGTCTTGGTTTCATGATATCTTATTATATGGATATTGCACCTTCATTACTCTTTGAAATCTTCCATATACTATTTCAAACTCATTTTCATAAAATAAATTCTACCTCAGATATAATCTATTCTTATTTTTATTTGGTTTGTTTTTTTTCTTCATATTTATTTTAGAATTTTGCAGACCTATTTTGAATGCTTTTGTTTTTGTTTTCTCTCTCCCTCCGTGCTCATGGCTTTCTATTGAACTGTTTTATGTTTTCTCTACTTAGTTCTCTGTGCCTCAGTAAAAAGCTAGGATTTATAACATGTTCCACAAATGCATGGGAATATGGAAGACCTAATTATGTAACCAATAAGTATCTTAGATTAGCTTATAGTACCAAGATTGTGTTTTTGTGTTTACTTCCTTAGGTTCACAGATGCTGAAAAAGCCAAAGCCTTCATCAGCAGGTCTGCTTTTTTTTTTTTTTTTTTTTTTGTCAGCCTCCTTTTACATATGGGGGAACTCATATCAGGCCCTGATTTCAATCAGTGAGACTCACTTCTGCCCCCTTTTTGCAAGAAACACTTTCAGCTCCCCTTCCTCCACAGAAGTCACATCATTCCTCTCTGATCTGAATGGAAGCAAGTTTGACACTCCACCCTTCATCTACCCTTTGGATATTTTACTTTGTTTCTGATGCATGGTGGTGTTTATTTTTACATGAATTTGACTATGTCTTTTTTGGTTTATGTTAGCATGTAACTCATCATTACTATGTATTTGGAGTATACAGTATTTTCAAAGCATAAACTCATTGTAGTAATTTGACCCTGAAATCTAGGCAAGTTCTTCTCTCTTCCCTATTACACACAGTATTATTTTGCTTATACATTTTATGTCTAGAAGTCTAATACACCTTTTTTTTCTGTTTTACTTAACAGTAGATATGGTCTTACTTGTGTGAAGCTAGGTCTCTTAGAATAAAGCCGAGGAAGATCGTTAGTGAGTATTTATGTTTTAGGAGGGGTTTCAAGGGAGAAGAAAGGATGGTATTTGTGTATAGAAAACATTGTAATTTTAGGGTTGGAATCTGGTGTACAAATGTGTGTGTTACAATCTTGGCTCTACCATGTAGTAGCTCTGTAATGCTAAAAAAATACTAGATCTCTCTAACTCTCATATTTCTTACCAACAGCTGGCAATGGAATTTATATTAGAGAGGAAACTTAATTTTTCTTCAGAAAAAGACCTTAATAGGCCTCTTGGTATAGATGATGGAACACTTGGGGTGTGGGTAAATCATATTGCAAAATAATAGGTTAGCTAAACTGCTCTGTAGGCAAAAATAAGATACATTTTTTTTTTTTTCTCCTGAAAGGGAACAGTATGGAGGATAGGCTATCAGGCCAAGGCATAATGGGAGATGAATAAGCACTGGAAATTCTCCAGTGATATTGTGGCTGAAGGATATCTTTAGAATAAAAATATTATATTCAATTTAAAGTTGCTTATTTTTCTGAACTATGACTCTGTCCTCTGTTTCCATAGCCCCAAAGTGTCAGTAGATTTTCCCAAACTTGTCAATGCCTTATATGAAATGTTTGTATGTGTTTTTATAATTTTAATGGAAATGGAATCATTAGGTGGTTCATAAACTAAATGAAATCAGAAGAAGCAGTAGAATAAGCCAGAGAAGCATAGGAAAACATGTAATCATTGGGAATTTGCAGAAATCTCAAGGACTTTAGTTTTCTATACAGTTTTGAGACTATCATATCAACTGAGAGACTGCAGTAACAAGTGGTTACAAAAATGAGGTGGGAGTGGAAGGTAAATTGAGCTAAGTTCTTGGTTGGATGTTGGGGGGTGTTAAAAATCAGCTTAAGGCAGTTGTGGGATCATAGTGAAATGCAACCTGAAGGTAGGTATGCCCATTGTCTGATCATCTGTAGACTAATTCTGACCACAAGTATTTGCAGTTGATAACAATTATTCATGGTAGATATGTTCTATAAAGTTGTCAAAAGCACTGAATTAGTCAATATTGAATTAAGGGAAATACAGTGTTTGGTCCTTATGAACCTCCGGTCTCAACATTTTTATCAACTTATCAATACATTACCTTGTCATATGTGTGTTTCTGGTAAAAGACACCTTATTTAATGTATACTATTGGTTTGATAGCATTGAACTCCTGGCCTCCAGCAGTATAATTCAGTTCTGAACAAAGCTTATCTAACACATGTATTTTCTCCCTAAAGCACATCATGACCTTCTTGTGCTTAGGAACACCAGATACCACTTCGTACTTCACTTGGGGACCATTTTATACAGTGAAATCACTGACAAAAAGCACAAAAATGTGAAAAGTGACATTAAATAGACCATGAAAAGGACATTTGTTACATGTATCAGAACTGAAACAAAAAATCCCAAAATGTTACCTGTCACCTTCTTCAACCTCAGCTGGGATTGTACACACTGGGGGGCTCAATATTTTTCCTGCTCTGTGCCGTGAAAACGTAGTGAATATTGATTTTGGAATTACAAATAAATTTTAGCAAGTAGGCAATCTCACAAATACAGAATCCACAAATAATGAGGATCCACTGTATTTTAATCTTGACAAGCATCATTATGTGCTTAGGACTCGGTAACTGCGGCAGAATCTTCAACTCTGTTTCCAATATTACAAACAAAAAGAAAAAGTAAAATTGATCTTTAGATATTCCTATTTAAAACATGGTTAGAATAAGACTAGCTTAATACCTTTGTTTAGAGGTTTTGTTTTCATAGCTGTAAATATGCATCTACATCAGAAAATTGAAGAAGAAAGTTTCTAAAAATTTAAAGCTCAGAAATTTAGCCTTAGTACTTTCTAACTGAAGAAAAATTATAGAAACATTTTTAGTAGTTTGATACAGTAAAATCAATTTTACTCTACATTCCCAGAAGTCCAATTGGTTTTAAAGTGTGAACACTTAAAAACATTTATAAAAACACAGTAATTACTAATAAAGTATATACAAATTAGGAATAATCAAAGATTTCCCCTTCCTACCCTCAATTTCAAAATAAGTCAAACAGTTATCTAACCCAACAAATCAGGCCAAAATGACTGGATAAAAACTATAGCATTCAAACAAAAAATTTTAAAGGCATCAATGACAAAAACGTAGTCTCAGGTATCTCACTTCAGAGAAAGAATCATATTTTTAAAATCTGGGCAACCAGAGTCTATCAACTATTTAGATATCTCTGTCTCTTCTTCTCATTTATTATCCTTGGGCAGCTAAGTTTCATCCAATATAAAAATTACTTATAGCAACAGGAGACACTTTTATTTTTAAAAAAGTAATTGTATGTGATTTTTGTTAGGGAAAACTCCAAGGAAGGATGCAAGATTTATGAAGTATCAGCATAAGAATAAGTAAGATGGCTCAGCACAAGACAATAGAATAGCAACTGCTTTTTAAATGTTAGAAATGAAGTGCCTAGTTTCTGCCACATGGGCCATTGTCAGAACGTAATAATCAGAAGCATTTTTTCATCTCCTAAGCTTTAAAAAGCTCAGCATTATAGGCAGCTAATTAGCAATCTGAATTTCTCTATCAGGTGTGATAAGGGAGATAACTTAATGGCATTATTTGATGGAGCCATAATCCCTTGTTTGGCCTTCCTTTTCTCTAAGGAATGACTGCCTTTAATTTTCAGTTCCAGGATTAGATAAGCACTCTGTGATCAGATAATAGACATATATTTGCTCTACCATTAGAGAGCTTCATTGTACAAACTTGGTCTCACTAGCACAATGGTTGATTTGAATAAACGAAATGTAGCACCTAATACTATTGTCTGGTACATGATGAGAAAGCAATACATATTTATTGATATTAACGGAATTGAAAAGAACATAGTCTCATAGATAAAAAAAAAAAACTTACCTACTTTTCTTTATTTACCACCATTTGGATTATTAGATACTAGAGTGGGTGGACAATGAAAGGCATTAGCTACATGAGCAGGTTAGATATGAATTGATTTAGAACTTCTACTGTAGATTTTGAGGGTATTTTCAGTAATATAACTGTATGATTCCATTTTATAGATATCTCTGTAAGTAAACTTAGAGATAAAGATTGGTATAAAATATACAAAGAAATAAGTGATTAACTCCTTTACCTTATTTCTTACCTAACTCTTTTTTTACCATATAGTAACATAAAACTACAGACTCCCAAATACGTTGTTTCTAGGTCAGGCCATGGGATTTTGCTTAGTTTTAAGGATTTTGGCTGGAATGTGTCAAAACTAACTGGACCAAGGGCCTAGGGGGTGTTAACAAATAGTAAAATACATGCTTTGACTTGGTTAGACATTGCTTAGAACATTAATCATGCTCAGATCAGTTGACTAAATTGTCTACCTCCCTGTTTTGTTTCAATTTCCGTTCAGTTATCAACACAGAGAAAGCATCTTGCAGTATGGTTTATTTTCTACTTGTCTGGCATTTCTTAATATATTCTGCTTTGTCTTTGAAAGATAAATGCAAAAATTTTCAATAATTTAAAAGAATAGAAAAACTTTTTTTTCTATTCTTGCAAAAATCTCAAGGACTTGAGTTTTCTATACCGTTTTGAGACTATCATATCAACTGAGAGACTGCATTCTGATGGCCTGATTCTATACTTCCCTATGTGTCCTAGAAAGAGGGCAAGCCCATTAATGTAGGATTTGATTTCCCGACAAAAGTTCTGTACTTACCAAAGCAGATACCTGCAAGCAGTCCATTTTCTCATATGGTAGGCATGTCTCCTGTTTTATGATCCTCACAAACAAATGGCAAGAATAGTTTAAAGTTTAATTTTCTTACTTATAGTAAGATATGCTCTATCTTTTTTTGATCATTGCCAGCCGTGTCTTAGTTTTTTTTTTTTTTTTGAGACAGGGCCCTTGTTCCCCAGGCTAGAATGCAGTGGTGCAATCTTGGCTCACTGCAGCTTCGACGCCCTGGTCATCAATCCTCCTACCTCAGCCTCCCAAGTAGCTAGGACTCACAGGTATGCATCACCACCCACAGCTAATTTTTGTATTTTTAGTAAAGGCAGGGTTTTCACTATGTTACCCAGGCTAGTCTTGAACTCCTGAGCTTAATCAATCCACCTGCCTTGGCCTCCAAAAGTGCTGGGATTACAGGCATGCACCACTGTGCTCCACTGACTCATAGTTTTAATTATCTAGAAGCAGATGAAAAGGGAGAGAACCAACATGCTGCATTATTGAGTACTTATCATGTGACAGATTATATGTTAGAATATTCTAAACACATGGTCATTTTTTATCCTCCCAGCAACCCAGAGAAGTAGACACTCCTCACATTTTACAAGGAATGGTTGAGACAAAATGACATGGTTATGCTAAATCTGGATTCAAAGCCAAATCAGAAGCATGACATCAAGAGGGGCTACCAAGGAACCAGAGGGCACAACATGCTGTAAGTTCTTTTGGAAACATTGGTCACCCATTTTGCAGAATCAGATGTGTAGCTTGATTATTTGTCTCCTTATTCTTTTTACTATGCTAATTTCCCTCTCACAACAGAGAATTTTTCTTCTTTTAAAACTAGTGTTTTCAAAACTGTTGACTTAGAATTATCATCACATTTTTCTGACTTCAAATATTCTGAGTAGTAACAGAAATATATTCTCCGTCATTTTACTGCTAACCAGTTTGATTGTTGAAACAAAGGGAAGGAACCAACTCATGAAAAGTAACATATTGGCTGGGCATGGTGGCTCATGCCTGTAATCCCAACACCTTAGGAGGTTGAGGCAGGAGAATCATTTGATAACAGGAGTTCGAGACCAGCCTGGACAAAATAGTGAGTCCACATCTCTACAAATAATAGTAATATAATAAAATATAAGTGAGAAATGCTTTATCTATTTTTATTTACCTATTTATTTTGTGACAAAGTCTTGTTCTGTCACCCAGGCTGGAGTGCAGTGGCACTATCTTGGCTCTTTGCAACCTCTGGCTCCCAGGCTCAAGTGATTCCCATTCCTCAGCCTCCCAAGTAGCTGGGACTACAGGCATGTACTACCACACCTGGCTAATTTTTGTATTTTTAGGAGAGGTGGGGTTTTGCCATGTTGGCCAGACTGGTCTCAAACTCCTGCCCTCAAGTGATCCATCTGCCTCGGCGTCCCAAAGGGCTGGAGTTACAGGTTTGAGCCACTGTGCCTGGCTGAGACTTTTAAAAAGTATTATATGTTGTGTTATATTTGCCTCCAGGTTGAAAACTCTCTCTCCAAAATACAGATGGGTTGGAGATCTCCACTCTGGAATAGAAGTAGCCCATGTGAGGATGCAGGAGTCTAAAAACACAAAAATAAATAAAAAACCTGAGAGAGTAAAACACATCGAACATAGTGGATGAGTAGAAAAAGCATAAGGCCCTTGGATTCAAGAGAGGGAAAGGGATGCAAAGAAGTAGAAAATCCCCCACTAAAAATTTTTCTCAAGACATGCTAGAAGTAAGAGAGGCCAGCATAGAGAGCTTTTCTAAGTGTGGAGCCATTTCTTTAGCCAAGATTAGAGTGGTCATGAAGAGAACAGTTTTGACCTGGAAATAGGGATTACATTGGAAGAATCCAAATATATAGGACTTCCCCCTCAAAAGTAAAAAATTCACTTTTTATTTGTTTTAGTCTTCTAGTGCAGGATTAGGGGACAAAGTAAATGAATCAGGAAGTGAAGTTTTATATAATTATGAAGGTCGGATTGTTGTGTTAACTATGATAAATGGAAGTAACTTGAGAGTGGGTACTTATGAATTGCATAACTTTACTCTGATATTACCATAATGTAATCAAATGGGATGTGTCCTACAAATGACTGTATAGGTTCTTTTTGAAAAGGGCACTGTTGGGGAGAGGATGTAAAAGAGAAAACCATGAAACAAAGGCAAGAGAGCTACCATGTTTTAAATAGTGGTGTATAAATTTTATAAAATCATAAACAGATTTTAACTGGAAGAAACCCTAGAATAATGATGATAATAATAGTTTTTAGCTAGTGGTCACTTACTGTGTGCCAGGAACTATTATAAGAGTTTTTCATGCATTACCTAATTTAATCTTTGTAACAACACTTTTTAATAGAGATGATGATTAGTTTTCATTTCATAGGTGAGGAAATTGTGCCACACATGGTAAGTAATTTTCCCAAGGTCACACTACAGAAGTAAAAAGCTGAGATGTGAACTCCAGCAGTGTGGCTCCACAGTCCATTTCTTAACCACTCAAGGAAATATGGGGTCAAATTCACACTTAGATATGGTATCATTTAGGGGAACAGCAATTGCTGTGGCTATGAAACTTCAAAAATATAGAATAGCTTAAACACAATATGTTTGTATTTGTTCATATAGCAACCCTGTGTGAACAACTAGGATCATCGGACTGTCTGGCAAGGGTTCTGACATCTTCAACAGATGAGGCAAGGAGATTAAAAAGTGATGTGATCATGCAATACATTACTATACTGGGAACAGCTTTAGCATAGACACAGCTGTGTATACTGCACACATGACACATCTCTGGAAGGTTTCCAGTGAGAAATCATACCTTTGAACTATTCCTGGAAGGGAGAAAAGAGGAAAGAGTTACTTGCTATGGTTTCTTCTTATTTCCTATTTCATAGAGGTCAACTTTTATCCTGAAAGGCTCTAACTCCTCAGAGCTTTCAGGTTGTGTGATCTGCCCTGCAGTGACCACTCAGGAAGCCAAACACTGCAGATACAGTGTGGCATTTCATGCAAATGTGGAAGTATAATCATAGAGATGGGCAAGAATGTACCATGAGGGCCAGGTAAGCATGGCAATGTACCTGGAGTTCCAGGTAGCTTATGATCCAGCAAAGGCAGCAGCAGAGTAACCTAGGCAGTGATTGGTATCTTTGGAAAGAAAGACGAAATTGAAATATTCTGAGAAGGCACATGGTTTATGTTCAATTAGCAAGGTTGTCAAAATCTCCCTGAGGGTCGTCTTCTATCTAGTCAGCCAGAAAGAGAGAAAACATAAAGGAGCATGCATGTGTGGAAGGTTTTTATGAGATAGACCTCCAAGGCACATATTACTTTTGCTTCCATTCCATTGACTAGGACTCAAGCCATATTGCCCCATTAAATTGCAATTGTTCAATTCCCACCTATGAGTGAGAACATGAGGTGTTTGGTTTTCTGTTCTTGCCATAGTTTGCTGAGAATGATAGTTTCCAGCTGCATCCATGTCCCTACAAAGGACATCAACTCATCCTTTTTAATGGCTGCATAGTATTCCATGGTGTATATGTGCCACATTTTCTTAATCCAGTCTGTCACTGATGGACATTTGGGTTGATTCCAAGTCTTTGCTGTTGTGAATAGTGCCTCAATAAACATACGTGTGCATGTGTCTTTATAGCAGCATGATTTATAATCCTTTGGGTATATACCCAGTAATGGGATGGCTGGGTCAAATGGTATTTCTAGTTCTAGATCCTTGAGGAATCGCCACACTGTTTTCCCCAATGGTTGAACTAGTTTACAGTCCCACCAACAGTGTAAAAGTGTTCCTATTTCTCCACATCCTCTCTAGCACCTGTTGTTTCCTGACTTTTTAATGATCGCCATTCTAACTGGTGTGAGATGGTATCTCATTGTGGTTTTGATTTGCATTTCTCTGATGGCCAGCGATGAGGAGCATTTCTTCATGTGTCTGTTGGCTGCATAAATGTCTGATTTTGAGAAGTGTCTGTTCGTATCCTTTGCCCACTTTTTGATGGGGTTGTTTGTTTATTTCTTGTAAATTTGTTTGAGTTTTCTGTAGATTCTGGATATTAGCCCTTTGTCAGATGAGTAGATTGCAACAATTTTCTCCCGTTCTGTAGGTTGCCTGTTCACTCTGATGATAGTTTCTTTTGCTGTGCAGAAGCTCTTCAGTTTAATTAGATCCCATTTGTCAATTTTGGCTTTTGTTGCCATTGCTTTTGCTGTTTTAGACATGAAGTCTTTGCCCATGCCTATGTCCTGAATGGTATTGCCTAGGTCTTCTTCTAGGGTTTTTATGGTTTTAGGTCTAACATTGAAGTCTCTAATCCATCTTGAATTAATTTTCGTATAAGGTGTAAAAAAGAGATCCAGTTTCAGCTTTCTACATATGGCTAGCCAGATTTCCCAGCACCATTTATTAACTAGGGAATCCTTTCCCCATTTCTTTTTTTTGTCAGATTTGTCAAAAATCAGATGGTTGTAGATGTGTGGTATTATTTCTGAGGGCTCTGTTCTGTTCCATTGGTCTATATCTCTGTTTTGGTACCAGTACCATGCTGTTTGAGTTACTGCAGCCTTGTAGTATAGTTTGAAGTCAGGTAGTGTGATGCCTCCAGCTTTGTTGTTTTGGCTTAGGATTGTCTTGGCAATGCAGGCTCTTTTTTGGCTCTGTATGAACTTTAAAGTAGTTTTTTCCAATTCTGTGAAGAAAGTCATTGGTAGCTTAATGGGGATGGCATTGAATCTATAAATTACCTTGGGCAGTATGGCCATTTTCACGATATTGATTCTTCCTATCCATGAGCATGGTATGTTCTTCCGTTTGTTTGTGTCCTCTTTTATTTCACTGAGCAGTGGTTTGTAGTTCTCCTTGAAGAGGTCCTTTACATCCCTTGTAAATTGGATTCCTAGGTGTTTACTCTCTTTGAAGCAATTGTGAATGGGAGTTCATTCATGATTTGGCTCTCTGTTTGTCTGTTACTGGTGTATAAGAATGCTTGTGATTTTTGCACATTGATTTTGTATCTTGAGACTTTGCTGAAGTTGCTTATCAGCTTAAGGAGATTTTGGGCTGAGACAATGGGGTTTTCTAAATATACAATCACATCATCTGCAAACACGGACAATTTGACTTCTTCTTCTCCTAACTGTATATTCTTTATTTCTTTCTCTTTCCTGATTGCCCTGGCCAGAACTTCCAACATTATGTTGAATAAGAGTGGTGAGAGAGGGCATCCCTGTCTTGTGCCAGTTTTCAAAGGGAATGCTTCCAATTTTTGCCCATTCAGTATGATATTGTCTGTGGGTTTGTCATAAATTGCTCTTATTGTTTTGGGATACATTCCATCAATACCAAATTTATTGAAAGTTTTTAGCATGAAGGGCTGTTGAATTTTGTCAAAGGTCTTCTCTGCATCTATTGAGATAATCATGTGGTTTTTATCTTTGATCATGTTTATATGCCGGATTACGTTTATTGATTTGTGTATGTTGAACCAGCCTTGCATCCCAGGGATGAAGCCCACTTGATCACAGTGGATAAGCTTTTTGATGTGCTGCTGGATTCAGTTTGCCAGTATTTTACTGAGGCCTTTTGCATTGATGTTCATCAGGGATATTGGTCTAAAATTCTCTTTTTTTGTTGTGTTTCTGCCAGGCTTTGGTATCAGGATGATGTTAGCCTCATAAAATGAGTTAGGGAGGATTCCTTCTTTTTCTATTGATTGGAATAGTTTCAGAAGGAATGGTACCAGCTCCTCCTTGTACCTCTGGTAGAATTCAGCTGTGAATCCATCAGGTCCTGGACTTCTTTTGGTTGGTAGACTATTAATTATTACCTCAATTTCAGACTCTGCTATTGGTCCATTCAGGGAATCAACTTCTTCCTGGTTTAGTCTTGGGAGAGTGCATGTGTCCAGGAATTTATCCATTTCTTCTAGGTTTTCTAGTTTATTTGCATAGAGGTGTTTATAGTATTCTCTAATGGTAGTTTGTATTTTGGTAGGATGGGTGGTAATATCCCTTTTATCATTTTTTATTGCATCTATTTGAGTCTTCTCTCTTTTCTTCTTTATTAGGCTTGTTAGCGGTCTATCAGTTTTGTTGATCTTTTCAAAAAACCAGCTCCTGGATTCATTGATTTTTTGGAGGGTTTTTTGTGTCTCTATCTCCTTCAGTTCTGCTCTGATCTTAGTTATTTCTTGCCTTCTGCTAGCTTTTGAATGTGTTTGCTCTTGCTTCTCTTGTTCTTTTAATTGTGATGTTAAGGTGTCTATTTTAGATCTCTCCTGCTTTCTCTTGTGGGCATTTAGTGCTATAAATTTCCCTCTACACACTGCTTTAAATGTGTCCCAGAGATTCTGGAATGTTGTATCTTGGTTCTTATTGGTTTCAAAGAACTTCTTTATTTTTGCCTTCATTTCGTTATATATCCAGTAGTCATTCAGGAGCAGGTTGTTCAGTTTCCATGTAGTTGAGCGATTTTGATTGGGTTTCTTAGTCCTGAGTTCTACTTTGATTGCACTGTGGTCTGAGAGACAGTTTGTTATAATTTCTGTTCTTTTATATTTGCTGAGGAGTGCTTTCCTTCCAACTATGTGGTCAATTTTGGAATAAGTGCAATGTGGTGCTGAGAAGAATGTATATTCTGTTGATTTGGGGTGGAGAGTTCTGTAGATATCTATTAGGTCTGCTTGGTGCAGAGTTGAGTTCAATTCCTGGATATCCTTGTTAACTTTCTGTCTCGATCTGTCTAATGTTGACAGTGGGGTGTTGAAGTCTCCCACTATTATTGTATGGGAGTCTAAGTCTCTTTGTAAGTCCCTAAGGACTTGCTTTATGAATCTGGGTGCTCCTGTATTGGGTGCATATATATTTAGGAAAATTAGCTCTTCGTGATGAATTGATCCCTTTCCCATTATGTAATGCCCTTCTTTGTCTCTTTTGATCTTTGATGGTTTAAAGTCTGTTTTATCAGAGACTAGGATTGCAACCCCTGCTTTTTTCTGTTTTCCATTTTCTTGGTAGATATTCCTCCATCCCTTTATTTTGAGCCTATGTATGTCTCTGCATGTGAGATGGGTCTCCTGAATACAGCAAACTGATGGGTCTTGACTCTTTATCCAGTTTGCCAGTCTGTGTCTTTTAATTGGACCATTTAGTCCATTTACATTTAAGGTTACTATTGTTATGTGCAAACCTGATCCTGTCATTATTGTATTAGCTGGTTATTTTGCTTGTTAGTTGATGCAGTTTCTTCCTAGCCTCGATGGACTTTACATTTTGGCATGTTTTTGCAATGGCTGGTACTGGTTGTTCCTTTCCATGTTTAGTGCTTCCTTCAGGATCTCTTGTAGGGCAGGCCCGGTGGTGACAAAATCTCTAAGCATTTGCTTGTCTGTAAAGGTTTTTATTTCTCCTTCACTTATGAAACTTAATTTGGCTGGATATGAAATTCTGGGTTGAAAATTCTTTTCTTTAAGAACATTGAATATTAGCACCCACTCTATTCTGGCTTGTAGAGTTTCTGCCGAGAGATCTGCTGTTAGTCTGATGGGCTTCCCTTTGTCAGTAACCCGACCTTTCTCTCTGGCTGCCCTTAATATTTTTTCCTTCATTTCAACTTTGGTGAATCTGACAATTATTCGTCTTGGAGTTGCTCTTCTCCAGGAGTATCTTTGTGACATTCTCTGTATTTCCTGAATTTGAATGTTGGCCTGCCTTACTAGGTTTGGAAAGTTCTCCTGGATGATATCCTGCAGAGTGTTTTCCAACTTGGTTCCATTTTCCCCATTACTTTCAGGCACACCAATCAGATGTAGATTTGGTCTTTTCACATAATCCCATATTTCTTGGAAGATTTGTTCATTTCTTTTTACTCTTTTTTCTCTACACTTCTCTTCTCGCTTCATTTCATTCATTTGATCTTCAATCACTGATACTCTTTGTTACAGCTGATTGAGTCAGTTACTGAAGCTTGTTCATGTGTCACGTAGTTCTTGTGTCATGGTTTTCATCTCCATCAATTCTTTTATGGTCTTCTCTGCATTGATTATTCTAGTTATCCATTCATCCGTTCTTTTTCAAGGTTTTTAGTTTCTTTGTGCTGGGTACAGAGTTCCTCCTTTAGCTCTGAGATGTTTGATGGACTGAAGCCCTCTTCTCTCAGCTTGTCAAAGTCATTCTCCATCCAGCTTTGTTCCGTTGCTGGTGATGAACTGCATTCCTTTGGAGGGGGAGATGTGCTCTGATTTTTTGAATTTCCAGCTTTTCTGCACTGCTTTTTCCCCATCTTTATGGTTTTATCTGCCTTTGGTCTTTGATGATGGTGACGTACTGATGGGGTTTTGGTGTGGGTGTCCTTTCTGTTTGTTAGTTTTCCTTCTAACAGTCAGGACTCTCAGCTGCAGGTCTGTTGGAGTTTCCTTGAGGTCCACACAAGACCCTGTTTGCCTAGGTATCAGCAGCGGAGGCTGCAGAAGATAGAATATTGCTGAACAGCGAGTGTTGCTGTCTGATTCTTGCTCTGGAAGCTTCATGTCAGAGGTGTACCCAGCTGTGTGAGGTGTGAGGTGTCTGTCTGCACCTAGTGGGGGATGTCTCCCAGTTGGGCTACTCAGGGGTAAGGGATCCACTTGAGCAGGCAGTCTGTCTGTTCTCAGATCTCAACCTCCGTGCTGGGAGAACCACTGCTCTCTTCAAAGCTGTCAGACAGGGACATTTACATCTGCAGAGGTTTCTGCTGCTTTTTGTTTAGCTATGCCCTGTCCCCAGAGGTGGAGTCTACAGAGGCAGGCAGGCCTCCTTGAGCTGTGGTAGGCTCCACCCAATTCAAGCTTCCCGGTGTTTTTGTTTACCTACTTAAGCCTCAGCAATGGAGGATGCCCCTCCCCCAGCCTCACTGCCACCTTGCAATTAGATCTCAGACTGCTGTGCTAGCAATAAGGGAGGCTCCGTGGGCGTGGGACCCTCGGGCCTGGTGTGGGATATAATCTCCTGGTGTGCGGTTTGCTAAGACCCTTGGTAAAGTGCAGTATTAGGGTGGGAGTTACCCGATTTTCCAGGTGTCGTGTGTCTCAGTTTCCCTTGGCTAGGAAAAGGAATTCCCTTCCCCCTTGCACTTCCCAGGTGAGGCGATGCCTCGCCCTGCTTCAGTTCTCGCTGGTCGGGCTGCACCCACTGACCAGCATTGACTGTCCGACACACCCCAGTGAGATGAAACCAGTACTTCAGTTGAAAATGCAGAAATCACCTTTTTTGATAATTTAAAAGAAAATCTGGAATTATAGAAAAAGATACTGTTTACATGACATTAAAAATCTGTGAAGTTAATAACAATTTATTGCTTTAGCTAATTAAAAATAAGAACTTGTTTGGCATTTAAGTGAATCATTAAACCAAAAGACTAAAATCCATGATCCCTCCTTGAAAACATAGTGTAGGTAGATGCTCTGCTTTTTCTCAATGTTTGAAGAAAATCAAGACATTCTAGTTTAGCAAACGTAATTTAAACCAACCTAAAACATGTAGCCATAAACAAATGTTATAAACAAAGTCTTGGAAATATTATGTAACATAAAGTGAATATAATTTTTCATCATTCTTCAGACTGTTGGCTAAGCCTGAAAGTTGAGACGAGTGGAAAATAAATACTTCATGATCTAAAGAAAAGTACTAGATATAGCTCTCTAGCATGCATTTAAAAAGTGGCTATATAGATGTGTGACTGTTACTCAATTCTGATCTATATGAAGGCAGCTAAAGATTTATCAACTGGATTCTTTTTTTTTTTGAGACAGAGTCTTGCTTTGTCACCCAGACTGGAGTGCAGTGGCACGTCTTAGTTCACTGCAATCTCTACCTCCTGGGTTCGAGGGATTCTCCTGTTTCAGTCTCCTGAGTAGCTGGCATTACAGGCACCCACCACCATGCTGGGCTAATTTTTTTGGTATTTTTAGTAGAGATGGGGTTTCACCATGTTGGCCAGGCTAGTCTTGAACTCCTGACCTCAGGTGATCCACCTGCCTCAGCTTCCCAAAGTGCTGGGATTACAGGCATGAGCCATCACACCCAGCCTCAAGTGGATTCTTTGAAAGAAAGTTTTAGGAGTAGGTAATATGACATTTCCTCTCCTCTTACTCATGGGGGAAGAAAGAGAATGGAGAGGGTGGTTCATTCCTTTTTCCTCAATCCAACTGAAGGGGCATTCAAAGAAACATTCAGAAAATTGAAGCTGTTTGCAAAATGAGGAGATGTATGCTCATCTCTTATTTGGAAACTTTAACAGTAGGAGTCAGGCTGATATTTTCCCTCTGCTGGTGAGGCAAAGATTGAAGAATCAGCAGTTGGTCAAGCTGTACTCCGTAATTTGGTGGGAGTCAAACATTCAACAGTCTTCCTGTGTGTCAAGTGGGCCCATAGAGAGGATAGCTAGGCTTGAGTTTTCTCAGGACCTGCTCCAACAGGGTTGAGAGTTGGAGAAAGAGAAACCCAGCAGAAGGTCCTGGATCAGGGCAGTGTACAGGGCCATGGGATATATCTGAAGAACCCTCTAATGTGCTCCATGGAGAGAGTTGGCATCAGATGCCTATCCCTACTCCTTGGTAGATGCTCTTGGGTTCCAGATTGTTACCCTATATCAGAGCAAGCCCACAAATTTGGTTTTTCCATGCCTTCCTTTGGGCAGCCCTCACCTCACTCAACTCTCTATTTGTCTCTCTGCCTTTCTTTCTTTATATGAGGGGGTGAAAGTAGAGGTAAAAAGGTTTAGAAATTCTTCCAGGTGATTCTGGTGTTACTTAATTGCGACAAACCAAGACCTTCACATAAGGTTTTAAAATTTTCTTACACCAGATTGATTAGCCTTTTAGTATGTGTTTGCTAGTCTCCTTTTATTTTATTAATAAATTCCATTGAGCATTTGCTGTGGGATACAATTATTTTTACAGAAGTCAATACATGAGCTCTTCTGCTTCCCTTCAGCTGAGAGAAAAACCGATTGGTGATTTATGGAGTTCTTTTGGCTTCTACTGTGTTATAATCTCTCTACTGTAGGGGAAAGTGTTTCGGATCTAGATGGGCATTCCACACCCTCTGCCTTGTAGGCATGTTTTTCCAACTCACCAGACCACTTCCTTCAGAAATGGGGGCAACAGTGAGATTTTTCAGACATTTGTGACTTTTCTGGTTCTTCTCAGTGCTGCTTGAGGGAATAGGAAAAGCAGATCTATCAATCCCAAGGTCCTTTACTTTCTTAAATATAATAGGGGATCATCATTACGGCACGTACTTTTAGATTTACAATAGCACCTGTTAACAACTGATCCATATTCAGTTTGATTGAGACAAGGCAAACTAAAGCCAACAAAAAATTTTTTTTCTTATCCTTTTGAGATTAGTAGATGTGAATAGCACAATTTAGACTGTGAAATGATTTAACTTGATGAATTAAAATTGCCACTTAACATGATAACATAATGAACACTATTCACAAAATTAAAATGTTCTTTTCAGGAAATGCAATTTGTACATTTGCAAATTAGAAAAAAAGAGGGCTCATGTTGAGCTCTGGTGAATATAACGGGTAAAAAATTCACTAAACACCTTTCTTCTTTTTGAAATGTTCCCTTTGGCAAAGAAAATTAGACATTTAAGATTTTTCCCCTCTTTAGTTTTTTAAATAATGTATTAGGAAAGAATTTGAAAACCATATTCTATGGAAATTCACTGTACAACTTGAAAATAAAAGGGTGATTTACACACTTTCTTAAAATAAGATAACTAAGAAGATGTTTGAGAAGAGAGAACAAGTTTCATGTGATTTTTAAACTCTCTGTACTTCCATGGACATATGCATGGAACCACTACATTTTACTCCTGGAGGTGCTATTCCTGTCCATGTAAATGTCATCTCATGGAGCTGTATGGTACTGTGTGGTACACAGTCCATCTCACATGGCTAAATGTGGAGACCTTACATTAGAATCTCTTTCATATTACCTTTAGAATAAATAAGGATATATTTTCCTGCCTGGTAAATTTTAGCTATTCTCATAGAAGCATAAAAATGTTATTAATAGGTAGGAAAACTCCAAGGGACCACACTTCAGAGAGTTGTAAGGAGGGAGAGTTGTAAGGAGGGCTTATGGCTTATAAAAATAACTGAGGAAAGCAAAGGAGACGTGTGGGCCTGGCAAGAGAAGAAACAATACCATCTGTGCCAAAACAATGACAGCTGTCATTCCATGGGTTTTTGCTATGGATGAGAGTACTCAAAATTGGGCAACTTCACTATTTTCAATTATGAGTGGCAGCTATAATGGTCCGCCTCTGGTCATTTTGACCACATCCTCAAAAGATATACATTGTTCCCTATTATTTTTAGATCTATTCTTCTTGTTCCCTATCCCTTGCCCACAATCCTAAATTTTTTATTTGATTTTTCAAATGAAAAATTGGATACGGCCGGGCGCGGTGGCTCAAGCCTGTAATCCCAGCACTTTGGGAGGCCGAGGCGGGTGGATCACGAGGTCAGGAGATCGAGACCATCCTGGCTAACATGGTGAAACCCCGTCTCTACTAAAAATACAAAAAACTAGCCGGGCGAGGTGGCGGGCGCCTGTAGTCCCAGCTACTCGGAGGCTGAGGCGGGAGAATGGCGTGAACCCGGGAGGCGGAGCTTGCAGTGAGCCGAGATCGCACCACTGCACTCCAGCCTGGGCGACACAGCGAGATTCCGTCTCAAAAAAAAAAAAAAAAAAAGAAAAATTGGATACAACTTAAATTACCTATAGCTGGCTAGATGTATTTTTCCTATTCAGCTTTCCTGTTGGTATGAGAATGAGGGAAGAAGTTTAAATGGACTGGCTGTGATATTTATGAAATGGTGATGGTATAAATTCAAAATGTTAAGTATCAATATTAAATGAACAACTTAAGGTTTAATATAATGCAATGTTTTCCATTTGCAAAATGTCCAAGACAAGCAGACTTTGGTTCATGAAAATTTTATTTGTCTTGTTTTTCTTCTGTGGCTCAGACTAAGTTTCTCTGCTGATGCTTTAACTTTTCAGAATCTTTGCTACTGGAATCTCTTAGGAAAGTCAGTTCTAATGAATTTTCTTCCTTCATAAAATGTTCTTCAAATCTCTCTGAAAAAGATAGGTTGGGAATGCAGTATAGGCTCACCTTTCATGTATAGTGGGCTCTTATTGCCAGTCTTAGCTCCATCTCATTACATAACAATTCTATTATACAAAAAACTTTATTTTGCTTGATAATACGTGTAATATAGGACTTTTGGTTACCATAGAGTTAAACAATGTAAGGTTGAAGTATGTGATTTGAGTTGCCTTGCCAGAGGAGATGATTCATTCTTACAGAACAAGTCACATTTATTCTCTGGTTTCATTTCTTTGCTACCAGTAGAATGTATTTGAGAGATAGCGGGTGCATGCGGGTCTAGAATTCCTGGCATTATTCTTAGTACCATTTCTTTTACAGATGACCTTTGTTGTCTTTGGCTTTACTGCTTTCAGGATTTTGAATTTCATCTGATAAACTTCATTCTAGCCCAGCGGGTCCTCCACTTAGAACTTAAGCACTCTATGATACCTGACTGTTTTGGAGTCTTAGCTGAACTATCTGTCCTTGTTTGTCTCATGGTTTTACATTGCTTTGTGTCATTTTTTTTTTTTTCTATTTTTAGTCCTAGCTCTAGTCCATGCTTGGATTTCTCTATAGGAGTACAAGCTTTTACCTATTGAGAAACAATAGGTAAAATCTTGAGAGAGAGAAAGACAGAGAGAGAGAGGACTCTCAGTGGAGATCAGGGAACTAGCCTCAATTCTTTCCCATCTTTGCTCCCTAAAAGAGAGGGAACTGTGGCCTCTTTGATTGGAACTTTCCCCCTTCTTGGCATAAGTGTTAAAATGATGCAGACAGCACCCCATCCCCACTACCCCTTTTTGAGGGGTTAGTTCTCTAGAAAGAAAAGGGTATAAAATATTCTCTAGGAGTTGACTAGCAAACTATTACAAATAATCACTTAGAAAACAAATTAGACAGAAACAGCTGGGCAATAGTGTGACTCAGGGAGGCTGAAAAATGTGAGAAGAACCACATTTTGGCTTCAAAGTAAACTAAATAATGGTCACTATTGACTAACAGGAACACGTTCTCTTTGTTTGATGTTTTTGCTAAAAGAAACTAAAATAATTTACAAACACACATTGATAACAAGTTCACTGCACACCCCCATTTTTTTGAATGCTTAAATTGAGGGAGAGGGATGATGATTGACTTATTCAAAGCACTTACCATGTCAGTGGTTGAATTTTGTTGAGATCTTTCATACACTGTAGACCACACTGCTTCTAATGACCTATGTATAATTCATCTTGGCTTCATCCAAATTAGGAGCTGACATTTTTTGGTAACACAAATCATAGCTTCTTGTCAGTAAAAAATCTCTAGTGTGGGAAACACAGACTGCTAGGAGGCCCAGTATGCTGCTAACTTTGTTGTTTTTGTACAGATTGGGGAGAATCTAATAGCTGGCCACCTTTATGTTGGCACATGCATACATATGTTTATTGATGAAGTTGATTTTTTTTCAACCCAGGTATTTCCTGAGCAAGCAGGAAAGGAGATCATTTTGAGGATTTTCTCCAAAGTGGTTCAACATGAATTAACAATAAAAATTCATTAAACATGTTTTGGGTTCAATACATTTTTCAGTAATGATTTAAAATGATAACTGTGGGCCTAAAAGTTGGAGTAAGTCTGTTTTATTTCACTTTTTTCCACGTATTTTTGGAATTAAAAAAAATCTTTTTCCTCTAACAGCTGAGTAATTCTTTTTCTCTTTTAGCGTTTCCCTGTTGTGAGAGTGAATAGCTGTGATCAAAGGACCAATTTGCTTTCTTAGTGTGCAGAACTGTCATTGGCTTCAAGGCAATTTGAGGTCAAGCTGAGCCATCATATATAAGGGGAGAAGGGAGCATGATCTGCAGCAGGACCAAGTGATCTTGGAAGATGTATTTGAACTTTGATTCCAAATGTGAACCAAGGTGTTCTCTTTACCCTTCTCTAACATAAGAAATAAATTTATCAACCAGATGTGTAAAAATTATGCTGTGCCCCAAATAATAGAGAATTCTAGATAAAAATAGTGTAGACATACTTTGTTGCATCATGATATTTTCAATTACATATACTCTTTAAACAGATTGGCTGGTTTATTATTAACATATTTTTTTTCATGGAATAGCTTTTGACTTTATAGTCTTAGAAATATCTATGGTTTAATTCTATTTTAGTCCAGGAATCTTTATGGACATTAGCAAATTATCATTGTTTTAACTTTTTTCAAAACATTTCAGCAAAATGGAACTCAAATGTTACAGGTTTATTTATGATTAAAGTTTTCAATAATAAGAAATTGGCTTTGTCCAGCCAGAATTCTTAATAAATGGGAGTTAAAAAATGTAACCATCTGGCTGAGTACCGTGGCTCACATCTGTACTCCTGGCACTTCGGGAGGTTGAGGTGGGTGGATCACCTGAGGTTGGGAGTTTGAGACCAGCCTGACCAACATGGAGAAACCCCGACTCTACTAAAAATACAAAATTAGCCAGGTGTGGTGGTGCATGCCTGTAATCCCAGCTACTCAGGAGGCTGAGGCAGGAGAATCACTTGAACCCGGGAGTCAGAGGTTGCGGTGAGCTGAGATCACGCCACTGCACTGCAGCCTGGGCAACAAGAGACAAACTCCATCTCAAAGAAAAAAAAAAAAGGAATCATCTTTTCTGAAAAAGAATCAATATAATAAAGCTGCCATTAGAAACTTAAATTTTAAATTATATTTAAAAATTTTTTTTATTATACTTTAAATTCTGGGATACATGCGCAGAACATGCAGGTTTGTTACACAGGTATACACGTGCCATGGTGATTTGCTGCACCCATCAACCTGTCATCTACATTAGGTATTTCTCCTAATACTACCCCTCCCATAGCACCACCCCCACCCCCCGCAAGCCCCTGACAGGCCCTGGTGTGTGATAGTCCCCTCCCTGTGTCCATGTGTTCTCATTGTTCAACTCCCACTTATGAGTGAGAACATGTGATATTTGATTTTCTGTTCTTGTGTTAATTTGCTGAGAATGATGGCTTCCAACTTCATCCATGTCCCTGCAAAGGACATGAACTCATCCTTTTTTATGGCTGCATAGTATTCCATGGTGCATATGTGCCACGTTTTCTTTATCCATTCTATCATTGATGGGCATTTGGGTTGGTTCCAACTCTTTGCTATTGTGAACAGTGCTGTGATAAACATATGTGTGTGTGTGTCTTTACAGTAGAATGATTTATAATCCTTTGGGTATATACTCAGTAATGGGATTGCGGGTTCAAATGGTATTTCTGGTTCTAGATCCTTGAGGAATCGCCACACTGTCTTCCACAATGGTTGAACTAATTTACACTCCCACCAACAGTGTAAAAGTGTTCCTATTTCTCCACATCCTCTCCAGCATCTATTGTTTCCTGACTTTCCAATGATGGCCATTCTAACTGAAATGAGATGGTATCTCATTGTGGTTTTGATTTGCATTTCTCTAATGACCAGTGATGATGAGCTTCTTTTTTTCATATGTTTGTTGGCTACATAAATGTCTTCTTTTGATAAGTGCCTGTTCATATCCTTCACCCGCTTTTTGATGTGGTTATTCATTTTTCCTTGTAAATTTGTTTAAGTTGTTTGTAGGTTCTGGATATTAGCCCTTTGTCAGATGGATAGATTGCAAAAATTTTCTCCCATTCTGTAGGTTACCTGCTTACTCTGATGATAGTTTCTTGCTGTGCAGAAGCTCTTTAGTTTAATTAGGTACTATTTGTCAAGTTTGGCTTTTGTCTCAATTGCTTTTGGTGTTTTAGTTATGAAGTCTTTGCCCATGCCTGTGTCCTGAATGGTATTGCCTAGATTTTCTTCTAGGGTTTTTATGATTTTAGGTCTTACATTTAAGTCTTTAATCCACCGTGAGTTAATTTTCCTTACACCTTGTATAAGGTGTAAGGAAGGGGTCCAGTTTCAGTTTTCTGCATATGGCTAGCCAGTTTTCCCAACACCATTTATTAAGTAGGGAATACTTTCTCCATCATTTGTTTCAGTAAGGTTTGTCAAAGATCAGATGTCTGTAGATGTGTGGCATTATTTCTGAGGCCTTGGTTCTGTTTCATTGGTCTATATATCTGTTTTGACACCAATACCATGTTGTTTTGGTTACTGTAGCCTTGTAGTATAGTTTGAAGTCAGGTAGTGTGATGCCTTCAGCTTTGTTCTTTTTGCTTAGGATTGTATTGGCAATGTTGGCTCTTTCTTGGTTCCATATGAAACTTAAAGTAGTTTTTTCTAATTCTGTGAAGAAAGTCTATGGTAGCTTGATGGGGATAGCATTGAATCTATAAATTACTTTGGGCATTATGGCCATTTTCAAGATATTGATTCTTCCTATCCATGAGCCTGGAATGTTTTCCCACTTGTTTGTGTCCTCTTTTATTTCCTTGAGCAGTGCTTTGTAGTTCTCCTTGAAGAGTTCATTTACATCCCTTGTAAGTTGGATTCCTAGGATTTATTCTCTTTGTAGCAATTGTGAATGGGAGTTCACTCATAATTTGGCTTTCTGTTTGTCTGTTATTGGTGTATAGGAATGCATGTGATTTTTTTCACATTGATTTTGTATACTGAGACTTTGCTGAAGTTGCTTATCAGCCTAAGGAGATTTGGGGCTGTGACGTTGGAATTTTCTAAATATACAATCATGTCATCTGCAAACAGAGACAATTTGACTTCCTCTCTTCCTATTTGAACACACTTTATTGCTTTCTCTTGCCTGATTGTCCTGGCCAGAACTTCCAATACTGTGTTGAATACGAGTGGTGAGAGAGGGCATCCTTGTCTTGTGCTGGTTTTCAAAATGCTTCCCACTTTTGCCCATTCAGTGTGATACTGGCTGTGGGTTTGTCATAAATAGTTCTTATTGTTTTGAGATATGTTCCATCAATACCTAGTTTATTGAAAGTTTTTAGCATGAAGGGCTGCTGAATTTTATTGAAGGCCTTTTCTGCATCTACTGAGATAAACATGTGGTTTTTGTCTTTGGTTCTCTTTATGTTATGGATTGTGTTTATTAATTTGAATATGTTGAACCAGCCTTGCATCTCAGGGATGAAGCCAACTTGATCTTGGTGGATAAGCTTTTTGATGTGCTGCTGGATTTGGTTTGCCAGTATTTTATTGAGGATTTTCGCATCGATGTTCATCAGGGATATTGGTCTAAAATTCTCGTTTTTTTGTCATGTCTCTGCCAGGCTTTGGTATCAGGATGATGTTGGCCTCATAAAATGAATTAGGGGGGATTCCCTCTTTTTCTATTGATTTGAATAGTTTCAGAAGGAATGGTACCAGCTCCTCTTTGTACTTCTGGTGGAATTCAGCTGTGAATCTGTCTGGTCTTGGAATTTTTTTGGTTGGTAGGCTATTAATTATTGCCTCAATTTCATAGTCTGGTATTGTTCTATCAGGGATTCACCATCTTCCTTGTTTAGTCTTGGGAGGCTGTATGTGTCCAGGAATTTATCCATTTCTTTTAGATTTTCTAGTTTATTTGCGTAGAGGTATTTATAGAATTCTCTGAGAGAAGTTTATATTTCTGTGGGATGAGTGGTGATATCCCCTTTATCATTTTTTATTGCATCTATTTGATTCTTCTCTCTTTTCTTCTTTATTAGGCTTGCTAGTGGTCTATCAATTTTGTTGATCTTTTCAAAAAACCAGCTCCTGGATTCATTGATTTTTTTGAAGGGATTTTCGCATCTCTATCTCCTTCAGCTCTGCTCTGATCTTAGTCATTTCTTGCCTTCAGCTAGCTTTTGAATGTGTTTGCTCTTACTTCTCTAGTTCTTTTAATTGTGATGTTAGGGTGTCGATTTTAGATCTTTCCTGCTTTCTCTTGTGGGCATTTAGTGCTATACATTTCCCTCTACATACTGCTTTAAATGTGTCCCAGAGATTCTGGTACATTGTCTTTGTTCTCATTGGTTTCAAAGAACATCTTTATTTCTGCCTTCATTTCGTTATTTACCCAGTAGTCATTCAGGAGCAGGTTGTTCACTTTCCATGTAATTGTGCAGTTTTGAGTGAGTTTGTTTATCCTGAGTTCTAATTTCATTGCACTGTTGTCTGAGAGACAGTTTGTTCTGATTTCTCTTCTTTTATATTTGCTGAGGAGTACTTTACTTTCAATTATGTGGTCAATTTTGGAATAGGTGTGATGTGGTGCTGAGAAGAATGTGTATTCTGTTGAATTGGGGTGGAGAGTTCTGTAGATGTCTATTAGGTCAGCTTGGTGAAGAGTTGAGTTCAAATTCTGGATATCCTTGTTAACCTTCTGTCTCATTGATCTGTCTAATATTGACAGTGGGGTGTTAAAGTCTCCCATTATTATTGTGTGGGAGTCTAAGTCTCTTTTTAGGTCTATCAGGACTTGCTTTATGAATCTGGGTGCTCCTGTATTGGGTGCATGTATATTTAGGATAGTTAGCCCTTCTTGTTGAATTGATCCCTTTTCCATTATGTAATGGCCTTCTTTGTCTCTTTTGATCTTTGTTGGTTTAAAGTCTGTTTTATCAGAGACTAGGATTGCAACCCCTGCTTTTTTCTGCTTTCCATTTGCTTGGTAGGTCTTCCTCCATCCCTTTATTTTCAGACCATGTGTGTCTCTGCATGTGAGATGGGTCTCCTGAATACAACACAGTGATGGGTCATGACTCCCTTTCCAATGTGCCAGTCTGTGTCTTTTAATTGGGGCATTTAGCCCATTTACATTTAAGGTTAATATTGTTATGTGTTAATTTGATCCTGTCCTTCTGATGTTTGCTGGTTATTTTGCCCATTAGTGGATGCAGTTTCTTCCTAGCATCGATGGTCTTTACAATTTGGCATGTTTTTGCAGGGGCTGGCACCGGTTGTTTCTTTCCATGTTTAGTGCTTTCTTCAGGAGCTCTTGTAATGCAGGCCTGATGGTGACAAAATCTCTCAGCATTTGCTTGCCTGTAAGGATTTTATTTCTCCTTCACTTGTGAAGCTTAGTTTCGCTGGATATGAAATTCTGAGTTGAAAATTCTTTTCTTTAAGAATGTTGAATATTGGCCCACATTCTCTTCTGGCTTGTAGGGTTTCTGCCAAGAGATCTACTGTTAGTCTGATGGGCTTCCCTTTGTAGGTAACCTGACCTTTCTCTCTGGCTGCCCTTAGCATTTTTTCCTTCATTTCAACTTTGGTAAATCTGACAATTATGTGTCTTGAGGTTGCTCTTCTCAAGGAGTATCTTTGTGGTGTTCTCTGTATTTCCTGAATTTGAATGTTGGCCTGCCTTGCTAGGTTGGGGAAGTTCTCCCGGATAATATCCTGAAGGGTGTTTTCCAGCTTGGTTCCATTCTCCCCATCACTTTCAGGTACACCAATCAAACGCAGATTTAGTCTGTTCACATAGTCCCGTATTTCTTGGAGGCTTTGTTTGTTTCTTTTTACTCTTTTTTCTCTAAACTTCTCTTCTCAGTTCATTTCATTAATTTGATCTTCAGTCACTGATACCCTTTCTTCCACTTGATTGAATTGGCTACTGAAGCTTGTGCATGCATTATGTGGTTCTTGTGCCATGGTTTTCAGCTCCATCAGGTCATATAAGGTCTTCTGTACACTCTTTATTCTAGTTAGCCATTCATCTAATCTTGTTTCAAGGTTTTTAGCTTCCTTGCGATGGGTTTGAACATCCTCCTTTCGCTCAGAGAAGTTCGTTATTACTGATTTTCTGAAGCCTACTTCTGTCAACTCATCAAAGTCGTTATCTGTCCTGTTTTGTTCACTTGCTGGTGAGGAGCTGTGATCCTTTGGAGGAGAAGGGGTGCTCTGGTTTTTGGAATTTTCAGCTTTTCTGCTGTGGTTTCTCCCCATCTTTGTGGTTTTATCTATCTCTGGTTTTTGATGATGGTGAACTACAGATGGGGTTTTGGTGTGGATGTCCTTTTTGTTGATGTTGATGCTGTTCCTTTCTGTTGGTTAGTTTTCCTTCTAAGAGGTACCTCAGCTGCAGGTCTGTTGGAGTTTGCTGGAGGTCGACTCCAGACCCTGTTTGCCTGGGTATCTCCAGTGGAGGCTGCAGAACAGCAAATATTGCAGAGCAGCAAATATTGCTGATGATCCTTCCTCTGGGAGTTTTGTCTCAGGGGGCCATCTGGCTGTATGAGGTGTCAGTTGGCCCCTACTGGGAGGTATCTCCCAGTTAGGCTACATGGGGGTCAGGGATCTACTTGTGAAGGCAGTCTGTCCGATCTCAGAGCTCAAACACTATGCTGGGAGAACCACTGCTTTCTTCAAAGCTGTCAGTCAGGGATGTTTAAGTCTGCAGAAATTTCTGCTGTCGTTTGTTCAGCTATGCCCTGCCCCTAGAGGTGGAGTCTACAGAAGCAGGTGGGTCTCATTGAGCTGTGATGGGATCCACCCAGTTCGAGCTTCCAGGCCTCTTTGTTTACCTACTCAAGGCTCAGCAATGGTGGACACCCCTCCCCTAGCCAGGCTTGCCACCTGGCAGTTCCATCTGGGACTAACAGGAAGTAAGGCACTTGGGGTGTGGGACCCACTGAGCCAGGCACAGGATATAATCTCCTGATGTGTCCTTTGCTGAGACCTTTGGAAAAGTTCAGTGTTTAGATGGCAGTGTCCCGATTTCCCTAGTGCAGTCTGTCATCACTTCCCTTAGCTAGGAAAAGAAAATCCCTCGACCCCTTGCGCTTTCCGGGTGAGGCAATGCCGCATCCTACTTTGGCTCACCCCCGTAGGCTACACCCACTTTCCGACCAGTCCCAATGAGATGAACCAGGTACCTCAGTTGGAAATGCAGAAGTCACCCTTCTTCTGCGTCGATCACGCTGGGAGCTGCAGACCAGAGCTGTTCCTATTTGGCCATCTTGGAATGGAAGCCTCAAGTATTTTATTTTTTTAGCTTGCTAACTTATCATGTGGTTTGTGACAATCAGTAAAACAGGTTTGTGTATTTCTTTTTCTTTTTTTTTTGAGATGGAGTCTCACTCTGTTGCCCAGGCTGGAGTGCAGTGATGTGACTCGCTGCAACCTCTGCCTCCTGGGTTGAAGTGATTTGCCTACCTAAACCTCCCAATTAGCTGGAATTACAGGTGCCTTCCATCATGCCCAGATAATTTTTGTATTTTTAGTAGAGATGGAGTTTCACCATGTTGGCCAGACTGACCTGAAACTCTTGACTGCAAGTAATCCTCCTGCCTCAGCCTCCCAAGTGCTGGGATTATAGTTGTGAGCTACTGCACCCAGCCAGGTTTGTCTATTTCTCACAGTGTCATACAAGAGGTCTAAAATGATCCCAGCCAACAGCAAGAAAAAAAATTGTCATGTGGTGTGTTACTAATAGAATGTGAATTAACATTCAAAATCTATCTTGCTTATTAGAGATTTACCAAGAAAGTCAAAGGGAATGCTCTCATTTCAATATCTAAATATATGTTAAAAATCATAGCATTGCCCTTGAAAACCTTCATAAGACAAGGATGCCCTCTCTCACCACTCCTATTCAATGTAGCATTGGAAGTCCTGGTCAGAGCAATCAGGCGAGAGAAAGAAATAAGACATCCAAATAGGAAGAGAGGAATTCAAATGATCCCTGTTTGCAGATGACATGTTCCTATATGTGGAAAACCCCACAGTCTTGGCCCAAAAGCTCCTGAAGCTGATAAGAAACTTCAGCAAAGTCTCAGGATACAAAATCAACATATAAAAATCACCATCATTCCTACACACTAACAGTAGTCATGCCAAGAGCCAATTCAGCAATACAATCTTTTTCATAATTGCTACAATAGGAATTAAATATCTAGGAATACACCTTACCAGAGAGAGGAAAGTTGCCTACAAGGAGAACTATAAAACACTGCTGAAAGAAATCAGAGATGACTCATACAAATGGAAAAACATTCCATGCTCATGGATAGGAAGAATCAACATCATTTAAATGGCCATACTGACCAGGGCAATTTATAGATTGAATGTTATGCCTATTAAACTACCAATGACATTCTTCACAGAACTAGAAAAAAGTATTTAAAAATGGATATGAAACCACAAATGAGCCCGAATAGCCAAGGCAATCCTAAGCAAAAAGAAAAAAGTTAGAGGCATCACACTACCTGACTTCAAACTATACTACAGGGCTACAGTAACCAAACAGCAAGGTACCAGCACAAAAACAGACATATAGACCAATGGAACATAGTAGAAAGCCCAGAAAAAAGGACTTAACACCTACAACATTCTGATCTTTGATGAAGCTGACAAAAACAAGTGATAGGGAAAGGTCTACCTATTCAATAAATGGTGCTAGTATAACTGGGTAGTCATATACAGAAGAAAGTGAACCCCTTCCTTACATCATATCCAAAAATAAACTCAAAATGGATTAAAGACAAACCCTGGAAGACTACCTAGGTAATACCATTCTGGACATAGGAACTGGCAAAGATTTCATGTTGAAGTCACCAAAAGCAATTGCAACAAATGCAAAAATTGACAATTGGGATCTAATTAAAGTAAAGAGCTTCTGTACAGCAAAATGAACTCTCAACAGAGTAAACAGACAGCTTCCTGAATGGGAGAAAAGCCAAAGGGAATGCTTCCATTTGAGAGCTTTTGACAAAGGTCCAATATCTAGCATCTACAAGGAACTTAAACAAATGGACAAGAAATAAACAACCCCATTAAAAAGTGGGCAAAGGACATGAGCAAACACTTTTCAAAAGAAAACATGCAGCCAAAAATATATGAAAAAAAGCTGAACATCACTTATCATCAGAGAAATGCAAATCCAAACCACAATGAGATACCATCTCACAAAAGACAGAATGGCTATTGTGAAAAAGTCAAAAAATAACAGATTCTGGTGAGGTTACAGAGGAAAGAGAATGCTTATACACTGCTCATGGGAATGGAAATTAGTTCAGCCATTGTGGAAAGCAGTATGGTGATTTCTCAAAGAACTGAAAACAGAACTACCATTTGGCTGAGCAATCTCATTACTGGGCATATACTCAAAGAAATATAAATCATTCTACCATCAAGACACATATGTATGTTCATCGCAGTACTATTCACAATAGGAAAGACATGGAATCAGCATAATGTTCATCAATGGATAAAGAAAATGTGGTACATATACACCATGAAATACTATGCAGCCATAAAAAAAGAACAAGATCATATCTTTTGCAGGAACGTGAGTTGAGCTGGAGGCCATTATCCTTAGCAAACTCATGCAGGAACAGAAAAACAAATATCAGACGTTCTTACTTTTAAGTGGGAGCTAAATGATGAGAACACATGGATACATAAAGGGGAACAACACACGCTGAGGCCTACCTGAGGGTGGAAGATGGGAGGAAGGAGAAGATCAGGAAATATAACCAATGGGTATTTGGCCTAACACCTGGGTGACAAAATAATCGGTACAACAAACCCCCATGACATGAGTTTACTTATATACCAAATCTGCACATGTACCCCTGAACTTAAAATCACAAGTGTATAATTAATAGTCCAAATTAAATGCTAGCACGATGAGTATCGTAAAATTATACACATTTAAAATTATACCAGAATATTACTATTGCTTGAAATAAGAAGGCTAGAGTTTAAAAATATTTGCTGATGTTGCAAAAATTATTGTTCAACTCACATTATAACTACAACATCTAATTACAAATAGAAGTTAAATGGCTTATATAGTTTCAAAGATGAATGATACATATACTCCATCAATACTGCTACCATTTCATTCATCTATCCCATACTGAGAGTTTACCCAGTACAGATTCTAGTAGTGATAACATATTGTATTAGTTCATTCTCACACTGCTAATAAAGATGTACCTGAGGCTGGGTAATTTGTAAAGGAAAGAGGCTTAATTGATTCACAGTTCTGAAGGGCTGGGGAGGTCTCAGGAAACTTACAGTCATGGCAGATGGGGAAGCAAACACGTCCTTCTTCATATGATGGCAGCAAGGAGAAGTGCTGAGTAAAAGGGAGAAGTGCTGAGTAAAAGGGAGAAAAAAGGGGATGGTTATAAAACCATCAGATCTCGTGAGAAGTCACTATCACGTGAACAGCATGAGGGTAACTGCCCACATGGTAAAATTACCTCCCATCAGGTCCCTTCCACAACATGTGGGGATTATGGAAGGTGCAATTCAAGGTGAGATTTGAGTCGGGACACAGAGCTAAACCATATCACATATATTCAAATATCAAGAGTATTATGAATGCTGTGATAAACAGGGAACATTCTGTTGTAAACACTAAGTTATATTTACTCTGTGCCAGACACTGGGCTTAGAATGAGGACTACCAAACTGGAAATGTCCAATCCATTTACCATTAAGAAGAAGTACACAAAAATAAAAAATTACCAGGCAAAAACTGCAAATTCATTTTTGAGAACGTGGTAACATGGATCTGATGCAAGAGATCAGATGCAGATATTCATGACATAAAAGATTAATCCAAATATCTGGAAGGTTTTTTTTCCCGTTACTTAGATAAAAAAGTTGTTCTACCTCAGGAAATTGAGAAGCCCTCAGAGCAACCTCATGACTTAGGTATTGCATTTGTGGTATTACCTCAGTCAAGCAAGTAAATCTGGTAGTTGAATAGATACGTAGAAACTTTGGCATAAATTAGCTGCCTTCATAATTTTATTAAACGCTCCATGAGGAAACAGATATGAGGATGCTGTAAGCAGAGAGAATAGTATCAATTACATATAAAAATGACTAATAAGACAGTATTTTTGCAAGGTAATAATTGATGACTCTCTTTTCCCAGCTGTTTTACATTGCTCAAATTTAACTTTATTATTAACATTTTAATTTATACAAGATAATACTCAATCTAGGATGCATTAATATCAAAAGGAAAATGCCAGCAATTATTTTTGTAGGTCTTCTTTATACTCATAATTGAAGATTTGTGAGTCATGATTGAAATAAGATATAGAATTGTTTACTGGTAGGTCAAATTGTCATTGCCTTTTATATTTCACCACAGAAAGTGCATTGATCATTTCATAAAATATTTAAAAGTTGAAAGCTTTGAATAATGTTCATTTTGCTGACATGAACAAAAATGGTAACAACAAAGAAAATTTAATAATAGCCTCAAATTAAACAGACAATCAAACTGATACATATTTATCTTCTACATATAAAAGAATATATATTCTTTGGGCACAAGTCAGTGTTAGTTTTTCATGTTGACAAAGGGTTTTCAAGTGACCATGGATCTAAGATCAATACCTACATAAATTGTCGCTGTGTTGAGATGCTTATCACTTTGCTATTTTTTAATGAAGTGTAGTTAGGAACAATGGACTCATTTAAACTTTGTACTAAATAATGTGTGCAATAATAAAACTTTTTGTCTTAGTTTTGCCACCTGTAAAATAAGTTTATAACATTCAAAGACCTTTGATAAATATGCTTTCATAAATATGATATAAAGTCAGAATTATAATTGTAATAGCATTGGGTGTACCAAATTTTCCTTTATGTGATCATAACCCATAAATCCACAAACTGGTGGATTTTAATCTTCTTGTCCAATATTCTCTACATATACTTTTACAGCAATTTGGCAACACAGATTTTCTTATTAGACTTCACTAGCAGATACAAACATTTCTTAAAAGTGACTGGATGTGCATATAGCATTTATACTTATTCTTGGTATTCAGTAAATAAAAATTATGCCTGGCATTCCATAATTTTGTTTGAATGTTTGGGGGACATTGCACTGAATAAAATCATGATCAGTCAGTAACAATATCAAAATATCAAGTAGAAGGGAGAATTATGTCATTTATGGTTAGCCCTTGTGATTCTCATATGAACTGCTTTTTCATCAGAGAGTCATTGATGGGATGGGTGTATCTAAGACCTAATCTATGTCAAGAGTTCTCAAAGATTTTGAGACATGCTAATTTTTAATTCCATGAAGACTTAAAATTTATTTTCAGCAGAATAAGTAGGGAGATGTTAGATAGGTGAGTGGGAAAGCAGGTAACGAAATTCTTGGGTAGTGTAGAAGGCTTCAGTGTAGGCTCTCTCTGTATCTACTGGTAAGTGACACCAGGGTGAATGCTAAAATGGTAGCTAGCTGGAGATGAACCAGGTAAGTCAAGGTCTACTGGCCGAGCCTGATTTACCTGCTGGAAACTCTTTTTCTATGCCATAGTTATGTCATATTTTTGGCAATAACACATGATTTCTAATATGATTTCTTATGTATGAGAACTTAGTTAAACACATCTTATTAAATACATGTTTTAAAAAATATGAATCTGGAGAGCTCACTTTCTCTTTGCTTTCTTTTCTTGTTTCCTGTATCATTTGTTGGGAATATATTATGTCCAAGAACCATTGAGTTCTAAGTCATTCAGAAAGACCTAAAAAATCTAAAAGACATGGCAATGTGTTGAGGGGGAAATGGGCATGCAAATATCTATGGCACAAAGCAGGCCATCATTATTTCTATTAAATTGGGATAAATCACCAAGAGGATTCAGGGTTTAGAGGGATCTTTACCAGCTGTGGTGAGCAGGAATCAGTTATCGCTCTAATGCCCTCATTCTTTTGATAAACGTATCTATGTATGTTTATAAAATACATGTTCACATATAATAATACATGTTATTTAATATATTCTAATATATTTTCATTAAATATGCATATATAAATATGCACATAAACACATTTTCATCTCTATTTTGAAATCTATTTAAGTATTTTAAAAATCAGGAATTGATACTATATCTCCAATTCCAATTCAAACGTACAGTTCATTCTAGATTTCCCACTTTTCGTATTGTAACTTCCTTCCCTAACACTGAGAAGCCTGGCTCTCATGATCATTAATGTTATTAGATCAGTCCCCCTATATATAACCAGTTTCCCATTGTAGCTCCTGGTGCCTCCCACTCATGTTCTGATACCTTGTGTCCAGTCATCCTACCATGTGATTCTGTACTCATCCTGGTCTTGTGCCATGTTAGTTGCTCAATTAATATTTGATTGATTAATGTATCGCAATTATACAATACAAGATTCTCACAGAGCAGCATAGTTTCAAAAGAATACCAGTCTTCTGTAATGTCAACAATTTTAAGCTTTATTTCTGGGTTAAAATTACATCATGTTAGTGTCAAACTCAAGTCCAGTTGTTTCATTGAGCCAATAGAAATGAAGTATGCAAATATATTTTGGATGAGGTTTGAAAAGGCCCAGAATCAATGAAGAGAAAGGAAAGGATTTTCTGTTGACATTTTAAACTGACTCATTTAGTAATTTAATTCTCCCTGGGCTGTGAAAGGAAGACAAATGAGATGTTTGAAGATAGAATATGAAAGAAAGCAAAGGGCACTGAGAAAACTAAAGAAATTTAAAAAAAGCCATTCGGTTTATTTGCGATATTTCTATTTATGTACAAGTAGAAAAAAGAGACAGTTTGCACTTAATCTTGTAAAATTTAAATATAGGCAAAATCTCTATGCCACAGAAAAATACAATAGGAAATTAAGATGTATTAAAAAAGCTTTATGTTACATATTGATGGGTTTCAAGACATGCTAATACAAAATATAGCACCTTGGCATTTGAGTAAAAGCAGGAAGGCCACTCTGACTTTTACCTTACCCTTCTCCACTGAAGCAGGCCACAAAAAGTTCTCTGACCTTCTCTAAAGCAGGTCATAAGATCCTCATGTGAGAGGTGCCCAGTCTATATCCAGAATAAAGGGATGTCCTTATCTCTGAAGACGTAGGACACAGAGAAGAATTTGAACAAATAGACCTTGCTAAGATCACCCTAGTTTATTACTGCTGGATCAGACCCCATTTGTCCTATTATCTGTCTGCACAACTGTCCACATTTCATTAAACCTAAGCATAAAAATACGGGTTTTTCTGTTTGTCTTAATTTCTTTCTTTCTTTTTTCCAAGACAGAGTCTCACGCTGTTGCCCAGGCTGGAGTGCAGTGGCACGATCTTGGCTCACTGCAACCTCTGCCTCCCAGGTTCATGCAATTCTTCTGCCTCAGCCTCCCGAGTAGCTGGGACTACAGGTGTGTGCCGCCACACCTGGCTAATTTTTTATTTTTAGTTGAGATGGGGTTTCACCATGTTGGCCAGGCTGGTCTTGAACTCCTGACCTCAGGTGATCCGCCTGCCTTGGCCTCCCAAAGTGCTGTGATTATAGGCATGAGCCACTGTGCCTGGCCTGAGTCTTAATTTCTAATGGTTCCTAGGTCATGTACAACTTATATTAAAAACATTTGTATGGTTTTTTTTTCTTACTAATCTATTTTTTGTTGTAGGTGCCTTAGACGTGAACCTACAATATTTATTTAACTAAATTATGACTTGGGAGATAAGGCCTAATATATGTTGCAATCACATAACCAATAACAATTAATTAGCATCTATAAAGCAAAACTACATCAATCAATGGGTTATTAATGGAATATCAATGACGTGGTGATAGTAGATTCATGCCAAATCATTGTGGGCACAGGAGTCTAAAATTGTAGGTCTTTCTTGGTTATTTCCCTTTTTGCCTTGTTTGTTCCTTGCCGCAAACAGACTCAGTTTGAGTGAAATTATTAGTAGTACCCTCTTTAATGCTGAAAAATATTCCAGCTTGGATTATAAACTATATACAGTCTTTAGATTTTGGAGAGAGAAAGCTGAAGGATCTCAGCTCTTCTTATTTGTCACTTTGGCCTACAAGGAATAAGGCAATTTTAAGCAAGCCATTCAAAGGCACATAGGTCTAGTCCCACCTTACACTGCATATGAATGTAAATTGCACCGATCAGCTGCATTTTATACCAGCTGTAACTCATGGGTGGTCTTTAAAGAGAACCTCATTTAGAGTGTATTTCAATGATGCAAGGGAAATTTTGCAGACTGCTAAAATGATGGTGGGAGGTCTGAAGTTGAGAGGTGTTCAATCACTATATTATAGATGAAAACCTTTTCTAGTTACAGTTGTTGCCTAAAACTTAAGCCACTAGTTAGTTACCAACATACTCTGTTCACAGCATTCTGCTATTTCCCTATAAAATTTACACAACTTCTCAACACTACGTTATTCAAGGTGGTGTCATGGATTAAGAAATGTAATTTAGTACTCTTTGTTCACAGTATTCAATGTTGACAAAATATGCTGTCAATGCTGCCTTTTTCATAATGAAAGGAAAACAAGATTTAATAAGATTTCTTTGGTTGTGTGATTCAATACTAATACAGTGTGCAGGTGCAAAATTATTAGTAACGTGATACTTTAACATTGAGTATTAAGATAGAAATGGGATTTCTGTCAAGATTAACTGAAAATTTCAAGACTTGATTGTGAAATTTAACATAAAGTTTTAAAGATCACCTTGTTTGATCAAATCCATTGGCAGAAAATTCTATGTATACAAATAAGGAATATTTGATGTAACAACACTTTATCATAAAGATACTTCTAAACCTTTAATCCATCTTAGATGAAGGGAGAAAAACTATTTGATGAGATGGTGGCAAGATATGGAGAATGAAAAAGTGTGTTCAAAAGAGAAGAAAAAATAAAGCAAGGAAGACAGAAATTATAGGGTATGAGAGTCTCCAGTGATAAGATCAGAAAGAAGGAACCAGGCAGAGCATGGTGGCTCATGTCTATAATCCCAGCACTTTGCGGGGTTGAGGTGGAAGAATCACTTGAGGCCAGGGATTTTAGGCTGCAGTGAGCTATGATTATGCCACTACACTCCAGCCTGGGTTAAAGAGTGAGATGATGTTAAAAAATAAAATAAAAAAATAAATAAAAAGGAGGAGAAGGAGAAGGAAAAGGAGGAAAAGGAGAAGGAGAAGTAGAAGGTGAAAAAAACCAGCAGTAAAAAATCTGAAGACCACTGCTTCAATAAAGTGGTAATATAACAATCTGCATTTTCTCCTATTTTTGGAGAACAGGTGGTGTTTGGTTACATGATTAAGTTCTTCAGTGGTGATTTCTGAGATTTTGGTGCACCCATCACCCAAGCAGTATACACTGTACCCAGTGGTAGTCTTTTATTGCTCACCGCCTTCCCACCTTTTCCTTGAGTTCCCAGTCCATTGTGTCATTCTTATGCCTTTGCATCTTCATAGGTTAATTCCCATTTATGAGTGAGAACATATGATGTTTGATTTTCCATTCCTGAGTTACTTCTCTTGGAATAATGGTCTGCAATTCATCCAGGTGGCTGCAAATGCCATTATATTGTTCCTTTTTATGGCTGAGTAGTGTTTTATTATGTATATACCATATTTCCTTTATCTACTTATCATAGATGGGCATTTAAGCTAGTTTTATATTTTTCAATTTGCAAATTGTGCTGCTATAAATATGCATGTGCAAGTATCTTTTTCATATAATGACTTCTTTTCCTCTGGATAGATACCCAGGAATGGGAGTACTGGGTCAAATTGTCTATTTTTAGTTCTTTAATAAATCTCCACACTGTTTTCCATAGTGGTTTTACTAGTTTACATTCCCATCAGCAGTGTAAAAGTGTTCCCTTTTTATCACACCCATGCCAACATCTGTTATTTTCTGATGTTTTGATTATGGCCATTCACACAGGAGTAAGGTGGTATTGCATTGTGGTTTTGATTTGCATTTCCCTGATAATTAGTGATGTCAGGCATTTTTTCATACATTTGTTGGGCACTTGTATATCTTCTTTTGAGAGTTGTCTATTTATGTCCTTAGCCCACTTTTTGATGGGATTTTTTTGTTTTCCTTCTTGCTGATTTGCTTGAGTTCATTGTAGATTCTGAATATTAGTCCTTTTTCAAATATACAGATTGCAAATATTTTCTCCAATTCTGTGAGTTCTCTGTTTACTCTGCTGATTATTTCTTTTGCTGTGCAAAAGCTTTTTAGTTTAATTAGGTACCATCTATTCATCTTTGTTTTTGTCGCATTTGCTTTTAAGTTCTTGGGTCATGAGCTCTTTGCCTAAGCCAATGTCAAGAGGGGTTTTCCGTTATCTTCTAGAATTTTTATGGTTTCTGGTCTTAGATTTAAGTCTTTGATCCATCTTGAGTTGATTTTTGCATAAGGTGAGAGATGAGGATTGTTTTATTCTTCTGCATTTGGCTTGCCAATTATCACAGTACCATTTGTGGAATAGGGTGTCCTTTCCCCACTTTATGTTTTTGTTTGCTTTGTCAAAGATCAGTTGACTATAAATAATTTGGCTTTATTTCTGGGTCATCTATTCTGTTCCATTGGTTTATATGCCTGTTTTTTTACCAGCACCATGCTGTTTTGGTGACTATGGCCTTATAGTATAGTTTTAAGTCAGGTAATGGGATACCTCCAGATTTGCTCTTTTTCCTTAGTCTTACTTTAACTATGTGGGCTCACTTTTGGTTCCACATGAATTTTAGGATTTTTCTTTTCTAGTTCTGTGAAGAATGATGATGGTATTCTGATGGGAATTACATTGAATTTGTAGATTGCTTTTGGCAGTACAGCCATTTTCACAATGTTGATTCTACCTATTCATGAGTGTGGAATGTATTTCTATTTCTTTGTGTTGTCTATGATTTCTTTCAGCAGTGTTTTGTGGTTTTCCTTGTAGAGACTGTTCACGTCATTGGTTATGAACATTGCTACAAACCTTATTTTATTTTATTTTTTACAGTTGTTTTAAAAGGGGTTCGGTTCTTGATTTGATTCTCAGCTTGGTCACTGTTGGTATATAGCAGGGCTACTAATTAGTGCATATTAATTTTGTATCTTGAAACTTTGCTGGATTCATTTACCAGTTCTAGGAGCTTTTCTGGATGAGTCTTCAGGGTTTTCTAGGTATATGATCATGTCGTTGGCAAACAGCAACAGTTTGAATTCTTCTTTACCCATTTGGGTGCCCTTTATTTCTTTCTCTTGTCTGATTGCTTTGGCTAGAATTTCCAGTGCTATGTTGAATAGAAGTGGTGACAGTAAGCATCCTTGTCTTGTTCCAGTTCTCAGGGGGAATGCTTTCAACATTTCCCCATTCAGTAAAATGTTGGCTGTGGATTTGTCATAGCTGGCTTTTATTACCTTAAGGTATGTCCCTTCTATGCTGATTTTTTGAGGATTTTAATCATAAAGGATTGTTGGATTTTGTCAAATACTTTTTCTGCATGTATTGAGATGATCACATGATATTTGTTTTTAATTCTGTTTACATGGTGTATCACATTTATTGACTTGTGGATGATAAATCATTTCACATCCCTAGTATGAAATCCACTTGATCATGCTGTATTATCTTTTTGATATGCTGTTGGATTTAATTAGCTAGTATTTTGTTGAGGATTTTTGCATTTATGTTCATGAGAGATATTGGTCTGTAGTTTTCTTTTTTTGTTATGTCTTTTCCTGGTTTGGGTGTTAAGGTGATACTGGCTTTATAGAATGATTTAGGGAGCATTCCATTTTTTCTCTATTCTGTGGAATAGTGTCAATAGGATCAGTACTAATTCTTCTTTGAATGTCTGATAGAATTTACTAATTATTTGAATGTCTGATAGAGATATTACAACTGATACCAGTCCTGGACTTTATTTTCTAGTAACTTTTAAATTACCATTTCAGTCTCACTGCTTGTAATTGATCTGTTCAGAGTTTCTATTTTTTTCCTAGTTTATTCTAGGAGGGTTGTATATTTCCAGGAATTTATCCATCTCCTCTAGGTTTTCTAGTTTATGCAGGTAAAGGTGTTCATAGTAGGCTTGGATGACTTTTTTGTATTTCTGTGGTATCGGTTGTAACATATCTTGTTTCCTTTCTAATTAAGCTTATTTGGATATTCTCTCTTCTTTTCTTGGTTAGTCTCACTAATGGCCTATCAATTTTATTTTTCTATTAAAGAAACCAGCTTTTTTTTTTTTTTCAGTTTCATTTAGTTTTGCTCTGATCTTGGTTACTTCTTTTCTTCTGCTAGATTTGGGCTTGGTTTGTTCTTACTTTCCTAGTTCCTTGAGGTGTGACCTTAGATGGTCTGTTTGTGCTCTTTCAGACTTTTTGATGTAAGCATTTAATGCTATGAAACTTCCTCTCAGCACTGCCGTTGCTGTATCCCAGAGGTTTTGATAGGTTTTGTCACTATTATCATTTAGTTCGAAGAATTTTTAAATTTCTATCTGGATTTCATTGTTGACCCAACAATCATTCAGGAGTGGGTTATTTAATTTCCATGTATTTACATCATTTTGAGGGTTCCTTTTGGTGTTGATTTTTAATTTTATTCTACTGTGGTCTGAGACAGTAATTGCTATAATTCTGATTTTCTTAAATGTGTTGAGACTTATTTTGCAGCCTATCATATGGTCATTCTATCGTTCTATCTTGGAGAATGTTCCATGTGCTGATAAAAATAATGTATATTCTGCAGTTGTCGGGTAGAAAGTTCTGTAAATATCGAAGTCCATTTGTTCTAGGGTACAGTTTAAGTCCATTGTTTCATCGACTTTCTGTCTTGATGCCCTGTCTTGTGCTCTCAGTGTTGAAGTCCTTCAGTATTACTGTGTTGCTGTCTATCTCATATCTAGTAGTAATTGTTTTATAAATGCGGATGCTCCAGTGTTAGTTGCATACATATTTCAGATTGTGATAATTTCTTGTTGGACTAGTCCATTTATCACTATATAATGTCCCTCTTTGTCTTTTTTAACTGCTGTTGCTTTAAAGGTTGTTTTGTCTGATATAAAAGTAGCTTCTTTTGCTGAATTTTGGTGTTCATTTGCATGGAATATCTTTTTCCACACCTTTACTTTAAGTTTATGTGAGTTCTTATGTGTCAGGTGAGTCTTTTGAAGACAGCAGATACTTTGTTGGTGAATTCTTACCCATTCTGCCCTTCTGTATCTTTTAAGTGGAGCCTTTAGGCATTTATATTCAGTTTTAGCATTGAGATGTGAGGAACCATTCTATTCATCATACTATTTGTTGCCTGACTACCTTGGTTATCTTTCATTGTGTGTTCTTTCTTAGGTCCTGGGAGATTTATGCTTTAAGGAGATTCCATTTTGGCGTATTTCAAAAAATTGTTTCAGGATTTAGAGCTCCTTTTAGCAGTTCTTGTAGTGCTGGCTTGGTAGTGGTGAACTCTCTCAGCATTTGTCTGTCTGAAAAAGACTGTATCTTTTCTTCATTTATAAAGCTTAGTTTAGCTGGATGCAAAATTTTTGACTGATAATAGTTTTGTTTAAGAAGGCTAAAGATAGACCCTAATCCCTTCTAACTTGTAGGGTTTCTGCTGAGAAATCTTCTGTTAATGTGATAGGTTTTCCTTTATAAGTTACCCGATGCTTTTACCTCACAGCTCTTAACATTCTTTCCTTTGTCTTGACTTTAGATAACCTGATGACTATGTGCCTAGGTAATGATCTTTTTGTGATGAATTTCCCAGGTGTTCTTTGAACTTCTTGTATTTGGAGGTCTAGATCTCTAAAAAGACCAGGGAAGTTTTCCTCGATTATTCCCTCAAATACATTTTCCAAACTTTTAGATTTCTCTTCTTCCTCGGGAACACTAATTATTCTTAGGTTTGGTCGTTTAACATAATCCCAAACTCATTGGAGGCTTTGTTCATTTTTTAAAATTCTTTTTTCTTTGTCTTTGTGGGATTGGGTTAATTTGAAAGTCTTGTCTTTGAGCTCTGAAGTCCTTTCTTCTACTTGTTTGATCCTATTGTTGATACTTTCCAGTGTATTTTCCAATACAATCCTCAGTGTCCTTTATTTCTAGAAATTGTGATTTTTTTTTATGCTGTCTATTTCACTGGAGATTTTTCCACTTATATCCTGTATCATTTTTTTTTTTTTTAAATTTCTTTAAGTTGAACTTCACCTTTCTTCGGTGCCTCCTTGATTGGCTTAATAGTTGAACTTCTGAATTCTTTTTCTGGCAATTCAGAGGTTTCTTGGTTTGGATCTATTGCTGGTGAATTACTGTGATCTTTTGGGGGTGTTAAAGTACCTAGATTTGTCATACTACTGGAATCGTTTTTCTGATCCCTTCTCATTTGGGTAGACTGGGGCTCAAGGGCTGCTGTTCAGATTCTTTTGTCCCATGGGTGTTCCCTTGATGTGGTACTCTCCCATTCCTTCTAGGGATGTGGCTTCCTGAGGACCAAACTGCAGAGATTGTTATTTCTTTTCTGAATCTAGCCACCCAGCGTAGCTATGGGGCTCCAGACTGGTACTGGGCAGTGTCTGCAAGGAGTCCTGCGATATGATTCATCTTCAGGTCTCTCAGTCATGGATACCAGCCCCTGCTTCAATGGAAGTAGCAGGGGAGTGAAGTGGACTCTGTGAGGGTCCTTGGTTGTATTTTTGTTAAGTGTGCTGGTTTTGTGTTGGTTGGCCTCCAGCCAAGAGGTGGCATTTTCAAGAGTGCATCAGCTGTGGTAGTATAGGGAGAATCAGGTGTTGGGTGGGGCCATAGAGCTCCCAAGAGATTATGTCCTTTGTCTTCAGCTACCAGGGCAGGTAGAGAAAGACCATCAGGTGGGAGCAGGGTTAGGTGAGCTCAGATTCTCCTTGGGTATAGGCTCTCCTGCAACTGCTATGGGGAATGGAAGTGTGGTTACCAGGCTAATTGAGTCATGTTCTCAGGGGGATTAAGACTGCCTCTCTTGTGTCATACAGGTTTCCAAGGAAGTAGGGGAAAGTTGGCAGCCACAGGCCTCACCCAGTCCTCATACAACCTACAGTCTGACATGTTGGGTCTCACTCCCACCACACACCCCCAGCAGCACTGAGTTTATTTCAAGGAAGCCACTGAGCAGGGCTGAGAATTTTCCCCAGGCTGCAAACTTCCCAGCTGGGAAAGCAAGCAGGCTCACAGTTCCTTGGTTGTCCCGTAGGCCTGAAGAAGCAATCCACCTCCTTCAAAGGGTCTGTGGATTCTCTTGGCTTTCCTGGTATGTTTCCGCAGTAGTTCTTGGAGCAAAAGTTCATGATGTGGTCTCCACATGCTGCTGTGTCAGTCAGAGTGGGAGTTAGTCCTGCCTCGTGTTCACCATTTTCCCCTTCAAAACCAAACAACAGCAACAATCTGCATTTTATTGCTTACAAAGAATGTACTTTTTGGGAGTTAGTTTTAGAAAAAGGCTTCAGGCATTTTATACATTTAAATAAAAGCCACATAACAATAACACAAGTGTTTAAAGTGCTAATACTGGTAGGCATGGTGGCTCACGCCTGTAATCCCAGCACTTTGGGGAGGCCTAGGCGGGCATATCATGAGGTCAGGAGATCAAGACCATCCTGTCTAACATGGTGAAACCCCCTCTCTACTAAAAATACAAAAAAAAAAAAAAAAATTAGCTGGGTGTGGTGGCACATACCTTTAGTCTCAGCTACTCGGGAGGCTGAGGCAGGAGAATCACTTGAACCTGGGAGGCAGAGATTGCCACCTGTGAGCTGAGATCGTGCCACTGCACTCTGGCCTGGGCAACACAGCGAGACTCCATCTCAAAAAAAAAAAAGAAAGAAAGTGCTAATACTTCATTCATTTTGATCAATCCTTTGAGATATGGAAAAGCAGACATTATTACCCAGGGTTGCTTAGGAGATATCAGTTTCTATATATCTCACCTACACGGACAGGGATCTTACTGATCAGTCTTTTTCTACAAATTGAAGATTGCCAGCCTGTCTTCAGGCATTGAGCAAGTTGGAATTTTGGGGAGAAACAGAATGGTTGACTTGGGTGTCTTGATTTAATTTCATTGACCAAATAATGTCTTTTTGCTAACTGCTGAAAATAACTTTGGATATATATACTCATTTATGTTTTGGCAGACCATGAATAAGATCTTGAAGTACCCTCACTTTAATATATTATGCCACTCTGTTTTCTGAATTAGGATTCTAAGGGTGAGTTACTCTCAGATGTTATACTGAGAGAGTTAGAGTTTCTTTGGCTATATCCTCCATTCATGGAGTTTTAGGATCAAAGGATTTTGGAGGAGAAAGAACCTTAGATAGCTTCTATGCAAGAAAGTTTTGCCCGTATGGTTATCCCTTTCACTATCTCATGTGTATACAATCTCCCAATTTTTGAGAAAACATGACAGTCTCATTGATTAGCTTATGAAATCCACTTCTCCATGTACAACACAATATTGGCAAAGCTTATAATTTATTCTCATCCAAAGAATAAGATATTTTGGTGGCAACCTAATGAAGGCTTGTTACAGTCACTTTGGCTGCTCTGTGATGATTATAAATCAAAGGTAGTACAGGTAAGAGATGGTATTTGGAAATGATCATGTTATTAAACAATTTAAGTCCCTTAAATGTCAATATGCTTTAATGTACCATATTTTGAGAACATAACTGTAATGCAAAACTGATATTTCAAAGAAAAGACAGAGAAATTAAATACTTACAGTATTTTTTTGCTTAAATTTACAAATCAAAGTCAGTTGATGTTTATACTCACACATATATTCCAAGTTTATTTATTTACTATCTTTAGTACTTGGCAATCAATAGAGACTATCAGTGGTCAAGAATTGCATGCAGACAAAATAAAAGCAAAAATTTGAACATCAGTGTCTTCCTTCTTTCTTTCCTCATCCTTTAACTACTGTTTCTTAAAATGTTATCTCAGAACCCACCTTCATTTGAATTGTTAAAATTTAGAGTCTTGGCACCCATCAGAACAATGTAATCATAGTGTCTGGGTTGTGGCTATTTATTTTCAAGTCCTACATATGATTGTTATGCCTTCATAATTGTTAATATTCCTTCCTATGCTCTCCTACTTTCTTCCTTCTGGCAGTGAATCTACCTTAATCTTAACTCCTTCCTTCAACTGTTGTATTAAAGCCACCTTTAAATTAAAAATAAAGATTCTTGATGTATTGGTATATAGTTACAGACTTCACTTATCCTAGGCAACCAAATTGCAACTTGCTGATAATAAAATAAATGAGCAGTATTGTGAAAGATTCTGTATAGTCATTCCCCACTTCCAAAAAAATAATTCAGAGGGAATGCCTGGTCTTGGGTCAGTGGCACCATCTTTGCAAATAAAAGAATAGCTCCTTAATGATTAATTTTCATGCTGTTGTGAATGGAACAGAGTGATTTCCAAATTACACTGCTCTCTCTCTGAACCTTGGCTATATTATTCTTCCAGAAGAATTTGCTTACACTTCATTCTGGTCATCAGTCAAGTCAGATACAGAAGTAGTCGAGACAGGAGAGGTGGAGTGCAAAATTAGGGAATAATAAATGCTAAGTTTTAAGTGACAGGACCTAATGTTGTCTTTTCTGTTGATCTTTTTTTCAATAATGAAAGAATCAGGAGCAGGAAGAAGTCTTGACTCAAAGCATTGTAGTTCTGAGTCCTTCCTACCCTGAGGAAGAATTTGACAATTCTTAATCTACTTTAAAATGCTGGGGATTAGGGCCAAGATGGCCAACTAGAAGCAGTTGTGGTGTGTGGCTCTCACAGAGAGGAATGAAAGGGGCAAGTAAATACAGCACCTTCGATTGAAACATCTGGGTACTCACACTGGGGCTAATCAAGGAAACAACCTACAGAAAATGAAGAAAAGCAAGACAGGACAACAGTCCACCAGCAGTGACACAGAGCCAGGGGAACCTCCTTCATCCAGGGAAGTGGTTAGTGAATGTGCAACCCTGGGAAACAGTGCTTCTCCAATGGATCTTTGCAGCCTCCAAAAGATCACTCTTGGGTCAGGAGATCCCCTCATGAACCCACTCTACCAGGGCCTTCAGTCTGAAACACAGAACTGTGTGGAGTCTTGGGGGTGCTGCTGCTTAGGTACACACAGAGGCCCAGGAGCTTTACGTATTCTGGTTCCAGGCTTCCTGGCAAAAGTGACTGCAACTCTGGCAAGGTGGGAGGTTGGACCTCCCCTGGTAAGGGGCTGAATCCAAGGGGCAGAGCAGTGATGGTATGTAGGTCCCACTTCCATGGCATCAAACAGGATAAGACCCACTGGCTTGGAATTCCAGCCAACCACTGGCAACAGTGTCACCTTTACCTGGGGCAGGGTTCCCAGGGGCAGGGGTGGACTACCATCTTTGTGTTTGGATAACTCAGCCATTCCAGCCTGTGGACTTTGGAGAGCCCAAACTGACCGAGGGCAGAAGGGATCTCCCAGCACAGCACAGCTTCTGTATCAAATCATGGCCAGACTGCTTCTTTAAGTGGGTCCCTGATTATATTAATCAAGGTAATCTAAAGGGACTGAATGAATAGGATAGATGTGTACATATAAAGGGGAGTTTATTAAGAATTATTGAGTCACACAATCACAAGGTGAAGTCCCACAGTAAGCCGTCTCCAGGCTGAGGAACAAAGAAGCCAGTCTGAGTCCTAAAACCTCAAAAGCAGGGAACGTGACAGTGCAGCCTTCAGTCTGTAGTCGAAGATCCAGGAGTCCCAAAGCTGAAGAACTTGGAGTCCAATATTCGAGGGCAAAAGGTATTCAGCATGGAAGAAAGATGGAGGCCAGAAGACTAAGCCAGTCTAGTCTTTTCACGTTCTTCTGCCTGCTTTATAATTCTGGCTATAGGAGCAGCTGATTAGATTGTGCCTACTCAGATTGAGAGTAGGTCTGTCTTTCTGAGTACACTGACTCAAATGTTAACCTTCTTTAGCAACACTCTCACTGATAGACCTAGAAACAATACTTTGCATCCTTTGATCCAATCAAGTTGACACTCAATATTAATCATCACATCAATCCATTCCTTTTCACTGGGTGAGACATCCAAACAGGGGCCTCCAGCCACTCCCACTGATGTTCTCTGGCTGACAGAGATTTGAAAGCTTCTCAGGACAGAGTTCCCAGAGGGAGTGGTGGGCAACCACCTTTGCTATTTGGGTGACTTAATTGTTCTAGCCTCCAGGTTTTGGAGAGCCCAAGTCAATCAGGGTAAAAGTGGTACCCCAGCACAGCATGGCTGCTCTACAAAAGCATAGCCAGACTGCTTCTTTAAGCAGGTCCTCAATCCTTTTCCTCCCGACTGGGTGAGACCTCCTAAAATGAGTTGCCAGCCACCTTCTTCAGGTATATTCAGACCAGCAACAGGTCTGTACCTCCCTGGGACAGGGCTCCAGGAGGAAAGGGCAAGCTGACATCTTTGCTGTTTTGCAACCTTCACTAGTGATACCTCCAGGTACTGGAAAATCCAAGGTAACTAGAGACTGGAGTGCACTGTCAGCAAATTGTCACAGCCCTACAGAAAAGTGGCCAGTCTGTTAAAAGAAAAATAAAACAAAAAGGTCAGAAACAGCAACAATTGAAGGTAGATAAGTCTACAAAGATGAGAAAGAATCAGCGCAAGAATGCCAAAAACTCAAATTGCCAGAGTGCCCTCTCTCCAAATAATTGCATTACTTCTCCAGCAAGGGTTCAGAAGTGGGCTGAGGCAGAGATGGTTGAAATGACAGAAATAGAATTCAGAATATAAATAAAAATGAACTTCAATTAGCTAAAGAAGCACATTGCAGCCCAATGCAAGGAAGCTAAAAATTATAAAACATTGCAGGACCTGAAAGACAAAATAACAAGTATGGAAAAGAACATAACTGAACTGATAGAGCTGAAAAATGCAATACAAAATTTTCATAATTTTAATACAGAATTTCATGATACAATCACAAGTATTAACAGCAGAATAGCATTCAGAGCTTGAAGACTGTCTTTTTGAAATAAAACAGGAAGAAAAAAACACAGAAAAAAGAATGAAAAGGAATAAACAAAACCTCCAACAACTGTGGGATTATGTAAAAAGATCAAACCTGTAACTGATTAAGGTACCTGAAAGAGATGAGGATAATGGAACCATGTTGGAAAACATACTTCAGGATATCATCCGGGAGAACTTCCCCAACCTAACAAGACAGGCAAACATACAAATTCAGGAAATGCAGAGAACCCCAGTAAGATGCTCTATGAGAAGATCATCCCAAGACACATAATCATCAGATTTTTAAAAGTTGAAATGAAAATGTTAAGGGCAGCTAGAGAGAAAGACCATGTCATCTATAAAGGGAAGTCCATCAGACTAACAGCAGACCACTCAACTGATACTCTACAAGCTAGAAGAGATTGGGAGCCAATATTCAACATTCTTAAAAGAGATTCCAACCCAGAATTTCATATCTGGTCAAATTAAGCTTTATAAGTGAAGAAGAAATGAGATCCTTTTCAAACAAGCAAATGCTGAAGGAATTCATTACCACCAGACTTACTTTACAATAGTTTCTGAAGAAAGCACTCAATATGGAAAGGAGACTGTTACCAGCCACTACAAAAACACACTGAAGTACATAGACCAGTAACGCTGTAAAGCAACAACATAAACAAGTCTGCAAAATAACTAGCTAACATCATGATGACACAATCAAATCCACACATAACAATACTAACCTTAAATGTAAATGGGCTAAATAATCCCATTAAAAGACACAAATTAAAAACAAAACAGACGAAGAAGCTGGATAAACAATCGACAAACATTTGTATGCTGTCTTCAAGAGACCCATCTCACATGCAATGACACCCATAGGCTGAAAGAGATGTAGGAAAATCTACCAAGCAAATGGAAAACATAAAAAGCAGCAGTTACAATCCTAGTTTCTGAGAAAACAGACTTTAAATTAACAAAGATCAAAAAAGACAAAGAAGAGAATTACATAATAGTAAAGGGTTCAATTCAACAAGAAGAGCTAACTATCCTAAATATTTATGCACCCAATACAGGGGCACCCCATATTTATAGAGCAAGTTCTTAGAGACTTTCAAAGAGAGTTAGACTCCCACACAGTAATAGTGGGAGGGGCTGGGTGTGGTGGTTTATGCCTGTAATCCCAGCACTTTGGGAGGCTGAGGCAGGTGAATCACCTGAGGTCACGAGTTCGAGACCAGCCTGACCAAAATGGAGAAACCCCATCTCTACTAAAAATTCAAAATTAGCTGGGTGTGGTGGTGCATGCCTGTAATCCCAGCTACTTAGGAGGCTGAGGCAGGAGAATCACTTGAACTTGGGAGGCGGAGGTTGTGGTGAGCTGGGATTGCGCCATTGCACTCCAATCTGGGCAACAAGAGTGAAACTCCATCTAAAAAAAAAAAAAAAAAAAAAGCAAAAAAACCCAGGAGATTTTAACACCCCACTGACAATATTAGATCATTAAGACAGAAAAATTAACAAAGATATTTAGGACCTGAACTCAGCCCTAGATCAAATGTACCTGATAGATATGTACAGATCTCTCCACCCAAAAACAATAGCATGCACATTCTTTTTATTACCATAAGACATTTACTGTAAACTTGATCAAGTAATCAGAAATAAAACACTCTTCAGCAAATACAAAAGAACTGAAATAATAAGAAACAGTCTCTCAGACCACAGCACAATCAAATTAGAACTCAAGACAAACATATTCACTGAAAGCCATACACCTACATGAAAATTGAATAACTTGCTCCTGAATAACTTTAGGGTAAATATTGAATTTAAGGCAGAAATCAAGAAGTTATTTGAAATGAATGTGAACAAAGATAAAATGTACCAGAATCCCTGGGATGCAGCTCAGGCAGTGTTAAGAGGGAAATTTAAAGAACTAAATGCCCACATCACAAAACTAGAAAAATTTCCATATCAGATGTTACGGAAACAAAATAAAAATTTACCATGTTACTATTAAAATAATGCAGGGCTGTATAACACATATTGAATTATCATGATCTTCATAGGAAGTTCAAACACAACCAGATAGAACTTTTTGTCTCTCCTTTCACAGAAGACATAGTAAAATTTTCAACCTCTATGCTTTACTCATGTTCAAGATGATTCATTCAATTCTCTTTGCTGAACATTAATTAATAAAATGTTTAAAATGACAATAAAGATTATCTCTTATTTAAAATGTGAGAGATAAATATGTATATAATTTATTTGCATGAGTATTTTAGGTTTTATAGATCTTTCTTTTTTCTTTTATTTTTTAATTATACTTTAAGTTCTGAGATATATGTGCAGAAGGTGCAGGTTTGTTACATAGGCATACACGTGCAATGGTGGTTTGCTGCACCCATCAACCTGTCATCTACATTCGGTATTTCTCCTAATGCTATCCCTCCCCTAGCCCCCTACCCCTCAAAAGGCCCCAGTGTGTGATGCTCCCCTCCCTGTGTCCATGTGTTCTCATTGTTCAACTCCCACTTATGAGTGAGAACATGTGGTGTTTGGTTTTCTGTCCTTGTGTTAGTTTGCCGAGAATGATGGCTTCCAGTTTCATCCATGTCCCTGCAAAGGACATGAACTCACCCTTTTTAATGGCTGCATGGTATTCCATGGTGTATATGTGCTACATTTTCTTTATCCATTCTATCATTGATGGGCACTTGGGTTGGTTCCAAGTGTTTGCTATTGTGAACAGTGCTGCAATAAACATACATGTGCACGTGCCTTTATGGTAGAACGATTTATAATCCTTTGGGTATATACCCAGTAAATGGGATTGTTGGTTCAAATGGTATTTCTGGTTCTAGATCCTTGAGAAATCGCCACACTGTCTTCCACAATGGTTGAACTAATTTACACTCCCACCAACAGTGTAAAAGCATTCCTATTTCTTCACATTCCCTTCAGCATCTGTTGTGTCCTGAGTTTTTAATGATCGTCCTGATTTTTAAATGATCGCCATTCTAACTGACATGAGGTGGTATCTCATTGTGATTTCGATTTGCATTTCTCTAATGACCAGTGATGATGAACATATTTTCATATGTTTGTTGGTTGCATAAATATCTTCATTTGAGAAGTGTCTGTTAATATACTTCAACCAATTTTTGAGGGGGTTGTTCATTTTTTTCTTGTAAATTTGTTTAAGTTCTTTATAGATTTTGGATATTGGGTCAGACGGATAGATTGCAAAAATTTTCTCCTATTCTGTAGGTTACCTGTTCACGGTGATGATAGTTTCTTTTGCTGTGCAGAAGCTCTTTAGTTTAATTAGGTCCCATTTGTCAATATTTTTTGTTGCCATTGCTTTTGGTGTCTTAGTCATGAAGTCTTTGCCCATGCCTATGTCTTGAATGGTATTGCCTAGGTTTTCTTCTAGGGTGTTTATGGTTTTAGGTCTTATCAATTAAAGACTTATCAAAGTCTTTAATCGATCTTGAATTCTTCCTTACACCTTATACAAAGGATAAGTCTTTAATCCATCTTTAATAATATACAAAATAATCTTAATACATATAGAAAATAATCCATATTTAATAATATACAAAAATTGTGTATAACTTTTGTATAAGGTGTAAGGAAGGGGCCCAGTTTCAGTTTTCTGCATATGGCTAGTTAGTTTTCCTTACACCATTTGTTAAATAGGGAATCCTTTCCCCATTGCTTGTTTTTGTCAGGTTTGTCAAAGATCAGATGATTGTAGATTTGTGGTGTTATTTCAGTGGCCTCTGTTCTATTTCATTGGTCTATATATCTGTTTTCGTACAAGTACCGTGGTGTTTTGGTTACTGTAGCCTTGCAGTATAGTTTGAGGTCAGGTAGTATGATGCCTCCAGCTTAGATCTTTTTGCTTAGGATTGTCTTGGCCATGCAGGCTCTTTTTTGGTTCCATATGAAATTTAAAGTAGTTTTTTTTTTTTTTTTTCTAATTCTGTGAAAAAAGTCAATGATAGCTTGATGAGGATAGCATTGAATCTATAAATTACTTTGGGCATTACAGCCATTTTCATGATATTGATTCTTCCTATCCATAAGCATGGAATTTTTTCCATTTGTGTCCTTTCTTATTTCCTTGAGGGGTGGTTTGTAGTTCTCCTTGAAGAAGTCCTTCACATCCCTTGTAAGTTGTATTCCTAAGTGTTTTATTCTCTTTGTAACAATTGTGAATGTGTGTTCACTCATGATTTGGCTTTCTGTTTGTCTATTATTGGTGTGTAGGAATGCCTGTGATTTTTGCACATTGATTTTGTATCCTGAGATTTTGCTGAAGTTGCTTATCAGCTTAAGGAGATTTTGGGCTGAGACAGTGGGGTTTTCTAAATATACCATCATGTCATCTGCCAACAGAGAAAATTTGACTTCCTCTCCTCCTATTTGAATACTCTTTATTTCTTTTTCTTGCCTGATTGCCTTGGCTAGAACTTCCACTACTTTGTAGACTAGGAGTGGTGAGAGAAGACTTTGTCTTGTGCCAGTTTTCAAAGGTAATGATTCCAGTTTTTGCCCATTCAGTATGATATTGGCTGTGGGTTTGTGATTAATAGCTCTTATTATTTTGAGAGATGTTCCATCAATACCTAGTTTATTGAGAGTTTTTAGCATGAAGGGCTGTTGAATTTTTTTGAAGGCCTTTTCTGCATCTATTGAAATCATGTGGTTTCGTTGTTGGTTCTGTTTATGTGATGTATTACATTTATTGATTTGCATATGTTGAACCAGCCTTGCATTCCAGGGATGGAGTTGACTTGATCGTAGTGGATAAGCTTTTTGATGTGCTGCTGGATTCAGTTTGCCAGTATTTTATTGAGGACTTTTGCATCGATGTTCATCAAGGATATTGGCCTGAAATTTTCTTTTTTTTGTTTCTCTGTCAGGTTTTGGTATCAGGAAGATGCTGGCCTCATAAATTGAGTTAGAGAGTCTTTTTCTAGGAATAGTTTCAGAAGGAATGGTACCAGCTCGTCTTTGTACTTCTGTAGAATTAGGCTGTGAATCAATCTGGTCCTGAGCTTTTATTTTTGTTTGATGGGCTATTAATTACTCCCTCAATTTTAGAACTTGTTATTTGTCTATTCAGGGATTTGACTTTTTTCTTATTTAGTCTTGGGAGGGTGTATGTGTTCAGGAATTTATCCATTTCTTCCAGATTTTCTAGTTTATTTGCATCTACATGTTTATAGTATTCTCTGATGGTAGTTTGTATTTCTGTGGGATCAGTGGTGAGATTCCCTTTATCATTTTTTATTATGTCTATTTGATTCTTCTCTCTTTATTAGTCTGGCTAGTGGTGTATCTATTTCATGGTTCTTTTTAGAAAAGCAGCTCCTGGATTCATTGATTTTTTGAAGGGTCTTTTGTGTCTCTATCTCCTTCAGTTCTGTTCTGATCTTAGTTATTTCTTGCCTTCTGCTAGCTTTTGAATTTGTTTGCTTTTGCTTCTCTAGTTCTTTTAATTGTGATGTTAGGGTATCAACTTTAGATCTTTCCTGCTTTCTCTTCTGAGCATTTAGTGCTATAAATTTCCCTGTAAACACTACTTTAGCTGTGTCCCAGAGTTTCTGGTATGTTGTGTTTTGGTTTTCATTGGTTTCAATGAACTTACTTATTTCTGTGTTCATTTTGTTATTTACCCAGTAGTCATTCAGCAGCAGGTTGTTCAATTTGCATATAGTTGTGTGGTTTTGAGTGAGTTTCTTAATTCTGAGTTGTAATTTGATTGCACTGTGGCCTGAGAGACTGTTTCTTATGATTTCCATTATTTTGCATTTTCTGAGAAGTGTTTTACTTCCAATTATGTGGTCAATTTTAGAAGATGTGCAATGTGATACTGAGAAGAATGTATATTCTGTCTATTTGGAGTAGAGAGTTCTATAGATGTCTATTAGGTCTGCCTGGTCCAGAGCTGAGTTCAAGTCTGGAATATCCTTGTTAACTTTCTGTCTCATTTATCTGTGTTATATTGACAGAGGGGCTTTAAAGTCTCCCACTATTATTGTTTGGTAGTCTAAGTCTCTTGTAGGTCTCTAAGAACTTGCTTTATGAATCTGGGTACCCCTGTATTGGGTGCACATATATTTAAGATAGTTAGCTCTTCTTGTTGCATTGATTCCTTTATCATTACGTAGTGCCCTTCTTTGTCTTTTTTGATCTTTGTCAGTTTAAATTCTGTTTTATCAGATACTAGGTCACTCCTGCTTTTTTTTTTTTTTTTTTTTGCTTTTCATTTGCTTGGTAGTTATTCCACCATTCCTTTATTTTGAGCCTATGTGTGTCTTTGCACTTGAGATGTGCACATGACATTTCCTGAATACAGCACACTGATGGGTCTTGACTCTTTTTCCAATTTGCCAATCTGTGTCTTTTAATTGGGGCATTTAGCCCATTTACATTTAAGGTTAATATTGTTAAGAGTGAATTTGATCCTGTCATTATGATGCTAGCAATATTTTCAGGAGGAGTCATGAGATACTGTCAAAGTCCAATAAATATCTAAAAACAGAAAATGACCTGAGACTCCTTTCTGCATTACCACCAGCTGCCCAGTACACTGGGTCACCTTATACAGCAGTAAGTGCAGCAATCCATGACACAAAAATCTTCACAAAACAAGAAGAAAAAGTACACAAAGAATTATATTAAAACAGTAACATACATTTGTGTGTATGAGGGAGAAATATTTAAAATCAAAATATTATATAATCACAAGAAAGTCCTGATATTCCTTGCTCTGCCCTTGGGCAACCAACAAAATTAAAACCTGTTTTATATCCCAGTATAGAAGAGAGACTTGACATAAGTAACAGTGCTCAGTGCTTGAGACCCAAGTCAATTTGTACTCGTGTTAGATAAGTTTAAATTCTAAAGGCTACAACAATCCTGTTAAATCAAGGGGAAAATTCATTTTAAAACAAAGTTATTCAAGATGAAAGAATAGCATGTCTTCAGTTAGAGAACTGCCTGCTATTGGATGATTTCTTGCTAATGCGTTTAGAGATTTTGTACTTCTCAACTTTGGTAGCCAAATCCACCACCACCTCCATGCTTTTTCTGCTTGCCTTCATTGCTCTTGATTTTCAGATCAACAAGGGAGCACCTTGAAACCAAATGACAGAGCAACTTGAGAACAATTTAAGTTATTAACATTAAAGATCTGTTTCAGAGAATGGGAATCATAGGCTTGTATGTATGACTTATATGTTTCCTGGGCTGACTTAGGAAAAAGTAATTCTTTTTAATCAATTTCTCAAGTTGAGACTGAATGTCAGAAATTTTAGACCAGGAAAAGTCAAATTCACTTAGTGGAACCTTGGATTGTTTCAAGTAGCTAAGAAAACCCAATTTTTCTGGGCGCAAAATGAGCAAGGCATGCCCTCTCCCATTTAGGCCTCTGGTTGTTCTACCCACACAATGAATATATTCCTTAGGGTCATCCGGAGGATCATACTGAACAATCCAGTCCACGTCAGTAATGTCCAGTCCTCTTGTTGCCACATCTATGCACAATAGTGTTCCCAGTTCTGCATTGGAGAACTGGAAGAATGTGGTCGTACGTTTGTTTTGCTTTTGCTTTCCACGAATGACCAAGACGAGCAAATCAATGTAATTCAGCAACTCATAAAGGTATTTCATGGACGTACAAGATGAAAAGAAGACCATAAGCTTCTTCTTTCAGTTCTTAAGGAATGTAAAGAGCAGAAGGAATCTCTTTTCATAAGGACAAACAACATATCCATGCTCAAGACCATACACTGTTGCATTAGTATTATCATCATCAACACCAATATACAATGACTCCTTTTTCAGAGAAATCCTTGCCAGGTCTTCAACTTTTGAAGTTTGGGTGGCAGAAAAGAGCATAGTCTGTCTATGTGTTGGCAAAAGTTTAATAATTTGCTTTAATTCCTCTTCAAACCCAATATCCAAGATACGATCAGCTTCATCAATAACTAGGCACTGCAGGTTTTTATACATAAACCCTGGAGTATTCTGCATATGGTCCAGCAGACGGCCTGGTGTGCCCACAATGATGTTGATCCCATTAGTAAGTTTCTGTGCTTCAGCAGATCTGTTACTGCCACCCATTATCAACCCACAGGTATGCACGCGGTGAGTCATTAGCTCCTTAAGAACCACCAAAAGTTTGCATGACTAGTTCTCCCATAGGGAGAGAATAAAGGACTCCGGTTCCATTCCTGGGCATGAACTTTAACTTAACCATGTATTCAACTGCAGGGATGAGAAAAGCCAGGGTTTTACCACTGCCTGTTTTTGCAGCTGCTAGATGATCCCTACTTTCCGGAAGTGGTCTGATACTTTTATGCTGAATTTCAGTCATATTTGTAAAGCCCTTTTCTTTTATTGCCTTCACAGTGTTTTCATTGACAAGATTATATAGAGAATCAAATGAAGTATATTCAAAAAGCTCCTGTCAGTCCCAGGGGTAGGCTGTGCACCTCACTGTCATCTTCATCATTATCTGTTTTTTCCACATTATTTTCTGTTTCTTTAGGAGTCTCAGCACTTTCTTCTTGAGATTCCCCTTTGTTTTCAGTTTTTGGTTTTCTGTTTTTTGTATCAGGCCCAACATCATTCATCATTTTTCTTTTTTTTTTTCTTCTTTTTCTTCTTTGATTCTGAATTGGGAGACTGCATTGCTGCTTCTCCGTTGGTTAATACAGTGGATTTCTGGCGAGATTTTTTAACATATATTTTCCACTGCTTCTTGAGACACATCTCCACTTTGAGCTTCTGATAAGCCCACATTCATGGAATGTTTTGATTTTTTAACCTTTCCATCATCTCCCATTGTTTCTTCAGACACATCTCCATTTTAAGTTTCTGATAGGGTCAGATTTGAGGCCCCCTGCAACTTTAGGTTCTACTCCTGCAATTTGAGGTTCTGCTTCTAGATCATCTTGCACAGGAGTTTCATCAGCAGGTGTCCAAGAAGTGCCTAGACTACGGCGCCACACAATACAGCTACTGAATTATTGGGGCTGATGTTACTTTCGGCCGCACATGCGAGGCTCAGTCAACTGGAAACGCCTGTAGTAGATCTTTCTTTCTTACTATGTGGATTCAAACATGTCATGACCCCATAGTTTTTTAAACACAACTTATAATAAATGTCTGTCATCACATTTTTAACTGATTCTAGGCATGTTAAATTCTATTTATCCCCATATAATTTTATCATTGATAAAATAACTGATTTCAGAACAAAATCTAAATCGTTAAATAAAACAGATATTAGGTAAAATACAGGCTCTAGTCTCTAGTATATTTTACATATATTATCAAAATTTAAATAAAAACTTGAGTTTGATAAATGATATTATCCTCACAGGGGAAGATAAAATATTTTCCTTCCCTCATTGCTAGGTTCATTGTGGTAGTCCTGATAACAAATGACAGATTAATAAGTGAAAAGTATACACGTTTATTTAATAAGCTTTACATGACATAGGAGGCTTCATAAGGAAATGAAGACTCAAAGAAATGGATAAACAGCGTATTTTTAAAGCCAATGTATTGTTTTATGGTAGGTTTCATGAAGAAATAGACAATTGTGGAGCAGTATAATTGGGTAAAAAAGTATAATTAAAATTGCAATAAACTAAGGGGAACTTAGCAAGACTTGTTTCTTCAGATTTGTCTCTGTGACTCTGTCTTCAGAGGTAAGAAGAATATTTCTGTCCTTCAGGTATAAGGAGGGTATCTCTTCAATAAGTGTCTTGTGACCTGCTTCTGGAGATTTTCAGAAAATCCTTTTTAGGGTTTATCACTTGCTTCAGGAAAGAATGGCTTGGGGAAGGTAAAAATGACTTTTTGGCTTCTGATATTTTTTCAAATGCCAAGGTACCATATTTTGGGGTAGGCTCTCCTGAACCCCATCATCTTTAAGAGGCAGGACTATCTCTGTTGATTTTTCTCTATGGAAAGCATTAGGAACCCCACTGTTTTATCTCCTTCATTAATTCATTCAATTCTAATTGGAGATCTACATCATACAAGGTACTATGCCAAGGGCTTAAAAAAAAAAAGTGCCAGGACGAACTGCAAATGTTTTAGTGAACCCATGCTGAATCATACTCTGACACATCATAGGTATTCAATAAATATTAGTTAAATAAGTATAATTTAAAGATTTTCTCTATCTAACCTTACTTTTTACAGATCAATTTAACCTTCCCATGTATTTGCCTTCCCAGATAGCCCAGGAAATATAAAAGGAAAGCAGATGTACTGTCATATAATGTATAGCTTACCTATATTGACCCATGCACAAGGTGAAACACAAAAGATATTGATATTTCTAAATGCAGAGGAATTTTGTCTTCTTTCAACATAAGTTTTGGTTTAAAATTAATCAGACACACCAATTAACAGGGCTAAATCTACCTATAGAATATTTTCTGTTGATCTAGTGGCCATGATATTCAGTATTCTTTTTTATTCCTATCAAATTTGTTCACATTTAAAAAAATTAATGTTTACTTTTTGTGGGTACTTGATAGTATATATTTATATGGGACATGAGATGGTTTGATATAGGTGTTCAATGTGTAATAATCACATCATGGAAAATATTCATCCCCTCAAGCATTTATCCTTTTCGTTATAAACAATCAAATTATACTGTTTTAGTTATTTTAAAATGTCTAATTAAATTATTATTGACTATAGTCACTCTGTTGTGCTATGAAATACTAGGTCTTATTCATCTTTCTAACTTTTTTGTATGCTTTTAGTTATTTTAAAATGCACAATTGAATTATTATTCACTATGGTCACTCTGTTGTGCTGTGAAATAATAGGTCATATTCATTCTAACTAATTTTTGGTATCAGTCATACTCTTTTAGTTATTTAAAACTGTACAATTAAATTATTATTGACTGTAGTCAATCTGTTGTGCTATGAAATACTAGCTCTTATTTATTCTTTCATTTTTTTTTTACCCACTAACCATTTCCACTTCTCCCCAACTTTTTCCCACTACCCCTCCCAGCCTTTGGTAACCATTCTTCTACTCTCTAGCTCCATTAGTTTAATTGTTCTGATTTTTAGTTTCCACAAATAAGTGAGAAGATGCAAAGTTTGCCTTTCTGTTCTTGACTTATTTTACTTAACATAATGACCTCCAGTTCCATTCATGTTGTTGCATATGACAAGATCTCATTCTTTTGTATGACTGCATAGTACTCGATTGTGTATATGTCCCACATTTTCTTTATCCATTCATTGGTTGATGAACAGTTTTGTTGTTTCCAAATCCTGGCAATTTTGAACAGTGCTGCAGCAAACATGGGAGTGCAAATATCTCTTAGATATACTGATTTTCTTTCTTTTGGGTGTATACTTAGCAGTGGCATTCCTAGATTGGATGGTATGTCTATTTTTGTCTTTTTTGAGGAATCTCCAAACTCCCCTCCATATTGGTTTTACTCATTTATATTCTCACCAAGAGTGTACAAGGTTTCCCTTTTCTCCACACTCTCTCCAGTATTAGTTATTGCCCATGTTTCGATAAAAGGCATTTTAACTGGGGTGAGAAGATATCTCATTGCAGTTTTGATTTGCATTTATCTGATAATGATGTTGAGCATCTTTTCATATGCTCATTTTGCATTTGTATGTCTTCTTTTGAGAAATGTCTATTCAAATCTTTTGCCATCTAAAAATTAGATTATTAGATATTTTTCCTATAAAGTCATTTGAGTTTCTTATATATTCTGATTATTATTCTCTTGCAGATACATAGTTTGCAAATATTTTATCCTATTCCGTGAGTTATCACTTCACTTAGTTGATTGTATCCTTTGCTGTGCAGAAGTATTTTGACTTAATATGATCTCATTTGTTTATTTTTGCTTTGGTTGCCTGTGGTTTGTGGGGTGTTACTCAAGAAATTTTTGACCAATATCTTGCAGAGTTTCTCCAATGTTTTCTTGTAGTAGTTTCGTAGTTTAGTAAGGTCTTAGATTTAAGTCTTTAGATTAACGTCTTCAACTTAAGTCTTTAATCCATTTTGATTTGATTTTTGTATGTGACAAGAGATAGAGGTCCAATTTCATTCTTCTGTACGTGGATATTAAGTTTTCCTAGCACCATTTATTGAAGAGAATGTTGTTTCCCCAATGTATGTTCTTGACACCTTTATAAAAAATGAGTTCAGTGAAAGTGTTTGGACTTGTTTGTGGGTTCTCTATTCTATTCCATTAGTCTATGTGTCTGTTTTTGAGAAATTTCTATGCTGTTTTAATTACTATAGCTATATAGTATTATTTGAAGTCAAGTAAAGTGATTTCTTCAGTTTTGTTCTTTCTGCTCAAGATAGCTTTGGCTTAGGGATATGGATGCAGCTGGAAACCATCATTCTCAGCAAACTGTCGCAAGAACAGAAAACCAAATACCGCATGTTCTCACTCATAGGTGGGAATTGAACAATGAGATCACTTGGACACAGGAAGGGGAACATCACACACCAGGGCCTATTGTGGGGAGGGGGTAGGGGGCAGGGATAGCATTAGGAGATATATTTAATGTAAATGACAAGTTAATGGGTGCAGCACATCAACATGGCACATGTATACAAATGTAACAAATCTGCACGTTGTGCACATGTACCCTAGAACTTAAAGTATAATAATAAATAAATAAATAAATAAATAAATAAAAAGATAGCTTTGGCTATGCTAGGACTTTTGTGGTTCCATTTAAGCTTTAGGATAGCTTTTCTATTTCTAGGAATAATGTCATTGGTATTTTCACAGGGATTGCATTGAATCTGTAGATTGCTTTGGGCAGTATGGAAATTTTAATAGTATTGATTCTTCCAATCCATGAACATGAAATATCTTTCTGTTTTGTGTGCGTACGTGTGTTCTTCAATATCTTTTTAAAAAAATTAAAAAAATTTTTTTTTATTTTTGAGACGGAGTCTTGCTCCGTCACCCCGGCCGGAGTGTAGTGGTGCTATCTCGGCTCACTGCAAGCTCTGCCTCCTGGGTTCATGCCATTCTCCTGCCTCAGCCTCCCGAGTAGCTAGGACTACAGGCGCCCACCACCACGCCCAGCTAATTTTTTGTATTTTTAGTAGAGACGGGGTTTCACCGTGTTAGCCAGGATGGTCTCTGTCTCCTGACCTAGTGATCCGCCCGCCTCGACCTCCCAAAGTGCTGGGATTACAGGCGTGAGCCACTGTGCCCCTTCAATTTCTTTTATCAGTGTTTTACAGATTTCAGTGAAGAATTCTTTTATTTTGTTAAGTCCTAGACATTTTATTTCATTTATGGATATTGTAAATGGGATTCCTCTTTTGATTTCTTTTTCAGATTATCCAGTGTTGGCATATAGAGATGCTACTAATTTTTGTATGTTGATTTTGTATTCTGCCACTTTATTGAAATTCTTTATCAGTTCTAATAGTTTTTGTGTGCGTAGAGTCTTTTGATTTTTCCAAATATAAGATCCTATATTCTGCAAAGAAGGATAATTTGTTTTCTTTCTAATTTGAGTGCTCTTTATTTCTTTCTATTGTCTGCCTGCTCAACCTAGGACTTCTAGTGCTATATTGAATAACAGTGGTGAAAGTTAGTATCCTTATTGTGTTCCACATCTTAGAGGAAGGGCTTTCAGTTTTCTTTTATTCAGTATGATACTAGCTGTATGTTTTTCATATATGAGTTTTTATTATGTTGAGGCATGTTCCTTCTACATGCAGTTTTTTGAGAGTTTTTATCATGAAAGGATGTTAAATTTTGTCAAATGTTTTTTAGCTTCAATTGATATGATCATATGGTTTTTGTCCTTCATTCTGTTGATATGATGTACCACATTTATTGATTCATGTAAATTGAACCAATCTTGCATTTCTGGGCTAAGTCCCCTTGGTCACCATAAATTATCTTTTTAATGAATTGTTTAATTCATGTTGCCAGTGTTTTGCTGAGAGTTTTTGCATCAATATTCATGAGAGATATTGGCCTGTAGTTTTCTTTTCTTTATATGGTCTGGTTTTGGTATCAGGGTAATACTGGGCTTGTAGAATGCATTTGGAAGTATCCCCTCATTCTATATCTTTTGGAAAAGCTTGTGTAGAATTGACATTATTTCTTCCGTAAATATTTGGTGGAATTCAGCATTGAAGCCATTGAGACCTGGGCTTTTCTTAGCTAGGAGACCTTTTTTTTTTCTTTATTTCTTTTAAAAAACCAAAAACCAAAAAATGAAATACATGTGCAGAACCTGCAGGTTTGATACATAGGTATATGTGTGCCAGAGTGGTTTGCTGTACCTATTGACCCATCCTCTAAGTTCCCTCCCCTCACCCCTGACATCCCAACAGGCCCTGGTGTGTGCTGCTTCCCTCTCTATGTCCATGTGTTAGCAATGTTCAGCTCCTACTTGTGAGTGAGAACAGGTGGTGTTTGTTTTTTTGTTCTTGTGTTAGTTTAGTCAGGATGGTAGCTTCCAGCTTCACCCATGTTCCTGCAAATAATGTGATCTCATTCTTTTTTATGGCTGCATAGTATTCCATGGTGTATATGTACCACATTTTCTTTATCCATTCTATCATTGATGGACATTTGGGTTAGTTCCATGTCTTTGCTATTGTAAATAGTGTTGAATATACATACCTGTGCATGTGTCTTTATAGTAGAATGATTTATATTCCTTCTACTATATAAATCATTCCTGTAGTAGAATGATTTATATGATAGAATGATTTATAATGCCGGAAATGGGATTGTTGGGTCCAGTGATATTTCTGGTTCTACATCCTTGAGGAATTGCCATACTGTTTTTCACAATGTTGAACTCACACTCCCATCAACAGTATAAAAACATTCCTGTTTCTCCACGGCCTCGCCAACATCTATTGTTTCCTCTCCTGACTTTTTAATGATCGCCATTCTAACTGGTGTATCTTATTGTGGTTTTGATTTGCATTTCTCTGGTGATCAATGATATTGAGCTTTTTTTTTTTAATGTTTGTTGGTCATGTAAATGTCTTCTTTTGAGAAGTGTCTGCTCTATCATTTGCCCAATTTTTGATGGGGTTGTTTGTTTTTTCTTGTAAATATGTTTAAGTTCCTTGTAAAGTCTGGATATTAGGCCTTTGCAGATGGGTAGATTGCAAAATTTTTCTCCCATTCTGTAGTTTGCCTGTTCACTCTGAGGATAGTTTATTTTGCTGGGTAGAAGCTCTTTAGTTTAATTAGATATCATTTGTCAATTTTGGCTTTTGTTGCAATTGCTTTTGGTGTTTTTGTCATGAAGTCTTTGCCCATGCCTATATCCTGAAAAATATTGCCTAGGTTTTCTTCTAGAGTTTATATGGTTTTGAGTATTACATTTAAGTCTTTAATCCCTCTTGAGTTAATTTTTGTATAAGGTGTAAGAAAGTGGTCCAATTTCATTTTTCTGCCTATGGCTAGCCAGTTTTCCCAGCATCATTTACTGAATAGGCAATCCTTTCCCTATTGCTTGTTTCTGTCAGTTTCATTGAAGATCAGATGGTTATAGATATGTGGTGTTATTTCTGCGCTCTCTGTTCTGTTCCATTGGTCTATATGTCTGTTTTGTACCAGTACCATGCTGTTTTGGTTGCTGTAACCTTGTAGTATAGTTTGATGTCAGGTAGTGTGATGCTTCTAGCTTTGATTGTTTAGGATTGTTCTAGCTATATGGGGTCTTCTTTGATTTCATATGAAATTTAAACTATTTTTTTTTCTAATTCAGTGAAGACTGTCAATGGTAGTTTGATGGGAATAGCATTGAATGTATAAATTACTTTGGGCACTATGGCCATTTTCATGATATTGATTCTTCCTATCCATGAGGATGGAATGTTTTTCCATTTGTTTGTGTCCTCTCTTGTTTCCTTGAGCAGTGGTTTGTAGTTCTTGAAGAGATCTTTCACATCCCTTGTTAGCTTTATTCCTAGATATTTTATTTTCTTTGTAGCTATTGTGGATGGGCGTACACTCATGATTTGGCTCTCTGTTTGTCTATTATTGGTGTATAAGAATGATTGTGATTTTTGCACATTGATTTTTGTATCCTGAGACTTTGCTGAAGTTTCTTATCAGCTTAAGTAGATTTTGGACTGAGATGATGGGGCTTTCTAAATACACAATTATGTCATCTGCAAGCAGAGACAACTTGACTTCCTCTCTTCCTATCTGAATACCCTTTATTTCTTTCTCTCACCTGATTTCCCTGGCCAGAACTTCCAATGTAATGTTGAGTAGTAATGGGGAGAGAGGGCATCCTTGTATTGTACCCATTTTAAAGGGAATGCTTCTAGCTTTTGCCCATTCAATATGATATTGGCTGTGTGTTTGTCATAAATAGCTCTTATTATCTTGAGATATGTTCAATCAATACCTAATTTATTGAGAGTTTTTAACATGAAAGGATGTTGAATTCTATCAAAAACGTTTTCTGCATCTATTGAGATAATCATGTGGTTTTTGTCATTGGTTCTGTTTATGTGATGGGTTATAGCTACTGATTTGTGTATGTTGAACCAGTCTTACATCCCAGGGATGAAGCCAACTTGATCATGGTGGATATTTTTTGATATGCTGCTGGATTTAGTTTGGCAGTATTTTATTGAGGATTTTTGCATCGATGTTCATCAGGGATATTGGCCTGAAATTTTCTTTTTTTGTTGTGTCTCTTCCTAGTATTGGTATCAGGATGATGCTGGCTTCATAAAATGAGTTAGGGAGGAGTCTCCCCTTTTCTATTGTTTGGAATAGTTTCAGAAGGAATGTTACCAGGTCCTCTTTCTATTTCTGGTAGAATTCAGCTGTGAATCCATCTGGTCCTGGGCATTTTTTGTTTGATAGGCAATTAATTACTGCCTCAATTTCAGAACTTGTTGTTGGTCTATTCAGGGATTCAACTTCTTCCTGGTTTAGTCTTGGTAGGGTTTATGCATCCAGGAATTTCTCCATTTCTTCTGGATTTTCTAGTTTATTTGCATAGAGGTGTTTATAGTATTCTCTGATGGTAGTTTGTATTTCTTTGGGGTCAGTGGTGATATCCCCTTTATCATTTTTTATTGTGTTTATTTCATTATTCTCTCTCTTCTTTTTTATTAGTGTAGCTAGCAGCCTATCTGTTTTATTAACTTTTTTTAAAAAAACAGCTCCTGGATTCATTAATTTTTTGGAGGGTTTCTCATGTCACTATCTCCTTCAGTTCGTTTCTAATCTTATTTATTGTCTTCTGCTAGCTTTTGGATTAGTTTGTTCTTGTCTCTCTAGATCTTTTAATTGTGATATTAAGGTGTTGATTTGAGATCTTTCTAGCTTTCTGATATGGCATTTAGTGCTATAAATTTCCCTCTTAACACTGCTTTAGCTGTGTCCCAGAGATTCTGGTATGTTGTTTCTGAGCTCTCATTGGTTTCAAAGAATTTCTTGATTTCTGCCTTAATTTCATTATTTTCCCTGGAGTCATTTAGGAGTAGGTTGTTAAATTTCCATGAAATTGTGTGGTTTTGATTGAGTTGCTTGATCCTGAGTTCTAATTTGCTTGCACTGTGTTCTGAGAAGCTGTTTGTTATGATTTCCATTCTTTTGCAATTGCTGAGCAGTGTTTTACTTCCAATGATGTGGTTGATTTCAGAATAAGTGCCATATAGCACTGAGAAGAATGGTATAGTCTGTTGATTTAGGGTAGAGAGTTCTGTAGATGTCTAATGGGTCCACTTGATCCAGAGCTGAGTTCAAGTCCTGAATATCCTTGTTAATTTTCTGTCTCATTGATCTGTCTAATACTGACAATGGGGTGTTAAAATCTCTCATTATTATTGTGTGGGAGTCTAAGTTTCTTTGTAGGTCTCTAAGAACTTGTTTTATGAATCTGGGTGCTCCTGTATTGGGTGAATATATATTCAGAACAGTTATCTCTTCTTGTTGAATTAATCCCTTTACCATTGTGTAGTGCCCTTTTTTGTCTTTTTTGATCTTTGTTGGTTTAAAGTCTGTTTTGTTAGAGACTATGATTGCAACCCCTGCCTTTTTTTGCTTTCCATTTGCTTGGTAAATTTTTCTCCATACCTTTATTTTGAGCCTGTGTGGGTCTTTGCACATAAATCGAGTTTCCTGAATATAGTCCACCAATGGGTCTTGACTCTTTATCTAATTTACCAATCTGTCTTTTAATTGGAGCATTCAGCCCATTTATATTTAAGGTTAATATTGTTATGTCTGAGTTTGGTCTGGTCATCGTGATACTATTTGGTTATTTTGCACACTAGTTGATGCAGTTTCTTTGTAGTGTCATTGGTCTTTATATTTTGGTGTGTTTTTGCAGTGGCTGGTACTGGTTTTTCCTTTCCACACTTAGTGCTTCTTTCATGAGCTCTTGAAGGGTAGGTGGTAAGGAAATCCCTCAGGATTTGCTTGTCTTGAAAGGATTTTATTTCTCCTTCACTTATGGAAACCTAGTTTGGCTGGATTTTTGGCTGGAAATTCTGGGTTGAAAATTCTTTTCTTTAAGAATGTTGAATATTGGCCCTTAATCTTTTCTGGCTTGTAGAGTTTCTGCTGAGAGGTCCACTGTTAGTCTGATGGGCTTCCCTTTGTATGTGACCTAGCCTTTCTCTCTGGTTGACAGTTTTTCCTTCATTTTGACCTTGGAAAATCTAATGATTATGTGTTTTGGGGTTGATCTTCTCATGGAGTATCTTAATAGTGTTTTCTGTATTTCCTGAATTTGCATGTTGGCCTGTCTTACTAGGTTGGGGAAGTTCTCCTGGATAATACCCTGATGTGTGTTTTCCAGCTTATTTCCATTCTCTCTGTCTCCTTCAGGTACTCCAATCAATCATAGGTTTGGTCTTTTTATGAAGTCTTATATTTCTTGGAGGCTTTATTTATTCCTTTTCATTCTTTTTTCTCTATTCTTGTCTTCATGTCTTATTTCAGTAAGATGGTCTTCAAACTCTGATATCCTTTCTTCCACTTGGTCAAACTGCGTTTTGATACTTGTGTATGCTTCATGAAGTTCTCATGCTGTGTATTTTAGCTCCATCAGGTCATTTATCTTCCTCTCTAAACTGGTTATCCGATTTAGCAATTCCTGTAACCTTTTATCAAGGTTCTTAACTTCTTTGCATTGGGTTAGAACATGCTCCTTCAGCTCATCATTTTTTTTTTTTTTATTATCCATCTTCTGAAGACTACCTCTGTGAATTCGTCCATCTGATCCTCTGCCCTGTTCTGTGTACTTGATGGAGAGACATTGTGATCATTTGGAGGAGAAGAGGCACTCTGGCCTTTTGGGTTTTCAGCATTTTTTTATTGATTCTTTCTCATCTTCTTGAGTTTGTCTAGTTTCGGTCTTTGAGGCTGCTGACCCCTGGATAGAGTTTTTGTAGGGGCCGTTTTTGTTGTTGTTGATGCTGTTGTTGCTTTTTGTTTGTTTGTTTTTCTTTCAACAGTCAGGACCCTCTTCTGTAGGGCTGCTGCAGTTTGCTGAGGGTTCACTTCAAACCCTATTCATCTGATTTGCTCCTGTGCCTAGAGATGTCACTCAAGATGGTTGGAGAGCAGCAAAGATGGGTGCTTGCTCCTTCTTCTGGGACTTCTGACCTTTAGGACAACCAACCTGATGCCAGTAGGATTGCTTCTGTATAGGGTGTCTGACAACCCCTGTTGGAGGTTCTCATCCATTTGGGTGGCATGGGGAGCAGGAACCATCTAATGAAGCACTTTGTCCCTTGGTGGAGAAGGTGTGTTTTGCTGGGGGGAATCCCATTCATCTGGGCTGCCTGGATTCCTCAGAACTACCAAGAGGAAAGGCTAAGTCTGCTGGTCCACAGAGACTGCAACCACCACCCCTCCCTCTAGGGGCTCAAGCCAAGGGAGATTTAAATTCTGTCTCTGAGCCTCTGGCTGGAGTTACTGGAGATCCTACAGGGAATCTCTGTCCACTAAGGAAGGATGGGTCAGAATTATACCTGAAGAGGCACTCTGGTCACAGACTGCCACAGCTGGTCCATTGGCTGTGGGGACAAGTCTTGGGACCAAGTTGTCCAGCCTCCCTGACTCCAGCAGGGGAAAAGTGCAGCCTAGTGCTATAGATATGGGTGCCACCCTTCCCTGGCTCAAGGAGCTTAGCGTGTTAGGCAGTAGCATGTTAGTGTGTTACTCCCAGTGCTAGCTGCTGCCCCTCCCCCAGGGAGCACAAATGGCTTAGATAGCAGGCAGCCACAGCCAGTGGCTTGGTTGTGGTCATCCCTCCCCTTGGGAGTTCGGTAGGCTTAAGCAGATTTCAGCCAACAGGCTATAAGAATCTGCGTGTTCCAGGGTTGGGATGCTAGGTCCTGGTGACGTGGTTATGTGAGTGGGACCTTCCAATCCCTGGGTTGCACAGTTCTGTGGAAAAAGCACAGTTCCCCCAGCTAGGTAGTGTGCTCACTCACCACCTCCCTTGGCTGGTGGTGGGGGGTCATCTTCACCGTATGGTTCTCAGATGGGCTGCTACACCACACTGCTCTTCCTTCTCTCCATGGGTCATGCCAGCCTTCTATTCATTTTTGATGAGAAAACCTGTATACCTTTGTTGCAAGTGAAGGAGTCACATACTTATTATGGTGTTTTTCAAGGAAAGCCTCCAAACGGGACTACTTTTTGTTGGCCACCTTGGCCCTACCCCAGGGAGACATTTTATTACAGTGTTTATCTTGTTACTTGTTATTGGTCTTGAGTTACTTTTTGCGTAAGGTGTAAGAAAAGGGTCCAGTTTCAATTTTCTGCATATGGCCATTCTCCCAGCTTCATTTGTTAAATATGGAATCTTTTCCCCACTGCTGTTTCTGTCAGGTTTGTTGAAGGTCAGACAGTTGTAGATGGGGGGGGGGGGTCTGATTTCTAAGTTCTCTACTCTTTTCCATTGGTCTGTGTGTCTGTTTTTATACCAGTATCATGCTGTTTTAGTTACCACAGCCTTGCAGTATAGTTTGAAGTTAGATAGCATGATGTCTCCAGCTTTGCCCCTTTTCCTTAGGATTGTCTTTGCTATATGGACCTCTTTTGGTTCCATATGAACTTAAAAGCAGCTTTTTCTAATTTTGTGAAGAATGTCAATGGTATTTAATGAGAATAGTGTTGAATCTATAAATCACTCTGGGCAGTATGGCCATTTTCATGATATTGATTCTTCTTATTCATGAGCATGGAATTTTTTTTATTTGTTTTTTGTCCTCTCTGATTCCCTTGAGCTGTGGTTTCATCCCAGAGGGCACTGACCTAATACCAGCAGGAACAGTACTGTATAATGTTTTTGGTGACCCCTGCTGGGGAGTCTCACCCAGCCAGGAGGCACAGGATCAGGGACCTGCTTAACAAAGCACTCTGGCTGCCTCTTTGTGGAAAGGGTGTGCTGCGCTGGGGGGAATCCCATTCATCTGGACTGCCCAGATTCCTCAGAGTCAGCAAGGGAAAAGATCAAGTTCGCTGATCCATGGAGACTGTGGCCACCCTTGCCCCCAGGGGCTCCATCCCAGGGACATCAGCATTCTCTTTGTAAACCCCTGACTGGGGTTGCTGAAATTCCCACAGGGAGGCTCTACCTGGTGAGGAGCAATGAGTACGGGTCTGGCCTAAAGAGACAGTCTCTCCACAATCTACCACAGCTGCTGTGCTGCATTGTGGGGATTCCTCATTGGTCCAAACCACCTAGTCTCCCCAGTACCAGCAGATGAGAATAGCAGACTGGAGCTTCAGTGATGGTAGCCACCCCTCCTTCTGGGAGCTCAGTCCTCTTAGGCAGCAGGCAGCAGCAGTGATGGTGGCTGCCCTTCCCTCCAGGAACTCGGTAGTCTTAGGCAGTCTCCAGCTAAGCAGCCACTGAGAATCTTCATAACTCTGTGGGCTTACGAGGGGATCTCCTGATTTGTGGGTTGCATGGATCCATGGAAAAAGTGTGGTTTCCCAGGTGGGGTAGCACAATCACTCACTACCTCCCTTGGCTGGGAGTGGGAGCTCTCCTTGCACTGTGCAGTTCCTGGGTATGCTGTTGCTCCACCCTGCTTTTCCTCACTCTCCATGGGTCATGCCAACTGCGTAGTCAGTCCCAGCGAGAGAACCTGGATACCTTAGTTGCTGCAGGATTCATTTACTGTTTTCATTCTTCTTGGTAGGCACCTGTGACCAGAGCTGTTTCTAGTCAGCCATCTTGGCCCCTTCTTTTCCTGGATGGTTTTGATGCTTGTAGATGTTCATCAGTGTTGGGGCATCAATAAAGAGTTAGGCATTTATTGTAGTTTTGCAGTCTGGGCTTGCATTTTTAGGAAGGCTTTCCAGATATTTGAAGGAACTTAGGCTATCCAATAATGCTGTGGTTCTTATAGACTTGTAGAAATACTGCCTTAGTCTTGAATAAGATCTGGATGAGTTCTCTGGATTACCAGAGAACTTGTTCTTTTCCTTTACTTTCTCCCCAAAAAACAGAGTCTGTCTCTCCTCTTTCTCTCTCTCTCTCTCTCTGTTCTGAGCTGCCTGGAACTAGGTGTGGATGGACTCAAGCATTCCTGTGGCTACAACCACCAGGACTGTGCTGATGTAGACCTGAACCCAGTACAGAACTGGATGTCATCCATGGACTGCTATAACCACTACATGGCTACCACCTATGTTCACTTAAGGCCCTAGGGCTCTATGACCAGCATGTGGTGAAGCCAGCCAGATATTAATCCCTTCCTTTAGAGTGGCAAGTTCCCCCATGGCCCCTGTGGGTCCAGAGATGCTATCTGGGAGCCAGAGATTGGAGTAAACAATGTTAGCAATTTACCTGATGTTCTATTCTACTGTAGCTAAGCTGGCATTCAAACTACAAGACAAATTCCTTCTTGCTCTTCCCTCTACTCACTGGCAGAGAAAGCTCTCTCTGCATCCACCATCACTACCAGCTCACACAGGGCTTCTGCCTGGCCACCACTGATGTTTACTTAAAGCCCAAGGGCTCTTCCGTCAGCTTGTGGTGAACACTGCAAGGCCCAGGTCTCACTCTTTAGGGCAATTGCCCCCACCTTTGGTCCAGCGCAGGTCCAAAATTGATTTCCAAGTGCCTCAGCTTGGACTTGGGGACGTCAGGTGTCTGTTTGTTGCTTTACCCCAGTGTGGCCGAGCTGGTACCTATGGTGGAAGACAAAGTCCTCTTTCCTTCTCCCTCTACTTTTCTCAAAAAGGGAAATTTCACCATAGCCACCATAGGAATATGCTGGGACACACCTGAAGCCAGCATGTCTCAGAGCCCAAGACCCATGCTGTATTAACTGAGTATCATTGTTGGTTATCTGGGGCCAAGGAATCTTTTGTTTTTTTTTCTTTCTTTCTTTCTTTTTTTTTTTTGATGGAGTCTTGCTCTGCTGCCCAGGCTGGAGTACAGTGGCGTGATCTTGGCTCACTGCAACCTCCACCTCCTGGGTTCAAGTGATTTTTCTGCCTCAGGATCTGGAGTAGCTGGGATTACAGGCACGCACCACCAAGCCCAGCTAACATTTTCTTTCTTTTTTTTTTGTATTTTTAATAGAAACGAGGTTTCACCATGTTGGTCAGGCTGGTCTCAAACTCCTAACCTCGTGATCCACCCACCTTGGCCTCCCAAGAACTGGGATTACATCATGAGCCACCATGCCCAGCCCAAGAACTCTTTAACTCACATGCAATGAATCCTGCCAGGATTGGGTCCTTCCATTCAAGGCAGTACATTTTCTTTTGGCCCAGGGTGTGTCAAGAAATGAGATAGGGCATGGAATGGGGACCTTATGACTCTGTCCCATGCCCTATCCTACTGTGGCTGTGCTCATATCCAAGATGTCAGGTGAAGTCTGTTGTACTCTTCACTCATCTCCTCAAGCAGGAGGAAGGGGTCACTTTTGTTGCTGTCAGCTGCATGGCCTGAAGTTGGAGAAGTCATGGTGAAAGCATTCCCTTAGCCAACTTGACTGGTGTCTCTCTAGGTCACATGCCATCCTAATCCACTGTCTCTAAGCCCAGGCCAGCCCCAGGAGTTGCCTGATTTCCTTCAATTATATTGCTGTTATTTTTTATAAAGAATATTATATTGCATTTAATTATTATTGTAAGGGGGGAAATGTGTCACATTCTATCCTAGAACATTTTATGGAATTGGCTTTCCTTTTGCAAGGCTCTAAGAACACCTAATTTTCCCACTAATTCTTCTAAAACTGCCCCCATTAACACTCAGATAATATGTAAGCAAGTGGCAAAGAGCTAAAAACACCAGAGTAAATAAAATCCATCTCAAGCCAAAAAACAACAACAAAAAAGAAATTGCAGTCCTTATGTCCTAGACTGCCTCTTAAGTTTACCTAGAACCCTAGATCACTTTGACCAGTGGTGGAGAGGCCTGTTGAGAAACTCAAGTTCTGACTACTTGCATGGGCAATTTTCCTCTGGTGAGGTCTCATCAAAATGCTCTCTTCATGCATGGGTATTAGCTGAGCCCACCACAGCTTTGGTCTCTGCTGTGACAGGGTAGCACTGAGTTCAATGTAGACTCATAATTGCTGCACTTTCCTTCTCCCAAGCGCAAAGAATTCTCCATGCTGCATGGCTGCTGCTAGTGGATAGGGGAGGGGTGGTGGAAGCACTCCCTTAGCTGCGCCAGCTGGCATCTTAGTAGATTGTGTGTCCCTTCAGTCCACTGGCTCTGAACCGATATCAACACTAGGACCTGCCTAGGATTTGCAGTCCTTATGGCCTAGATTGCCCCTCAAGTTCACTTAGGGTTCCAGAGCACTTTAGCCATGTGGATGACAAAGCTTGCTGGACTTCAGGCTCTGACCATTGGGGTGGACGATTTCCCTCTGGCTAGGGCTCGTCCAAATGCTCCCTTGGTGGGCAAGTGTCAGCGGGGTACAACCCAGTTCTGTTTTCTGCTGTGACATGGTACACTGATTTCAATGTAAAGTTCCCCAGGTGCTGTGTTCTCCCTCTCCCATGTACGCAGATTCTCTGTGCTGCATGGCCACTGTGGGGAAGGGTATGGATGAGAAGAGGTGGCATCAGCTGTTTAAGACTGCCTGTCTGCTGGGCGTGGTGGCTCACGCTTGTAATCCCAGCACTTTGGGAGGCCAAGACGGGAAGATCATTTGAGGTCAGGAGTTTGAGACCAGCCTGACCAACATGGTGAAACCTTGTCTACTAAAAATACAAAAAAAAAAAAAAAAAAAAAAAAAATTAGCCGGGCATAGTGGCGCATGCCTGTAATCCCAGCTTCTCTGGAGGCTGAGGCAGGATAATCGCTTGAACTCGGGAGGTGGAGGTTGCAATGAGCTGAGATCATGCCATTATATTCCAGCCTGAGCAACAAGAGCGAAACTCCATCTCAAAAAAAAAAAAAAAAAAAAAAAAAAAAGTGTCTTTCCTACTGCCTTTCAGTGCCTTTTTCATCTATATGAAGTTAAAACCAGGTACTGTGAGTGCTCACGTGATTTTTGGTTCTTGTGATGGTGCTTTCTGTCTGTAGTTAGTTGTTAAAATTGGGTGTTCTTATGGGGCTTGGTTGGTAGGGGGAACAAACGGTGTAGGCTTCTATCCAGCCGTCTTGCTCCACCTTCCTCTTGATCACATTTTAAAAGTTTCTGCTAAAATGTTAACTTCTTCTCAGAGAAGACTTCTCTTAACACCCAGTCTACCAAAGCCCTCTTAACTTCATTGATGCATTCTAACACTTCATTATGATTTTCCTTCATAAACATTTGTAAGAAACTGAACTTATATGGATATTATAAATTTGTTTTTTCTTAGTCTATTTGAAATCTCTAGTATTTAGAACAGTAGCTGGCGCATAGTAGGTGCTCAATAAATTGTTAATAAATTAATATTGTATAATTTAAAAAGTATTCCACAAGAATGTTAATGAGAATCAGCTTTAAAAACACCCTTTTGGTTTGGAGATCTGATCCAACATGCTTTTCTTATGGTAGAAATTAATTGAATAAAGTTTCGTTTGTTCGTTTTTGGGACAGGTTCTTGCTGTCACCCAGGCTGGAGTGCAGTGGCATGATTATAGCTCACTGCAGCCCTGAACTCCTGGGCTCAAGCAATCTTCCCACCTCAGCTCCTAAGTAGCTAGGACTACAAGTGTATGTCACCACACCCAGCTATTTTTAATTTTTTTGTGGGGACAGAGTCTCGCTGTGTTACCCAGACTGATCTGGAACTCTTGGCCTTAAGTGATCCTGCTGCCTCAACCTCCAAAAGTATTGCTATTACAGTTATGAGCCACAGCACCTGACCAGGTAAAATTTTTAGACATGTTTCTAAAACTTTTGTTTTATACATTTCAGTTAGGATTACATATTATTCTTTAAACTGCTTGAACTCAAGAAGGTGCAAACACAACACATAGCAGTTTTTTTCCCCCAATCTTTTTCTTTCATCATGATCTGTTGGGTTTCCTTTCTTATCTTAGGCAGATCTCATAGTTTTCTTATAATTTTCAGTAATTAAGATGTGCCAGTGTCGTCAGTTTAAACCTGCATTCCTCCATTTTTCTCCCTATTTGAGCAGGTCAGGACTGGCTTCCACAAACCTACAGGGAGTTTCAAGCTTTTCTTTCATTTCACACCTCAGAGTAGGGGCAAAACTATTTTTAAATTTCCCTCTTCCTCTCTTTTCTATTTGTACCTTTCTGGAATTGGATTTAATTAAAAAAAATGGCAAAGTCAACTTCTGTACAAACAGACTCTCATTCCTTGATTGTTGCTACTCCTCTGGATTACACTGGTTAGTCAATGGAACCCTTGGGGAGCAGACAATACAAGTGTTGGCTTTCTCTTGGAGCACAATTGTTAGCTCTTCAGGGAAGTCTGTGTTTTTGTTTTATTTTTTCCTTATATTTGCAGAAGAGTTATTTTAAAACTTAGTCACAGTAAAAATGTTTACAGCATACATGACCAGTGGTTGTTGAGTATTCTCATACTCTGCTTGATGGGCAAAAAGGGGTTTAACATTTCTGATGTCATATTGGCAATTAGCTTCAAAAGACTCATGAATATGTAGAGCCTTTGAGAAATTCTACCTCTCTAAGTTTGTAGGCAATCAGCTTTAAAAGACACATGAATGTGTATGGCATTTGACTGAGAAATTCTACCTCTGTAAAATTATTCCCCTCCCAAATAAGTCAGAAACATATGAAAATATGCATGCATATAGATACTATTACTGTGTTTTTAATAGGAAACATTTGTAAATGAGATATAATGAGGTATGAGGTATTGTCATTATACCTCATTTACAAATGTTTGCTATTAAAAACATAGTAATAATATCTATATACATATATAAATTATAGAGAATTACACAATGAATGAAATATTATAAAGCTTTTAAAATGGTAACTGACATTTACTGAACATTTACTACGTGCTAGGCATTCTTATAACTTCTTTATATATATTGACTCATTTAATCTTCGCTACAACCCTATAAGATAGATACTATTATAATAATCATTCTATATGTGAGGAAATTGAGGGTCAAGGTGTTTAATGATCTTGCACAAGATCACACAATTGGTCAGTAAGACTGGGGTTCAAACTTAAGTAGTCTGATTCCAGAGCTTATGTTCAAATACTATGAAGTACAACTTCTCCAATATAAGTAATAAGGTAATTGTATATTTATTTGTTAACATACACATATTTCAGATATAAAGTTGAGTAATAAAAAGAAACAGTATGATATACATGGAATGAAACAAGTTTTGAAAGATGTATAGATAGATATAAATATATAGATATACCTGTTATACATATTTACAAAAAATTCTTGAACGTATTGGAGTTATATAGCTCAAAATATTAATCCATTGTTATTTTTTAGGTAATACATAGTAGATTTTGGGTGATTATTTTTCTTTACACACATGCAATATTTGGACTCATCTTTATAAATATGTAATTCTTGAGAAATAACACAACAGAAACCATTGAAATCCCCACTCATCTCTATGTAAACTATGGAAAGTGTTTTCTGTCTTTTCCCAGCCTAGTATGTTGCTCGTGGCTGTGTACCTCCTGATATGGTAGGCACTGTGCCTCTATAGGAATTCAGCTGTGAGCTGGAGGAAGAGATTCAGGCTAATAGGGAGCTGAGAATTGCTGTACGTGCACCTGGGAGCCTGCCATGGGATACATTATGTTCCAAACTCAGTTGCCCCAAATAATTTTCATCGAACTTGTTTCTCAAAAAATAAACTTAAAATAAGCCATAGATTCCCCGTTTCACTTGTTTTTTTTTTTTTTTTTTGCTGGTCATAAATTTTCTCTTATTGTGCCTATTGGTAAGTTCTTTTAGGTTCAAAGATAAGAAATAATAGTATTACCCAGTACTGTGTAATAAAATGTATTTTAAAATGCACATTTCCCCAATAATAAATGCATACAAACTTGTTTAAGTTAGATGTTCATATAGTCTTGAAATTTTTTGGGGGGGAAAGAAAATATCGGGAAACCATAATCTTGTAATAGTATTTGAACAATTTGATAAATAGATTTCAACATGAAGATTCAAAGGTCCACGTTCAAGAGTTCTCTAGATTTCATAGCAATTTGAATGAATCTATTGTCCCAAGTCATCTTACAAGGGCAAACTTTCCATTAAGCACACTGAGACTCCTCTTCAAAATCATCCCGGTAACTAGTTTGCTTCCAAAATAATGACCAATTTAAGAATAGATTGTAAAAAGACAGCACGACTATTAGTAAAGGATTTCTCACTGGTGATTTTTCATTGCTAATGATGTCAGATTGGGCCATTACTGATTTTGGGGTTCTGACCTCCCTGCAGTTGTCTTTTCAATTGCCTACTTCTCACATAATCAAGAGGGATTACATAAACTTCTCCAACCACAGCTATGCTTGAAAGAGTCAAGACTGTCTAATTTCAAGGTATGGAGAAACTGCATTTTTTAGTTGAAGAAACTGCAGTTGTAAAGTTATTTTGAATTTATTTGGCACCTTGGTAGGTCTTATTGCAGTTTACCCTTTTATTTTCCCATTTTAAATATAATAGAAACACAGACCACACAACTTATGGAGAGTTCATGCCACAGAAGTGAAAGGAAATATCTACATTCAGCTCTCCAAAGACCTCTTGTTCAGGAAAGTGGGAAATCTTCTAGCCTGGAGTGCGAATAATTGATGTCCACAGGGGGTTGCAAAACAAGAGAAGGGAAAGTGTACTCAATAGGAATTGAGTCGAGGATCTTTTTCATCCACCAGTGAGCAACCCAGTTTTTTCTTCAGAGGTTTCTTTTGGCATGCTCCCAGAAAGTACTTTGAGCTTTCTCTCAGACAATCTAACATATTGCCATTTCTGTGCCTAGTTTACAGCTTTTCCATACAGAAACCTGAACAAAACTGCCAAAGAACAACTGCTCAGCTTTATCAACCTTGTGGGTCTCTCCAGGATATGAGCAAACAACACTGAGGAAAGACATTTCACACCTTTCAGTTCCTAAGCCGCTATCTTTATACAAAGCCAGCATATTGTGTACTCCTCAAGCTTTTGCATGAACAGTGCAAGAACTCTGGCTCCACGGTATCGGCGTTTTCCCAAATCCTCGTCTAGGGAAACAGTTATCCATTATCATAGTAACAAGAGTAAATTTATTTTTGCTGCTGAAAAGGAAAAAAAAATCATTCAACTTAAAGGATTAACAGATATTAAACTAATATTTGTGTAAGGTTAAGCCCACAGACTGGCAAACAGTGAGCTCCCTTGTACATTAATAGTCTGGAGATAATACCTGCTATACTTCAAAGACTTTAAAGGAAGCCTCTCAGTTGCATGTGAATTAATATGAATGATCAAGATTTAATTCAATTTTTAGCTGAATGATCAGAGGCCAGCGTTCAGTCATTGTACATTTTGTAGCAATTTGAAAATCTGTAATCCAAAAACATCCTTTAAAGGAAAAGTTCTACTTAAGTTGCTCAGCTTGAACCAAGAACACTTTGTATTAAATTTAACAAAATTGGTCATCCCAAGTAAAGAACTGTGTCATATTTGATGAGTTACTGGAAAATATGAGGGTTAAGTTCATGGTGTAATCATTACAGATCACGCACTACATTAAGCTACATTTCAAAGTATTTGCCAAGCAATACTCTGGATAGTAATGCACAGAACTGGCAAAAGTAATCTATAATTAACAGGATAGGAGGGGAATAAGAAGAAAGGTAGGATATCAGCTTAAGTCATCAGAAAGCAGAGCAGGAGATGAGGGCTTATGTGAAGGAAGCTTATTTGGGGAGATGATCTAGGGAAATAGGCATGTAGGACAGGGAATAATGAAACAGGGGAAAAAGAAAGCCAATTCAAAATGGTGTATTTGTTAGTTTATCAATGCCATGGTCAACTAGGCTTGATCCTCAAGGGATGCTCTGAGGATCATATGGACTATATCACATGATTTTCTCCTTGTTCCTTGGCTGCTTCTTCTGCCAGGGACAAGAAATGGAAGATATTATTGGCAGCTGTCTTCCCTCTTGAAAAAAGATTGCCTATGGGATGTTAATTTCCTCATATGCATTTGCACATGTATAATTGCTAGTGGTCCTATATTGTAGATCCAGAGAAGCTGTGGGGTGGCAAACAAAAGAAGTGTAGTACTGCTGAAGTGAGGTACTTTCAGTCTACCTCTATGCAAAGATTCTTCCTAAAGCAATAGCTGGAGTCAAAAGTGGCTGAGAAAATGTGAGGTGGGGCACAGGAAGTGTTTACCCCTTGGCCTGCTCATATCTGTTCGTGTTCTCCATTACATCTAATCAGTCACAGAGTCTTCAGCATTATGACTAGCCAAAATCTCTATAAAAGACTTATGACAGGAAAGGTTGTGGAAAAGTTTATGATCCCTGATTTGTGGTCTTGTGACTTTAACTGCTAGTCATTATTTTTCCCCTCCATGATTTACTCCAGATTTCTGTCACTCACAACAAGCACTTCAATGAGTTTTCCCCACTGGGTTGCTTACTGCTGTGGTTTTAATATTTTCCCAAAATTTCACGGGCAACTTATTCCCCAAATTCATAAGTTGATAGTGTTTGGAGTTGGGGCCTTTGGTGTTTATTGGGATTCGATAAAGTCATCAGGGTGGGGTCCCCGTGATGGGTCTGGTGGCTTTATAAGCAGAGAGAGATCTGAGCTGGCATGCTCTCAGTCTCTCACCATGTGATGGTTTCCATTGTGTAATGATGCAGCAAGAAGACCCTCACCAGATAACAGTGCCATGTTCTTGGACTTCCCAGCCTCCAGAATTGTAAGAAGTAAATTTCATTTCTTTATCAACTACCCAGTCTCAGGTATTCTGTTATAGCAACAGATAATAAAGACATCTGCCTAGTAAAAAAACACAGACTTTCATCTGCAAGGCATCTGAGTCCTCATTTGTTTTCCCCTCATTAAGCCATAGTGTTGTAATTTACAAGTTGTAATTATCACTGGGTACATAAGCATCAAATACCACCTCAGTGAATTCCAGAAGTACTCTTGCCCACTCTCACTGTGTTGCAGGAACTCTAGTTCTTCATAGTAATTTAACTCTATCAATGCTGATAATATAGGAAGTATATTCTTTTTCTTTTTTTCCACTGGCACAGCTAGCAACAAATAAACAGGTGGTAGTTGTGCCTTCAAGTTGATGGAACTCTTACAATGGAATTATGCTCAATGCAAAATTCTCTTTCTGGAAATCAGGACCCCTTATCTGGCAGAGCCTAAGGTTTCAGGGATGAGAAGCATACCTTGTGCAACTGGCTCATTCTGAGTGACGGTATGAGGACCTACCACACTTCTACACCTTGGTTTCTCATTTATGTATTCTAGCTGTTGAGGATGCACGAATATATGGTAGTTGTTGATTCAATGTATATACTATATCCTGAAGAATAGTCCTCAGTTCTAAAGGATACTGTCATCAAGCTTACACATACCTGAGCTTACAGTAGCCCATTACATTACTGTTTCAGAGTGGCATGATCAATAGCGGGACAGGTGGATTTTGTCACTTTCCTATTCCTGTACTCGCCCCTCCCCTGACATAAAATGTTAAAACTTGGTCTAAGGCAATATGGTAGGAGATTCTACACAGATCAGTCAGGCATTCTGTGAGCCCTTGGATGGTGGCGCTCATGGTGAGATTCTACACACATGGAAGGAAAACCCATGTGTGGAGTAGGTGTCATTTTAATATAGATAAGACTGCCTTCTCCAGTATGAAAAAGCCCAAGACAATTAACCTGGCAATCAATAGAGGCCACTACAGTTTCTCTTTATCATGTCACTCTATTTATTTCTTTCAAGAGATTTTCCACATTCTGAAATTATTTTACTTGTCCATTAATCCTAAGCAGAGTGCAAACTCCTTGAAGTTACAAGTGTTGTCTCTCTTATATAATATTATATACTCAGGAGGCCTGGACTGGAGTATGAACTGGATACATATTTTTCTTTGCACTCTGAATTGGTAGTTAATCTTTGATAATTAATTCATTAGGGCACCACTCAGAGGAGAACTTGGATTTATTGAAATCTTTCCACATGCCAGACAATATACATGATCTATGATATAGGTGTTGTAATTCTCCCCATTTTATGTTTGAGGAACCAGTTGACAGTGAACTTGCTTAGAGTCACACAATTATACAGCAGGGCTTCTGGATTCAAATTCAGGTTTGTCTGGCTCTGAAACTACTGCATCAGGATGCTTTACAGAATGATGGTTTGGCATCAATTCCTTGCTACTCTCTTTTGTGATGATGTATTATATTTCTGATAAATGTTCCAGACACAGCCAAAACTGAATAGATCATCTGTGCCAACAATTGTTTATTTCCTACTCTTGTGGATGGCACCACTCTCCACTCAACAGGTCCAGTCAGATAACCAGGAGTTATCTCTAACTTCTGTCTTTCTCACCTCCTCCTCAATCTTTCTTTTAATTGGTGGATCTGTTAAACGAAATGCCAGGCACACTTACATTTTTGTGATGGGTGTATTCCATTTAGGTTTCTGCTCTTTGCACAATTTCTATTTCTGACAGAAAATTTGAATGTTATACCATCTGTTTAAAAACTGAATACCCACAATCCTATCAGCTACTTGCCAAGTCTTGTCAATTTTGCTTCCTAATATTTCCTAGTTCTGTTTTTTTCTTTAGTCAACAATTCCCCGAGTTAGTTCATGTCCTTGTTGGTTTCCATCTAGTTGCTAAACCATGGTGGAGATTTGCTATTTCTGTCTGTACAAAATATTTTCCTCTTTCTGCTTCTAGTACATCCACCTTCTTTTAGGTAACACTACATTTACAGGTGTTTTTGGGCTTCCCTATCACAGTTGCAGATGGCCATGGAGGTGAGCACTAAGCTTGGCCAATTAGAATGTTTCATTCTTTTTATTTATTTATTTAGAGACACGAGCTCACTCTGTCATGCAAGCTGGAATGCAGTAATGTGATAATAGCTCAGTAGAGCCTCGACCTCCTGAACTCAGGGGATCCTCCTTCTTCAGCCTCTTGAGTAGGTAGGACTGTAGGCATGTGCCACCACACCCAGCACCTGGTTGGTTTTGTTTGTTTGTTTTTGTAGAGAGGGTCTCATTATGTTGCCCTGGCTGGTCTCAAACTCCTGACCTCAAGTGATTCTCCCACCTTGGCCTCTCAAAATGCTAGGATTTTAGGTGTGAGTCATGCCCAGGTCATCTCTTTTTAACCCATGTTTTTCAAGCTCAAAGGACATGATTCTGAGAGCGCCAAGTTTCTCACCACATAGGGAAGCTTGACAGGGCGATGGTATGTTTTGAGCCTATTTATCCCATCTAGCATCTGATTTGAGCTTATTCAGTTGAAAAGCATCCAGTAAATGAACTTAGTTTCTTGCCCTATCACTGCCCAATGTGGGTACCACACCCACATACCTCACTCTGGCATTAACTTTCTTTATGTTTTTTACCTGTTAATTCATCCTCCATATTGCTCGCCAAGTGAAGAATCTAAAATGAAAGTTTGCTCAAGTCACTGCTTGTTTAATTCTCCAACAATTTCCCTCAGTTTCTGGTAGTGCAGTTCAGTTCACACTCCTTGGTTTATTATATAAGATAGATGTTTCTACTTCCTTACCTGACCTCCCCACTCCCTGCTCCCTTTCCTTGCTCCACAATCCAGTTTTTCAAATGTGTCAACAGTTTTATACCTCCATACCATTTTATATGTTGCTACCATTGTCTGGAGAACCTATCTCTCTTTTTGATGTAGTTAGTTGATTCTTATCTTTCAAGTATCAAGGCATTCAGGAAATCTTTCTTCAATCCAAATAAGGATCATATTAATTTGTAGTTATTGTTTTACTTGTCCGTTTTCCCTAGCAAACTCTGAACTTTAGGAAGGCATATGGAATGGCTTATTTGTCTTTATGTATTCTGTGCCTATCACAATGCCCGGCGTATAATAAGTGCTCTTAGTAAATGTTGCTTGAATGAATTAATGAGATTACTCCAACATGGAACCTTTTGGATTTAGCCTTCTTATTCTCCTTGATTTGCACGCATTCCCTACAATGTATACCCACTGTCAATCTTCTTTCTGATGTCTTTGATAGCATGCGTTGATTATGAGCAGAATCTCTGTTGAAACATATAAACCTTAACTATATTGGGGTAAATTCTTAGGCAATTTAGTTAAGATATCAACTTCCAAAAAGAGAATTCAAAATGGAAACTGCATAAAGTAACGTATAAAAACATCTCTTCTTTTCCCCTTGAGAAAAATGTGTCTTAGTTTTTGAAAGAAAGACTTAGACAAAATAGGATCCAAAGTCTACCTATGTCATAAATTTTTTCTTCCTGAAAAAAATGATTTGACTTTGAAGTATATCAAAGTATTGTGATAATAATGGCTCTGTTTGTATATAATTAAGTCAGATGTTATGGCAGACATTTGTTGACAAGAGGCATAGATGCTGTAAAAGTTCTGATTCAGTTTTCTCACAAAGCTGACGCAAGTGATTTTTTTAAATTATTTATTTATTTATTTATTTATTTTTAGACCAAGTCTCTTGGTCATCCAAGCTGGAATGCAGTGGCGCGATCTCAGTTCACTGCAACTTCTGCCTCCTGGGCTCAAGTGATTCTCCTGCCTCAGCCTCCTGAGTAGCTGGGATTATAGGCATGCACCACCATGCCTGCTATTTTTGTGTTTTTAGTAGAGATGGTGGTTTCACCATATTGGTCAGGGTGGTCTTGAACTCCTGACCTCAAGTGATTTGCCTGCCTCTACCTCCCAAATTGCTGGGATTACAGGCGTGAGCCACCGTGCCCAGCTCCGAGTAAAAAAATTTGATGGTGAAAATAGAGACAAGAAAAAATATGAAGAAATTACTCATTTTTTGTTTTTTAGTTTTGCATGATTAACTTTATTAAAGAGTTGTATTTCTTCAAGGATAACTTGATTCAAATTATTCAACATTAGCTTTTTTTAAACAAATATTTAATAACCTGCCCTTATGACATTTGACCTCTTGACAGAAGGGATATCTAAAGCCTTTTGTTAAAGAGAAGTATCTAAAAGTGACTCTGGTCAAGATTTTCTGTGTTCAATTTTAGCTAAATTTCAATGTGTGTTTGTGATTGAGTCCGTGTGTGTGTGTGTGTGAGTGTGTATTCATGAGTACATGTGTGCTGAGGGAAGGGAAATTTTCCCCAAAGATGAGAACACATATGCTCAAAATCTTCCTGTAACAATCCTTTAAATTTACTAGCTTCCTCTGGATATATTTATTTTTTCCTAGGTCTTGGTCCTATGGAACTGTCTTATAATTTATAACTTGCAGTGGTAAGGTTCCTTTTTGTTTAGGCACAATGTTCAGTTTATTTGTAATTTCTTTTCTAGGTTCTAACTGAATCCTGAGCTGCCAAAGTTTCTTACAAACATTCTCTCATATTGCCTTTTTTATATTTTGGGAATGTAATATCTTAATCCACTATTTGAAGGTAACTGTTCTTCCATTCTTTTTCCTTTTTCCTTCAATTAGCCTTAAAATTTGATTAAACTATCTTCTCAAAGTTCCAAGTGTTTTTTCAGAATGTCATTCTTCAGGACATGTACACAGAACCCCTACCTTCATTTGGAATTATCTCTGCAAACCTTCACTTCCTTCTATCTCACTAATCTCTCAGTCATACATTCTCTAATACCTCCACTTACCAGTCCTTTGTTAGTATCTGTACAACTTACTTGTGATTCAATTTCTCTGTTTCAGTGGAGACTGGGAAGGCTTTTGTATTTCTGGTTGTATTTTCCTCACAAGAGTAAAATCTACCAATTTATTTTAACATTGGACATAGCAAGCCCATAACTGACAATTTTGAAACAGATGTTTTGAATTTGTGTTTTGTTTTATGTTATGAAAGACAGTAGCCCATCATCTGTGCCCTGTAAAAATTATCTACATCTTGTATGTAGAAAGCAAAGGATAAGAAATACTTTCCTTTATCCCTTGAGAAGGTATTTCCAGTGTTAACAAGGAAGCCCAGACTAACATACAGAATGGAGCCCTTCTACTCTATTTGACACTTCGTTGGCTTCTAGAACGAAAGTGTCTTCATCAAGAGAGTATCTATATTTCATCACATGCAATCCCCTATTTAATTAGACTAGGTCTTTTAAAAACATTTTTTCTAAATATTCTTCCTTTGTGTTTTGACGTTATAAATCAGAATAACTGTGTTTTCAGTTCTTCCTGCTGTTCAAAGGGGCAGTAGCGAGTTGTCCTCAAGGACTAGTTAGGACAGACAAAAGCATCATCTTATATCTATCACAGCCCACACATGATCCTGAAAATTGTATTGCAAATTAACTTTTTAAACTGATAATAAAAATGAAAATAAATTCAACAAACATTAATTAAAGTTATTAACATAATAGTTACTTTGAAGTTTTATGTAATATTATATGTTGGTGGGGAGTTTTTATGGAAGTTTAACATTCAAGGATTTCTCCCTGTTTTGGGAAGTGAGTATGATTAGATTTAAATTAGATTCAAGCCAAATTTAGTTAGGAACATTTTCATAAAAGCATTGCATTTCCCTGTTCTTATGTTCTTAGAATAGGGAAGGTAGCCATTAAAATGAGAACATTATCTTCATTTTAAATAGTAACTGTAATTAATATTTATTAAGCACTCATAGTATATGAGGTCTATTATACTTCTTGCATTTAGTAACAGGCACCATTAAGAAAACTGTTCATTATGATTATCAGGTCTAAGCTGTTAACAATGATGCACAAAAAATTATCCTTCTTATTATTTTAGCTAGTGGGTAATTTGTCTATCTGTGATAATTTCGTTTCCACATTCAGAAACTATGTCACTCATGGAGAGGAGTAGATAAAAGTAAATGATATTCCTTCCAGTATGAAATTTCTCTTTACAATTTCTAATGTTCATTGGGATATAAATTTCAACTGAATTTACTCTGCACAGATTTTTTTTGGGTAAATTTATGCAACCAATCAAGATAATGCTTGTTGCTGGAAACAGTGTGTCTTATCTGTTCATACTACTGGCATTTCACAGATAATTTCTAACTCAGGTCTCTGGCTGCCGGAACCAGGTAAACGACATTGGGGAGTTGGAACAATACTTTTCATAATAAAACTTTGCATGAAAGGAAAATGAAGGGCCTGATTGGGCCCCAGTGTTCCTGGTTAGTGAACCTCTGGTTTAGAGGCAAAGAATGGCAATGAGCTCATGATGGCTTCATCGCACCAGGCAAAGCCAGGGACCTTTGGCTGTCACTGCTTAGGAAAGAACGTCTTTTGTGGATTTCTTTCTACAACCAACTTGTTTGGGTAGATCTTAACATTCAGATAGGTTGCTTGAAAATATTTACTTTACAATTGGAAATAAAACAATTTGATATCATGGTCCCTCTTTACAGGTCACATTGTGATGGTGTTAGGATTTGGTAGCAGTTTTACAGTTACTTCTTCACAAAATGGTAGACCGTAGCAACGTCTCTCAGGGTAGCCCACGTGAGGAGGTGTTGGCCACAGCAGACAAAGCCATAGACCCAGGATGACCTTGCAAGTTGGTCCCTGATCCTGCTTCCTGCAGGACCACCTTCAAAGTCACCTTTTTATTTGTCTTTTAGGTCAATTCATATTTCCTGGGATTCTGTATTCTGGGGCTGTTGTGTCTACCTTATCTTTACTACTTAACCACAGCTTGACTACCATATTGTTTTCAGAGGAAGAAAAGATCTTAGCAATCATTATTATGAACTTTCTTGTGGAATAGTCATTTCTTGTACATTTTTTCCGCTCATTATTGAAATGTGAGTTATATGAGGATAGTGAGAATGCATATGGCCTTCAGATTTAAAGTGAAAGCTCATTCATTATAAGTCATTGTAGATATTATAGTATTACAACATGGCACAAGTATACATATGTAACAAACCTGCACGTTATGCACATGTACCCTAGAACTTAAAGTATAACAATAATAAAAAAATAATGATAATAATAAAGGAAGACATAAAATTATAAACATGTATGAATCTACTACCAGAGGAAAAAAAAAAAGTGCCATTTTGAGGGGTGGGGTGATATATGCTACATGTACATGTTTTTCAAAGAAGCGTGTGCCTTCCATGACTACTTATTCCAGTTCTAGCACATTGCCTCCTCCATACCCACTTGTCCAAATGCAGGTGCTTGTTCTTTAGCTCCCCTGAGTAGGAAGATTTCTATATTGAGACAGACCAGGTTGTCCCCAACATAAAGATTAGAGACAAAGAGCCAAGAATTTCATTGTCCCTCAAGTTTTACTCTCCTTGGACTCCTGTCTTATTTCTTAATTTTTGAATAGTGTTTATTTCTTAATTATACTGATAATGTCCTTTCACAATCACAGCAAAATAATCAAAATCAAGAAATTATAGTATTATCATGAAATCGATAGGCTCTTTTAAAATTTGTTTAGTTGTTCCAGTAATGTTCTTTTTGGTCTCAGGATCCAATTCAAGATCATGCATTGTATTTAGTTGTCATGTCCTTGGCCTCTTTCAATAAGAAATAGTTTCTCAGTCTTTTATTAACTTTTAAAATCTTCACATTTTTGAAGAGTATAGATTACTTTGTAGAAAGTCTCTCTATTTAGATTGTCTGACGGTTCCTCATGATTTATAAATTTTTGGCAGGAATGCCCCAGGAGTGATGCCATGCTCTCCTCAGTGAATCACATCACATATGTCAACTGTCCTATTAATGGTGCTGTTAACTCTGACTAACTTGGTGAACATGAGGTTTATGAAGGCTCTCCAGTGAAAATTTCATTAACAAGTATGTTGTACTTATGAATTCATAAGAATATTGTGAGGAGATGCATTGAGACTGTGTAATATCATGTTCCTCATTACAATTTCACTGATCAGTTTTAGCACCAAGGATGATTCTTTGATTCTTGTCTGAATCAATTATTACTATTGTGGTTCCCAAATTGTAGTTTTCTAATCTGATTATTCTTTGGCAATTTACTTTTTTTTTCTTTACAAATATTGTTTATTTTAATGAAACTGGTACAATGTCCATTTAAAACCCATATCCCAGACCAAAAAGTACAAATAAAATAAAAAAGAGCAGTGTTCTGTTGTATTCATTTCTGCATGTATAACTTTATTAATTGCTAATGAAAATTAGAACTTTTCTGGGATCTTCTGACAAGATTTAAAAAAAATCTTAAAATGCCTTTTCTTCAGTGAAGCCATCTTTGGAGTAGTCATTACTCTCACCTTATCTGTCATCTTGACTTCAACCTGATATTCCTCTTCTTTTGTTCCAGACTCTCAAATTTTAAAAGTAGTTTCAAGTTAAGAAAAGGACATTTTTCCACAGTTCATTTTTCTGAAAAACTTCCATCTCCCACTGAAAGTCATAGTCCAGGCATGAAGCAATCATGTGCTAGAACATCAGGGCCAACTGGAAAGTCATTATGAACACTTGCATTTGATCGACCTTATTTATCACCACAAGCCTGAAAATGCAATATCCTGAAAAAGGTGGCCTCTCTGTGCCCACAAAATTTCTAAAAAGGAGAGGGCCCTATGAATGGAACTGAGGCTTGATCACCAAAAATCAGCACGATGAAAACAAACAATAATGAATAATGAGCACTAGAACTACAGTTGGCAGTCTACTATAAGGTAGAGCTTTCACTTCTTGCCAATCTACTTATTTTTATCTGTATGATTTATGGATTTTATGCAAAGGGATATATTCCATTAATATAATTTATTTTGGATGTGCAAATTTTCCTACCGTTTGCAAGCAGGCTGGTTGCTTGTTTTATTTGACATGTCCTGATATTCTTTGAGCAATTCCTTACTTTGTAGTACAATAAGATGGCCCATTTCCATTTCGTATTTTTCTGTTCCTAGCTCTAACAGTCAGCTGTTTTTTCAGACAGTCCTAGTTTCTTTTAATGAAGTATGATATTTAGAAACCATTTTCTGAATGCTAGGTGTGCTCATTGTAATCAGTTGCATTATTGGAGGCTTTCTCTATTTATCTATTAGAAGAGCTAAAAAAATTGTGTATATATTCAAATATACATCATCTATCTATCTATCTATCTATCTATCTATCTATCTATCTATCTATCTATCTATCTATCTACCATCAATCTATCAATCATGAGTTCACATTCCAATTCACCACTTTAGGCCTCTTTCTCCTTTCCCCTTGTAACACTGTTCTTCATTAATAAGAAACCTGACTCTTTTTATTCATAATATGTTTATGTACCTGTTTAACCTCTCTGTAGCTAACCAACTTCTAGTTGTGCCTGCCTAAAACTGACCCACCATTAAAATGAAGGGGAAGGAAGAGGAAAGATAAAGGAAAAGAGAATAGTTAGAGAGCTGGGTCCTGGGCATGCCACATTCTCCCTCCCACCACCACTTTCCACAAAGAAGGTGATAAGGGAGGTGGGGTAACTGTTTTGTTATGGCAGTTAGAATAATACGTTACATGTAGTAGACACTCAATAAGTATTAATGGAGCGAATAAAGGATATTTCTGGGGCAAAAATTAATTTTATCTGAGAATATGCCCTCCTTAAATATTTGAAATAAGGATTAATCTTCTAAACAAAATTATTTGGCATTAATTTATTTAAATAACAGGATGAGTTGGATAATCTGCTGAAGGCCTGGACTAAATCAGAGGTAGAGACAACATCAGAATGCTAAACTGTTACCAGTTTGGCTATTAGTTTCTCTGCTTCTTTTTCTTTTTTGACTACCGTTTTAGTATTTACATTTAAATTTTGGGAAATATAAAAAATTTTCAATTTCAAAAATCTTCTTCAAACCTCCTCTTGAGAAAAGCTCTCCTATTTTCATCTAATTTTTGAAGAACAGAGGGTCAAAGGTAGACAGAATCCCTAGAAACCAGAATTGGTTGGCTCTAAACCATTGGTTTTCCCATTTCTGCAAAGTTAAAACAGTGACAGTTTGTATTTACATGGTACTTTCTACTAGCTAATTGTTTTATTTTCAGTTTTCTTAGAAATTTATTTCAAAACCTATGTGAAATATATAGGGTGTTTGGATCAGTTATTGAAGGATAATAATGATTTTTCTTCATAGAAAGTCTTTAGAAAAAGTATCTTTCTTTCATGTTGAGATGGACTTTCCTGTCCTGAATCCAAGGGGTTATCTTTAGAAATTGTCTTACAGATAGATAGATTTAAAAAAATTAGTTGTTAATATGCTTTATTAATCTACAACATTTTCGGTTGTCTTTTCTCACTTAATAGTGTCAGGCTTCAATTCCAGTGAGTGTCAGAGGATTTGAGAAGTCTAGTGCAGTTGCCAGGGGCAATAGTTTTAATTTTTATGAAACAATTTATCTTCCCTGCACATGATTTATTTTAGCTGTGGCCTAATTTCTTTCAAGCCTTAGTCCCAAGTGCCTGTGATAATTTGCAAAACTTGAAGAGATAATCTGGAGTTTTCCATGTGTCGATGTAGGATAACTGCTTCTGATTTTGCGGACAGAAAACTGAGAGACATAATAAAGTGGAAGATTGCACTCCAAGTCGACAGAATAGCTAAACTAGGTCTCAATCACTTAACTCACTATCCGATTAGAAGATCTCTACCTTGTTAACTTCTTTTTTCAGTCTGATTTCCATCCCCAGGCGTGGGTGTCTTTATTCCATACATGAAGCTTTATTTGCTTCAAAGGCACTCCTACACAGAGGAGAAGAAACATGCAGTTAGATTGATTGGTATTTTGCCTTGGGATTTGTAAGGATGTTTGTTGAAGGCTAACACTGCAAAGAGGGTTAATGATGTGGAATTCAAGATGAAGACTCAATTCTTGACCTATTGTTTAAAATTATATAGCTATGTGATACAAATTTGATGGTGAAAACTATTGGTCATGAGCATTCATCCAGTAGCATTTAAAGCCAAATAATTTTGCATGGTAATCTCTCCACTACTGACAAGAAACTCTGTGTTGCAGAGTCTTCCTCAAGTGATTTTAATAACTTCTCCTCTAGTACTCCCCTAAGCCACTAGACATGTTGATTGATTTGTGAGTATTCAGAGTTAAAACTGATTTTAATGTTGATCCTGGTAAAATATTATCCAAAAAATAAAACTGACACTCCTCTTCACTTTCTTCTCAAACTATTTTAAATATTTTAAAGAGAAAAAAATGATATCTATTTCTATTTTTAGAACATTATTTCTATCCCTGCTGCCCTCCATCATTGCTGATCACCCCAAACTGGAGGTTAACTTTGGGTTTCTTTGAATTCATGTTTTCTTTCTCTTTTAGTGTGCTCTGAGTGAACTGTAACAACTCAATGTGAACTCCCATCCTACCTGCCAATCAGTGACTCATTTAATAAGCATAAACTAATAAAGGAATGGTCAAGTGTAACATTTTGCATATCTGTTTATAAGAAAAAAGATTGGAGATGCTGATTTGGAAACAGATTAGGGGAAAAAATATCCCTTTTCTTTATGCCCAGGAGCTCACATTGACCACTCTCCTGAAGGAGAAGAGATAAGACAACTTGAATATCACTTAAAAAGTATATCTCTTAAAGGCCAGACATAGTGGTTCATGCCTGTAATTCCAGTGCTTTGGGAGGCAAGAGGATCACTTAAGGCCAAGAGTTTGGGACCATCTTTGACAACATAGTAAGATCCCATCTCTCAAAAAAAAAAAAAAATTACCTGGGTGTTTTGGTGTATACCTGTAGTTCCAGCTACTTGGAAGGATTGCTTGAGACTAGGAGTTTGAGCTTACAGTTAGCTACAGTCATGCCACTGCACTCTAACCTGGGCAACAGAATGAGACCTGTCAAAAAAAAAAAAAAAAAAAAGAAAGAAGGAAAGAAAGAAAAAGAAAGAAAGAAAGAAAGAAAGAAAGAAAGAAATTAAGTAAGAGAACATTCTCACTGAAAAGAGACCTTCAACTTCTATGAGTGAGGAGATGTCTATTTGGAGTGACCTGCCTGTTATCCTTACTCATTGTCTTTCAGCATTCCAAATAAATGTGGATGAACAATAATACTGTCATCCATAGGACTCACAAAAGTGTTGACTAGGTCGGGACTCGCCCAGTAAAATCCAATTTAGTGCTCGGTTGAATAGAGACTTGTAGCATAAAAAGCAACTTGCTAGTTTTAGGATCCAGGCTAATTCTATCTCCTCTTCTCCTGATTTGACTGCTGCTGCCCTCCTGTGTTCTTGCTCTAGGCTCTGCAAAGAAACAGTTTTAGAGGAAATCATAAACATTTGATTTAATTAAAACCTTATTAACACCACTTTTTGTCTCATTTCTTCAAGTGTCAAGGTACAGATTACGTTTGAACAATGGTGATAAATATAGAGGGAGAAAAAACAATTCTTTTATGGCTTGTAAAAAATAGAGCAACACAAGAATAAGATACCCTGTAGTAATTAAGCATTTCCTAGTAAGCGGTTTCCTTTAAAGTTGAGGTTTCCAGGGCTAGCAGCTAGGGTGATACATTCAAACATTTTCACTCAAGTCAAATAAAAAAAAAAAAAAAAAAAAAGGAGAGAAAAAAAGCAATCCTAGTTTAACCATCTGATCCTATGCTGAGATATCCAGTGCTGTTATTTAAAAGCCACAAGTCACAGGCACTGTGCTATTTTCTGCTCCAGCTGTATAACTTTGGCTTTCATGTAGATACCCACATTAAATGCTAAGAAGAACCATATTAATTCTCTTCATCTGCTACTAACCCTTATACCTTTACATTTAGTTTGAAGAATTCATAATGTTCAGCCATATGCTGTTACTAATATTGGTAATCACTGGATAAAATGAATAAATTTTTGTTCACTTGTGGGTGTTTCTTGTGGTTAAATATATTCCTTGTTTTTCATGGGTAACTAATTTATTCTGGTTTGCTTGTTTTTTTCTTTTTTTTTTCTTTCTTTTTTCTTTTCTTTTTCTTTTTTAGGTTTTAAAACTGAAATTTCCACACTCCCCAAATCCCTTTAATTCATGGCATACCAGGTTGGTTCATAACCCTAGTTGTGAATGACTTTCAATTCTACTATTTGATTATTTCCTTTGGGAAATTTTCTTTTGAGAAATAGCTTAAGTATAGTTAACATTTACTGAGTGTTTAATATATGCCTAGTACTGTTTCAGTCCTTTAAATGAATTCACTTTTTTAATTCCTTCAAATTCCAAGGCAGAGAGTTGATTTATACAGTGGCACAGGTATGTGCTATACAACTTTAGGGAGCACAAATCACAGAGATGAGGTGGCCCTGATGAAAAAGGTAGGTATGATTATTATCCGTATTTTATAAATGACAAAAGAGAAGCATAGAAATATCAAATAACTTGCCTGTGATCAAACAGCTGTAAAGTAGTAAATGGAGTTTACCCTGGCAGTCTTGTTTGAGAGCCCACAATGGGGCTATATTTAATCACAGTTGCAGTAGTACTCTTTATTCACATTTGAAAGCACATTTATGTATATGATGTCTTTCTGTCTTTACTTCCTCAAAGCTGTCCTGGAATTGTTACATTTGTGGTGCCTAACCTGGTAAATTTGCTCCAACCAAATTGCTCAAATATATCTTTCATAGTTTTTTTCTATTTTCCTATAATCACTGTTGAATGGCGTGGTGCCTAAAATATGCATATCTTTTCTAGTTCAGTATGAAAATATTATTGTCTATAGACAGCAGTGTCCAAAAGAACTTCCTGCAATGATGGAGATGTTCCAGAGCTGCAGTGTCCAGCTCCGTTGCCCCTAACCACGTGTGGCCCCTGAGCACTTGCAAAGTGTCTAGTACGACTGAAAAACTGAATTTTTTTACAATTTTAATCCCTTTAGATTAAATTTAAATACCTGCATATAGCTAGCAGATACCATATTGGACAGCACAGTCTTTAACACATTTATTGTTTAAGCATAGCTTAAGATTAATTATGAAAATTATACTAATTGCTTCATAAGTTACAAGTGCACCTGCCAACTAGCTTCTACATAATTAGACATAAAGGGAAAAAGAAATAGAGACATTAATGAGAGAGAATCCATAATAAGGGAAAGGATGCTTTCATTTCCATATTATTCTCATCTAATAATGTTTCTAAGAGTGCAAAGAGGATTACAAAGTAGATTACTTTGGGGATCATAAAATTCATATTCAGAAATTTTCATGGGCACTGGACATAGGGCTTAGAGTTATCAAATTGAAGATGAAATGTGAAAATCATGGCTTTTAGGAAAACATTGCAAAAATTATCTCTAAAATATCAATTAGCCTTAGTTATTGTCTATCTCCTTCCACCACCTATGTTTATTCACAATTTTACATATAATGTGTGGAATGTAAATGTAATTTGTTTTCTACTATTTTAATACATTTTTGACAAAAGATATAACTGAGGTTTGTACTAAAACATACTTGGGAAATTTCTGCAAAACAAAATCTACCCCAAGTAATAAACATTTGTCCTTTGTCCTTTGACTCCTTTGAATGATCGAGTGGAACAGCCAGAGATACCTAAATAGGAGTGGTTATTAAAACCAGCTAGATAGCTAATTTCTCAATTTCAGGCCTTTTCTTGGCCTTGCCTGATGATTTTTGTTGCACATCATTAATCTGGAAAAGCATGCTCACAGGGAAGCCACCTTCTGGAAGCAGCAGCCCATCAGAGCAGGTGTGTCTATCATTGAGCAGCCCCTGAGCACTGCTGAAGCCCTTGCTGTTGGCCACTGCTCTCTTCAGGGCTCGGGCTCTCACCAGAGCCCAGGTGCATTTACCTTGCCAGTCAAAGCTTCCCTTTGCTTCCAGGAAAAAAAGATTTTTAAAGGCCCCTGTGCTGACTACTTCCTGAATCTCAGTTTGTAGTTGAGCCACCTGCAGTCACGGATGCCTTCTCTAATTTCACATGTTCACTTAATAGTGATGCCATCAGGTAGGGTTGGCAGATAAAATATGGGATGGCTGGTTAAGCTTGAATTTCAGATAAACAACAAATAATTTTTAAAGTTAATTATATCCTGTATAACATTTGAGACATACTTATACTAAAAAGTTATTTGTTGTTTATCTTAAATTCAAATGTAACTGGGCATCCTGTGTTTTGATTTGCTAAATCTGGCAATGCTACATTAGGGCCACTTTCCAAATCTTAACAGTGAGGAGAGAGCTCACACGACTCAAACTTTGTGGGAAGATGTCACAAAAGAGTGTGGTTTATCTTTCAGGAATACCAAGTATACTTTTCTTGGATTGACTAAGACTTTGATAACAGGAATAATTGCCAAATTTGGGTCTTAGCTTTGACAAAACAGCGTTGATGGAACTAATAACTTACTAACTGGCTCTGGCTGAGTGCCCCATGGAGCTTCATTTAATCACCACAGAATGACAATTTAAACTGCAGAAGAAGGTCAGTGACTAATTCAGTCTCTAGAATTCTTCTTTTCTCCTATGGCGATGTGAAGAGCAGAACTAAATGAAGTAGCTTCAGTTCTGAAAGTTGCTTGTGTCCAAGAATAAGACATGATATTGTTAATAATTTGCAGGAGATTTGTTGTTACAGCTAGCTGAAGCTGCAGAAACTGGGGCAATATACTTAGAGGTTATCAATAGAAAAAACATTCTCATAATGATTTACAATGCACAGTGTAGAACTGAAAAAAAAGAAGAGACTGCATACATTGGTATAATAAACTTCTTATTAAATGGAGTCGATAATATAGGCACCAATGCCTTGTTCATCAAACTGCTAATGACAAAAGGGACAGAATCAGGAAAGCAACATGACTTTGCAGTCCACTTAGCAACTTCTGTCTCTATCAGAGGTAATTCTAAACTTCAGACAAAGCCACAGCACTCAGTCCCAAACAGTGCTTTTTATAGCTGTCTGAATTTGTTTCATCTCCCCTTTATTCTTGGATTAGTGGCTTTAAAATGGAAATGTTGGATTCATTTCAGTTATTAGGCTGATGCAAGCATTGTAATTTTCTCTCTTGAATTCTTAAATGTGTTGATTGTACTCTGGGAATTTTATGGTTCTTTTTAAAAATACTGAAAGTGTTTGTTCCATTTTTTCTGATGTAATTGCTTGTACTATTAATTCCCAACTCAATTATATTTGAACTTTTGTAGGGGAATCAAGGAGACACAAAAGACATTCTAAATGATAAACTTCCATTTCTTCTTTCAAAATGCAAATAAAACTAGTTTGGAAGAAATTGGAGGGAAAGAAATTGCTTTAACGTGGAACTTATTTCGAGTCTGGAAGTCTTGGTTTTTTAAAAGAAATACTCTGGTGACCAAAACAAATGGTGGTGAGTTGGTGACACAATAATTGGCAGCCTCTGGTGTCCAAGGCCATTTGCTTGAATTATTTATGTCTCAAAACTGACAGGAATTTCATAAGAGCAAATAAGGCAAATCCAGTGGGTGTCATTTATCTGCTGCAATCACACATGTGATTGGCGGCAGGTCTCATCTGCCAGAGCTGATGCCTTAAAAACCCCGGGGAAGAGTTTATTTCAAGACAGTCCCACACCCCTTATGGTTTGATTAGTCTTTCACCAGCTCGATTCTATTCATTGCCAAAAGAAGGTTGACACAAAGAAGAAAATTCTTGTAATGTCTGCTTTAAAATAACTCAGTAACAGGTATTGTTACTGAAACATCTCCTTAGACTTTAAAATGATCTTTTAACCCCTTTTCTTAAAAAAATACTTTAAAAATTACCTGAAACTGACTGAATTATGATTTTTTATTTTACAGTGGTGTCATATGCGGCCATTATAGTCTGGCAGCCTCCTAAGATGGGTTTGCAGTTATGTCTCTGGGACTCAGATGGCCCGTGATGTCTTCTCCCATCCCTCATTAACTTGATTTTCTCCCTCTGTGGTGCCTTCTGGCAAGGCTGGTAGAGATGGGATGTAGTTCCATTGTATTTGCCTTTGGAGCTGGAATAGGGAATGAGCAAAATTAAATTGCCTCAAGACAATTTATGTAGTCTTCATTATGTACAGATGACTGGCTCCTTTTACTCATTTTCTTGTGAACGTTGCTTGAGAAACGTTCATGGAATCTATGATCCTTAAAATTTATCTTATAAATTTTAAGAAATAGGTTTTTAATGCTTGAAGAGAGCAACACACTTATAAAATATTCATTGGAGTTTGTATTTATTTATTTTTGCCTTGGGCATTACAATAAATTCTGGAAATTAAATGAATGACGTAATACTCTTCAGATTTAAAAACACTTTATATTCCATATTTTTATATACTTTATTCATCAAAACTCTATGAAAGTAAGCTATTCAGAGTATCATGGTCTTTGTTCACAATTAAATTGTTAAAGTTATAATCAATTTATGCCAATTGAAAGTTTTTTCCTTTGGACATCCAGTAGGTAAAATGAATTAGTGGTTGTCAGTGTCATTTATGGTAAAAAGAGGACCTTCCTCTTTTTCCTATTTTTCAAATAGTTTTTGAAAAATAAATACTGTCCTATTCACAAGTAAAAGTTATGAGGAAATATTCAACTTTTATCTCATTGGCAGGGGTTTGGGAGACTGGAGAACTTAACTATAGTTCAAGGGAGTGTTAGCTCATTCATGGGACAATCTTTTGTTTTTTTGTTTTTTGTTTTTTGAGAGGGAGTCTTGCTGCTCTGTCACCCAGGCTGGAGTGCAGTGGCGTGATCTTGGCTCACTGCAAGCTCCGCCAAGGGCCAATCTTAAGAAGAACGAATAGTCCAATGGTCCCTAGAAGAGAAATATTTAGTTTCAAAAATATTCTACTAGGGGCAAATAAATTAATAAAATAAATAAGTAAGTAAGTAACTAAAAGAGGTCTGTTTCTCATTGCAACTCGTTTTTCTGTTTCTTCGAATTATCTTTTCTTAAATCTGTGGTATGTAGTTTCTTCTTAGGCTGAACACAAATACAAAATTTACTGTTACAGACCCAGACACTGAAGGCAATTGTACCAGCAGGGGGAAAGCAAAAAGATTTCTTCTCCCCAAAGGGGGCTTTTTAGCCTTTATTAAGTGGGTTATCTTTTCAGTGGTACCAGGCTTTCCTCGATCTTCTTAGATTGTGTGGCACTCATTTCTCCAGGTTGGCTGAGGAAATTGCTTCTCCTGCCACCTTGGACTACATCCACCTTAAATGTTTGTGGACTTAGTGTGAGAGCGGAAGGCTCTCCATAAATCATTTTGAGATTTGCTCAGACTTTTAAGAGTGCCTCTGGTCCAGGCACATGTGAAAAGGTTTAAGTCATGCAAATATCATGAATAAATGAGTTGTATTCATCTCTAACTCCTGTGTTTACAAAGATGGCCCGGGCAGCTGGAAAAGCAGTCAAACCTCACTCAACACTTGACATTAAGTTTAACCTCTGCCTAAGGAAATAAGCACTTAAAATCTGCTGAATCACTCGATTCTCACATGTCTTTCCATGGGAATCTTAGACTAGGGGTTTTCTGATACACCCTTTGACCGGGTGTGTTTGCAGTGAGAAAAACTCTTATTATTCTTTCACTGCTCAGCTTGAGGTTTTGGAATATAGCTCCTTCTTTTAAACATACTAAGATACTTGAAATTTTAAAGACTTCTTTTCTTAGCCATTCTTGCCTTCTAATTTACCTCCCAAGGTCCTGTGACCAGCTCATTTCTCTGTTTGGTTCAGAGAACAGTAAGAGATGACACTCTGTCACATCCAGATCAGAAAAGACAGGCAGGTGAAATGCCTGGGACCACTTCTAACCAGCTGATGACTAGTCTGAAAACATCAGGCTTCTCAAAACTGCAGAAAATGTTTCCTCATTAAAGTATTTTTAAAGGAATATCTTTAATTACATTGTATCTAGTCAGTCAATGAAAGAGCTTTGTCTCAGCACCTATAGATAAAGTATTAGTGAATGAGGACCTGGGAAATTGGACATGGTCTCTGCCATCAACAACCATGCAATACCATAATAATAAACATCCAAGGGAAATAGGTGTATGTGAAAAAACATAACTACTAAGCAGACAGAATGTTTACTATTAAAAGAGAGAGTTGATGTTAGTAGGGAAAACTTCCAAGAACAGCTTTAATGCTTAAGAGTGAATATTAATTAGTTTAAATATGACAGAAAAGGGTTATGAATATTCAGAATTCATCCCTCCCTGAACTACACCCAGCACAAAACTGGTAATTGCATAACTACATTACCTTTTATGTATGTGAGATATGCTGAAGAAATTAATAGCTTTCATTATGGAAAAAATATACATCTTCTCCCAAGGGGTTGTGTTATAGCCTTCCTCAATGTGCCTGTTTGCTCTGGCAGGCTCAATGGTCTCTTTGCAGAAATTTTTTTTTTGGAGAGGGGAGGAGCCATAGTCCCTCTCTTTTCCTCTTATTAGATTGTAGCTCATTCAGGAAGTGTGAAATCATTGTATAGCTGAATTGTGGACAGAGTGCTACTACACAGATGTTAGCATTAATGCTGTTATCAGCATAGAGTGAAGAAAGTTGGTTGACGAAGAGTTTTCTTATTACCTTGGTGTGGAGGTGTTATGTGTATTCTGTTAACTAAAGACAATATTAAACTCATTACCTTCTTTTTGTTTCTGTAGGGGAGAAAGCATAGTTAAATGACTATTACAAGCACATAATTGAAGATAATAAGGAAGAAAAAAATTCAGATGTTCTGAAAGGATGATATATTTCTTTAATCTACTGTAAATTTTATTGATTGTAGAGTCAAGTCTTTGTACTATATTGTGTTGTGAAAGCTTACAGAGGATAAGACTAATTTAAATTTTAATTGTATATCATTTCAAGATATTAGATTAAGCTATCAATGACAACTAAGAACAACAATAATAATAAGCTTTTATTGAGCCCTGTGCTAAATTCCTTAGATTTATTTTGAACAGAAAAAAGGAATTAGTAGTTATTTTTATAGTCATCTTTTATGAGCAACTAAAAGAGAGTGGCAAAATAAGAGTTCTTTCTTCAGTTGCTTAGTAAGATGGCATATGTAATCTTCAACACTCAATGTAGTTCTCAGTTGGAGTCTATTTTTCTAGTTGGATTTCACATGTCAGACAAGTTGATAAAAATGCTTTTGAAACTTTCAGATAAGGAGTCTGAAGCTGAGGCAAGCAAAAATGTTTTTTTTTTGAGTAGCACATAGCCAGCCAATGAGGTAAAATAAGTTTTGTTCATACCAGCACATAAATAAAAATAGGTAATAACATTTTCTTAGGAATATATAGAGATTTTCAAAGTACTCTGCACCCAATTTCATATATTTTCCACATACAATGTTTTTTAGAAGAAACAAAAATTATTGTAACTATTTACTAAATAGGAAAAGTTATGGGCTCTAAAGCAATTTTCCTAAAACCAGTTTACTGAGAGCTAGTTTTCCACAAGCCAATTCACTATATTACCAATTCGATAACAAGTAATTGGAATATAATACTAAGAATAATATGCTCATAGCCATTGAACACATATTTAAAACGTTTCTTAAAATATATTTGATAAATTAGTACATTTGATGAATTTGTCATTCTGCAAATTGATTTTTTAGTGAATTGGCCTGCTTTCAAACTAACAGATTCATTTCATTCTATGCTAAATAACACATTTAATATACACATACTATGTGCCAGGGATTGGTTGTTTCATACTGAATGAGGTAGTCCTTGCCATTAGAAAAATCATAGTTTGGTGGACAAGGCAGTCAAGAATACCATCACAGAACAGAGTATCATGGTAGGAGAGTTACAGGAACATTGTGGGAGACCCTAGGGGAGAAGCAGCTTATTTCATCTGGTTATTGGCCACAGGAGGCTTCTAAGAGAAGACCATGTTTTAGCTGAGATTTAGAGGCTAAAAGTGATTTATCCAGGAAGTAAGCAAGTGATCAGAATATAGGTCAAAAAATGAGAATGTGCTAAGACAGTCTTTTTCAACTGATATCTGTCCTGCCTATCTTCCAGGGATCCTCTGAAGTACTATACAAGGTTATGGTATAATTGTTATTGTGATCCAGACTATTCAGTTTATATGTACATGCATAATTATCATAGCTAACACTTACATAGTACTTACAATACAATGTGCCAGGTATACATTAAGTCATATATGAATTCATAGTTATAATGTCTTATAACTGTTAGAATAATTTTTTGAGTTAGATAATAGTATTATCCCCCCTTTATAGTTGAGAAAATTGAGAACTGAAACCACGTGGCACTGAACAGCATTCAAATTCAGGCTATGCGTGCACTTAGTCTCAATGTTGAACTGTATTCCAGGAGACTCTTTGGGATTCTTGAGTCATGTAGGTTTCTTTGCCCCTACCTATTTTAGACATCTTTTAAATACAATAAAGAGATCACAAACTACTGGATTTTTGGATGTTTTAAATATCCATCCCATATCACTTTGTGATGGGCCACTTCTCTCTGATGTATGTGTGCCTGCCTCTAAGAATCGGTCTTCTCATCCATATTTTTGTTTCTTCTGATTACTGAGGGCCCAGGATTAATTAACTAGACTATTAGAATTATGTCTAAAATAACAGAAGTGATCATGGAAAAAGCCTAAGGTGTATCCTGTGAGTGAAGTACTGGAGTATTTTTACAGGGACTTGTTAACATTCATATTGATTTTGCTGTTTTTCTTTGAGGTTGTTCTGGATAGCCAAAGTTAGCAGCTATCCATGGTGACCACAAAGCCTAGATTTCAAGTAGTTGGTCTCGTATTTAGAAATAATTTCAGTCCATATGTTCCAATTTTGATCACAAGCTTTTGTTCCTATATATATATATATGTATAAGGAACTTCCAGAGAAGCGTTATTGAATTATGTGGTATCAACAAGAAAGTCAGGCCCCTGGGTTGTACATCCTATAGGTTTTTCTGAAATTCCTTGTACGCTTGAGTTCGTTAATGTGAAGACCAAATTTCCAAAAGGGATGTAGGAATTGGAGAAGAAAAGATCCATTTGTTTGGTTGTCCAGCCTTTCTTCTGACTGTGCCAAGTGTAAGTTCTGGTCTGGTTTTGAATAACTCAATCAGGAAAGTTTCCTAGGTCTCCCTTTCAGGAGCATCATGGCCTAATGACGGTCACATTCAGGAATGCCTTGCTGACTTTCAGCACAGACATCACTCATGACTCTGGTCATGCTAACCCAGGACTGCAATATAGCTTGCTTTTATGGGTCCTCATATATCAGATGAAGTACCAGATAATTATGTAAAATACCTTGGATGAATCCCAGAACAAAAGTTTTCAAATGGCAAACAGATTAATCATACACTAAAGGAAGGCATAGGACCCACTTGTATGCTATTAGATAAAATGGACATCCCTGAGGAATATCTTACTCTGAAAAAAATGCCTCGAGCAAGAGAAAAATCAGCAAAAACTGAAGAGCAGTCCAAAAATTTCTCTGTTTTCTCCAAATTCTATATGTTCTTCCTTTCCCCTCTCTAATCTTCCTTCCCCAACCCTGCAGCAGTCGGGCAAGGTGTCTTTGTAACAAATGTTTGCCTGCACACATATATACTTGAAGCATTTTCTTACTCATGCATATTGTACTTTTGCACTCAGCTCTTTACTATTGTTCCCAAAGTCCTATGTTCAAGACTTTTTTCCATGTCCAAAGCATCTGTGATCTTATATTTTATTTTTGATGCTACACAAACTGGGCTGGGAAAACTGCCCAGAAGCTGTCTTGAGTAGCGGCTTTCTAGATCTGTGTAAAGTGGACAGACACTGGGTACTGTTCCTTTGGGGTCTTTATATAAGATTGTTCTTTTTTTTCCAAGAACACTCAATGAACTATAACTCCTAAAGCCTGTACAACTTGAATTAATTCAAGGATATAAGCAGGTAAACAGACCTAAAACCCATATAACAATTAGAATAAGGAAAAAAAATAGCCCTTCTATCTTGAACAAACATCTATGAAATACGTTGTTCTTAATGAGGTTGATTAACCACTTCCTAATTTTTTAAATCTTTAATATTTTGGGTCCTGGCTATAATGTTCAAATTTTAAAATCCAGAGCCAGTTATGCTTCTGGTGGCACCGCTATCATATCTACTTACTATTTACGCTTTAGAGTTTAAAAAGAATATATTGAGACCACTTTGACATGCTGTATCTGTGTTCTTGGTCTATTAGCTGACTTTAAGAAGACTTAGAGATAGCATGTTGTAAATTATGGAGCACTCTTTACTTTTGTTCTTGATTAACATCTGGCAGGGGGAAATTCTTGGCACTATTTTACCTTCTTTTTTAGCAAGCAACAAGAATCTAAAATGCCAGAGAAAGGTCTGCATGCATTTTCTTTGAAAGCAAAGGGGCTAGCATCTGTAAGTGACTTCTTTGTGTAACTAAAAATAAAAAAAGAAGGAAGTGAGGGAAAGGAGCTTCTGTTCTTTAGATTTTCTGCAATTGACCCAGGCCACCATGTTCACCAGGATATGGGTTCTATAAATGCAGCCTTAAGCCAAAGAACCAACTATCTGAAGTCATTTTTAACTCAATAATTCATTTTTGAAACTAAGTAGAATATTGTATGGGGCCCAATTAATATACAGATCATCATCAAGGAAAGATGAAACCTAATCAACTTTTCATCACATATAAATGACTTATTAATAATCTTAGTCATATCAATAATAATAATAGGAATAGCAAACATTAAATATTTGTAGTGTACAAGTCACTATAATAAGTGCATTAAATTTATAATCTCATATATTACTCAAAGAACTCCATGAAGTAAGTACTATGTATTCTGGTTTTATCCTGGCTTGTTTGTTTATTTTTAAAAATAAATTTTAATGGATATAACTTAAGTGCAATAAATTGCCCATATTCGATGAGTTGTTAGAGGAATATATTTTTGTGAAGTCACAACCATACCAATACAGAGAACAATTCCATCACCTGTAAAATTGTCCTGTGTCCCTTTGTAGTCCCTCTTTCTTCTTTCCCTGGCCCAAGGCAATCACTGATCTGCTGTCTGTCACTATAGATTGGTTTGCATTTTCTATAATGTTATACAAATTTTTATAAATATAAATGGAACAATACTGTATGAGTCTGGCTTCTTTTGTTTAACATAATGATTTCAAGATTTATCCATACTGTTATGTGTATTAACAATTAATTAATTATTGATGAGTATGGATACGTTGTATTTTATGTATTCATTCATCTCTTGATGATCATTTAGGATTTTTGCAGTATTTGGCTTTTGCCCAATTTTTTTCTTTTATTTTTAGTTGACATGTAGTAATTATACATATTTATGGAATACAAAGTAATATTTTGATACATGTATACAATGTGTAATAAGTAAATTAGAGTAATTAGCGTATCTATCACCTCACACATTTATCATTTCTTTGTGTTGTGAACATTCAAAATCCTCCCTTCTAGTTTTTTGAAAATATACACTAAAGTATCGTTAACTATACTCACCTTACAGTGCTACAGAACACTAGAGCGTATTCCTCCCAAAGTTGTGACTTTGTATCCATTAGGTTGTGTGTGTGTGTGTGTGTGTGTGTGTGTGTGTGTGACATGATCATGACTTACTGTGGCCTCAACCTCCTGGGCTCAAGTGATTCTCCCATCTTAGCCTCCTGAGTAGCTGAGAATACAGGCGTGTGCCAACATGCCCAGCTAACTTAAATTTTTTGTAGAGACAAGGTGATATGGTTTGGCTGTGTCCCCACCCAAATCTCATGTTGAATTCCCATGTGTTGTTGGAGTGACCTGGTGGGAGGTAATTGAATCATGGGGGCAGGTCTTTCCTTTGCTGTTCTTGTGATAGGGAATAAGTTTCACCAGGTCTGATAGTTAGCTTCTCTCTTTGCCTGCTGCCATCACAATCATCCACCATGATTGTGAGGCTTCCCTAGCCACGTGGAACTGTAAATGCAATTAAATTTCTTTCTTTTGTAAATTGCTGGTCTTGGGTATATCTTATCAGCAGCATGAAAACAGACTAATACACGAGGTCTCCTTATGTTGCCTAGGCTCAAGAGATCTTCCTGCCTCTGCCTCCAGTAGTACTGGGATCACATGAGTAAGCAACTGTGTCCAGCCTTCTGTTTTCTTTTGTATTTATTTATAATTTTATCTTATTAATCATTTTTTAATTTTTATTTTTGCTTTCCTTGGGTTTACTTTGTTGCTTCTCTTGTAACTTTTTGAATTCAAAGCTTAGTCATTTATTTTTATTCTCTCTTATGATCTCACATATGCACTTAAGGTTGCCTGTTTTCTTCTGAATTGTTCTTTGTCAATATTTTAATATGGACTTTTAATATACAGCATTCTTATTTGTTGTCATTTCTAATGTGATGATAATTGCCATTTTGGTTTACATCTTCATCTTGGTTTCCTTTTAAGCAGTGCCTAATACAAAAGCATGGTTGTGGGTCATTTATTTAGAATGGTGACCCTAGGCATCAAGTGTGAGGAAGATGAAGGTGAACAGGGAAGAAAGAATGCCAAGAGTATAATATATTATCAATATGGGCAACAGGTGCTAAATTTTATGGGGTCTTTTGAGAAGCCTTTCAATGTATGTCTTAGAACTGTCTACCTGGAGATAAAATGGCTAAACACGTATCCATTAGATCCAAGTTTTCAATTGCTCAGTGGTGCTTATATGCGTCTTAAGTCCCTTGTACTTCATAGTTGAACATGCCTGAGCATAGAACAGGTTCCTATGAGGATGCCGTTTCATAGCATCAGAGAAGTTCCAGGGCAGGAAAAGAGAATGGGGTGTGACCCAATGTCATGGTCCCCTCAGGTGCATACGCACAAATATACCCAAAGCTTGTGTGGAACTGATTACCACAGTTGTGGCAGCGTTAGGGAGAGGGCTCAGAGGATATGAGGACGTGCGAGGTGTTTGATATAATTTTCTTTTTAATCGAAGTAATACTTAAGTATTTTTAAATGTCCATGTTCATAGGTTTATTTTTGCCATCTTTTTGCTGTTTGTTTCATATTTGCTCATTAATTTTTTTTCAGGGTAAATTCTGTATTTTCTTTTCTTTCTTTCTTTTCTTTTCTTTTTTTTTTTTTTGAGGTGTTGTCTTGCTCTGTCGTCCAGGCTGGAGAGCAGTGGTGCTATCTCGTCTCACTGCAACCTTTTGTCTCTCAGTTTCCAGCAATTTTGTTTTTCAGCCTTTGAGTAGCTGGGATTACCCGTCATGATGCCCAGCTAATTTTTGTATTTTTAGTAGAGATGGAGTTTTACCATGTTGTCCAGGCTGGTCTCGAACTCCTGACCTCAAGTGATCCTCCCACCTCAGCCTTCCAAAGGGCTGGGATTACAGGCATGAGCCACTGAGCCTGGCCTGTATTTTCTATAGATTATGCCTTTTCCAAACATCCAGACCACTTAACATGGAGGAGACACCTTCTTGAGGAGAAGGTCCTATCTACTAGAAGCAAATACAGAACCCAAAATTATTTACCCTCAGAACTAGTAATTGCTAATAGGCAGGATACTTCTAAAATCTAATCTAATAAACCATTATGGTCAATGATACAGAGAAATGTACAAACGACAATGGGAGGGGAGGGGAGTGAGAATATGAAACTAGACTGGGTAGTTTAGGAAGCAGTCAGAAACAACATGACTTTTGATTGGGACCTTTATGAGTGGTTAAAATTTTCCTGGAATAAGATGCATAATGAACACAGGCACAGATATTTGAATGAACTCTGTGTGTACAGAGAGTGGATGGTGGCTACTTCATAAAGGAAACTGGTTAATCTGATCTGTTCGCTGTGAGTTCCAGAATTTTTCTCATAATTTCCAGGTGAGGGTCTACCCTACCTAGTCTAATCATCTTTCCAAGACAAAATCTAAAATAACTTTCCAATATGTAGTTTATGAATGGAGCAGAGGACTAATGAAAATAATTGAAGACAATGTCAAATGAGAACTAGAGCACTTTATTATATAGTCCAACTACATATCCTACATATGAAATACATATATACATGCATTGGATAGGTACACATTTAGTACATACAACACTTTCACACTGTAAAATGGGGAAAAAATTCTAAATGGTATGAGTAGTAAACTGAATTTTATAAGCATGATTCAGCAAAGCAAAAAGCTCTGTTTGAGCCTTACTATATTTCTTTATTTGAGAGGCTTGAAGGGAGAGGCTTATCTAGGTGTGAGGTGTTTGGAACCTGTTCTATACTTGGGTATGTTCATTTTTGAAGTGCAAGCTTTTCTCTATTGTATCTTGAAAGAAGATACAATAGAGGTTAGCTCAAAGGTAGGAAAAGTTACAAGGAGGCGATATAACTGACAGGACTATAGTATGTACTAAAGGAGAATATGCAGAACAAGTGACTCTGCTTAGTGAAAAAAATTCCCTTTTACATTCTCAGTTAAATATTTAAAAGTGATGATGAAAACTAGGTTCTCCATAATAGAAAAGATTTCTTTACTTGTTAAGAAGAAAAAAAAAAAACAAAAAAAACTGAGAAAACATCATCTGTTTTTAGGATCTTTCAATGAATGGCCACTTAGAAGTGATGAGTTAATATATTTCACTATTATACCATAGTTTTCCGTAATAGAACATACTAATATACACTATTTTAGTCTCTTAAATTCATTTTTACTCTCCCTCCTTGCAACATTTTCTCTTAACAACAAAAGTCTATAAAGACAAATTGTACTTGTACTAAATGTAATAATAAATGCTCCATAGACAGAAAAAATTGAGGTGAACTGTCCATAAAAGATCTGCACATCATCATGAAGATTCTTTTGGAGATTTAATTATCTTGATAAGGTAATAATACTCTCTTGGAAAAAAGACTTACATAACGTGTAATATTTTTGCATATTGCTTTTTTGGGAGGAGGGGATGCATTTGTTCTGGCTGAAATATCAGATGCTAATAGGCCATATTATAATGAACTGTGAGAACATCTCTACAAACTTCTATAATTCTCATACTTTTCATGTCCAGTCATAAGAAACAATCCAAATTATTTTTGTTTTCTGTCCTGGAATTAAATGTGTGGGCCACCCTTAAAGACAGTGCATCTGCAGCAAAGTTTCTCTTTCTCTAATAATTGTTTTTTAGAATCCTTAAGTGCTCATAATTTTGGCTTGGTAGAAAATACTTGTACTACAAATTGTCAGAGCCTGTATTAAGGGATAATTGCCTTTAATAGAGCAGGGAAGACATTCTCGTGGTAAAGAATACTTTATACTAAAAGAATTAAAGCAATTATCTGGCTATTCCAGACAAAATAATCTTTTATTTTGTCAATATCTGGCAAATTTGAAGTGCTTTTTTTCGCTTAAGTTCTCCAAATAGTTTCTTCACTCTTCTGCTCTTATGTGTGTGAATATACTGTCTTAACCATCCTAGTATAGTTAGATAAAAAGAGTCCTCCTTGCATTATTAAATCTATCCTCCTAGGAAATATTCAATTTAACATGTAGTTTGTTAAAAAATGAATTACTTCACATAATATTGTGTAATAAAATTGTAATGCAATTTTCTGAATTAGGGTAAAAGGACTGTTTACTCTGTAAATAGAACTTAGATTTTCTGTCATCAAATCAGCCAATCTGCCACAAATAGTCTCACTGTATCATTGCTTTCCATCCCCACAAAGGAAGCTGAAAGTAATTTAAAAAAAGTAACAGTAGCTCTTCTTTTCCACTTTCCCCTTCCTGTTCTTCTTCTGTTCTTCTTCTGTTCTTGTCCTATTAAACAATTCAAAAGTAAAGCCATTAGGTGGGGCAGGGTGAGGTAGTTGTCTGTGCAGTACATCTGCCCCTGTGGGATTGTGGTTGTGGGAAGAATAGTCATGCTGGTTGGCAGCAAGATGTGGGAGCCTGAGGAGGGTGATCAGGACATCCATAGAGTGTGGTGTGTTCAACCCGGAGCTTGCTGAGGAGGGCATGGGTGCATGGAATCAGCTGCGCAGAGTGCCTGAGGCTAACCATAGTAAGGGGGATGTCCATCTAAGGGAGAGTCTCAGGATAGAGCAGTGGAGCCCAAAAAGGGTGAGAAGGACTCCCACGTAAGGGAGGAGGTGGTGCTGATGATGAGAAATTTAATACATATTGGGGGACTGAATAAATAAATGTGTATTAAAAACAACATGAGTCAAATTCCTGAGGGAAGTTACAAATACAAAAAGGGAGAAAATGAGAACAGATCTTATGGTGTTAGATTGGGATTGGCGGTATTGGTATAAATACATGGTTTTAAAATATATAGATAAATAGATATAGAAATAAACACAGATGTTTGTGAACACACACACAAACACAGACACATACACACTTAGCTCTGTTAACTAAGGCAATTTGGGAGCAATGACTCCCCAGTGGTCACTGGCACATCTAGTGTCCAGATCTTGATTTCAAAATACCATTCTCCACTGAAGGAAAGGCTTATTTCAGGGCAGGGGCAGGGACACGACAAGATGATGCTGGAACATCTTGTACCATAGAGCAAGGAAATGCTTGCCGATTGGCAGGGACATATCAAAAGGATGCAGGCTCCAGCTGGAAGTTGTTACTGCTGACCAAATTTAAGATAAATTGAACATCAATAAAAGTAAAGATAATAGTGGACTGTAAGCCATTGAATAAAAATGGAAAGCACAAGTCTATGCTGATATAAACAATTAATGAGTAAATTGAAAATGTGATGAGAAATGGGATATTTACATAGTTTAAAAGAACTTTCTCACAAAATTATTTACTAATTACAAAGGGGAAAAGAGAGCGTTATTTCTGTGATATTCCTGCCAAAGATGTATAATCAGAAGTTAATTGTTAGGAGAAAACTTAAAAAAAAATCCCATTTGAGGAAACTATTATAAAATAACAGGACTATAATCTTCCAAAATGTAAGGATTATGAAAGTCAAGATAAGACCGAGGAACAATGGTAGTGAAGGATATTAAAAAGACAATATAACTAAGTGTAATGTATAACATTAAAAAAAAAATGTTAAAGCAGTTATTAAGACAATTGGCAAAATGTGAATAGGATGTGAAGATGAGATGTCAGAAATATATTAGTTTTAATTTCCTGATTTTGATGGTTGTGTTGTAATTATCTAGCAGAAGAATGTCCTGGTTTATAGTAACTGTCCAGTTGAGTATTCGAGGGTAGATGGGCATCTGATCAGTGATTTACTGTCAAATCATCCAGGAAAAAGGTGGTTTCTTTTGTAATTATTTGCAACTTTTCTGTAAGTTTGAGAGTATTTCAAGATAAATATCCTAAAAAAGTAGCTCTAATCACTACATTGTTTATGGTTTATTATTTTATGCTCAATTATTTTAGGAAAGAAGATATTGACATTCTGAAGTTTACTCTTTCTTCTCTTTTTCCTTTGAGCTTCGACTTGGCTTTTCAAATGTTATTTTATTATGTAAAACAACATCCTAAGAGATGTTTTCTATACCTTATTAGCAGTTTATATTGTCTAAATCAAATTATTACCGGCTAGCTAAACTACTTCAAATGGCTTGTGAAGGATATATGAACATTTCACTTCCAGGTTTTTGCCTATTAAATTAAAAAGAAAAACTTTCCTGAAGGTCCTATGCTTCATGTACTTTTAAGAAGTCCTATCATACTAACCTTCAACTAATCCTTTAAGGCAATTTTATATCTGAGAATTCTTGAACTGCAGCTAGTTACCATCAGTCATCTATTTGGTGTTGAACCTGAGTAAGACCTTATCATCTGAACACCCTGACTTGTGTTTCTTTCCAAATTTTAATTCATGAAATGACAATTTTTGAAGTCAACATTATTTGAAACATTTTCATGAAGAAGGTTCCAAGGAAGAAGAAGAACACAAGCTGCAGAGACAAATGTACTTAAATTAGTGATATTCCCTAGGAAGCTGATAACGTGAAGTCAATTTCGTAAGTCTTTGCTCATCATACCATCTGAACAGATCTAACTATGGAATGGCTCTCTTTTAGGTCATGTTACGGAACATGCTACTTCATTACATGTAGATAAACATAGTTGATTTGTCTGCACAAATCATTTTCAGATTTTTGGTTAGCAGGGTGTAGAACTGTTATGAAAATTAGTAACAACAAAAACTCCAAAAATATTTTTGGGAGTAAACATACTTGGTGATGCTACATGAGCAGAACAAGTGCTACTGATTTGTGAATCATACTAGCAATATATACTTCTAAAACATTCTGGCTCACCTGAAAATAATTATAATTGGTTTCATTTTGTGAGCTGTTAGACCATTTCCTTATTTATTACACTGTATTTGTTGGATATTGATTGTATACAAGACAGTATATGACCAGACACTATGTATATCCAGTTCATGGGCAGTATTTTCTCTAGTTTACATGTAAAAAATGCATGTACATTTTACCTGTTCATTACAAAATTAATTACAATATAAATTAGTTTGTTGAAATAGCTAAATCTGTAAAATTTTTGTTATTCTCATAGGCAAAGATCAAGGATAATTAATGATTGGTTGAAAATTGTGAAATGCTTGTTGGGCACTAACTACATCTGTTTTTCTTATTATCTCCTAAAAGCCTGAACAGTTAGGTGCAATGAAGAACAGTGCCATCTTATTCAGCCTTCTCAGTTGTTTTAGTTCTGAGGAAGTTAAGAACATATTGATCTCGAAGAAATCTTTATTAGAATAGAATGGGAATTTTACTTTGTTTGTGTTTTGTATCACTCCCACCATCTGTTTTCCATGTTCTGTCCTCCCCACTCAAAGCTCCTGGTAACTATCATTTTACTCTCTATTGCTTTTTTCTTTCTTTACTTTATTGTTGGTAAATAATCATTGTACATATTTATGGAGTACATGTGATATTTGATACATGCATACATACAATATGTAATGATTAAATCAAGGGTAATTAGGATAACTATCACCTCAAGCATTTTTCATTTCTTTGTATTGGGAACACTTCAAATCTTATCTTCTAGCTTTTTTGAAATATGCAATAACTTAGTGTTAACTGTAGTCACTCTACTATGCCAGTAAACACTAGAACTTATGCCTTCTATTTAACTGTATTTGTCCTCATCATAACCAGCCTCTCTTCACTGCCCTCCAACCCTCACCTTCCCAGCTTCTGGTAAGTATCATTTTATTCTTTACCTCTGTAAGATCAACTTTTAGCTCCCATATATGAATGTTACTCCCTATTTTTATGAGATCAACTTATTTAGATTGCACAGCAAGATCATGTGGTATTTGTCTTTCTGTGCCTGGCTTATTTCACTTAACATAATGTTCTCCAGGTTCATTCATGTTTTAATAAGAACGTTTAAAAAGTTTGTCTTTTCCTATTCCTCTACTCATATTCCCTTCCCATAGTTGGTTTTGAAATAGCAACCATGGCTGTATTAGCATGTTCTTGAAGACTTTGTGACTATTGGTTAGTAGAGTTTCTTCTACCCATACCAGGGAAAACAAAGGGCCAAGAAACTTAGATCCAGGAAAAGAAAGACTGGGTTGCTGCTGAAGCTACACATGCAGTTTCTATATTTCGATATGAGTTTGATAGCACAATAAATAGCAAATGAAACATTTGTCCTTATATCAAAGCTGAACTGTAGCCATTGCCAAAGTTTTCAACATAATCCAAATTTATGTTAACATTCTCATAGCGGAAGCAAAAATTCAAAAATTATTTCATTTACTCAACACTGCCAGACATGTGCAGATGAATGGGGATATGATGGTGTGCTAGTCAGATGTGGTTCCTGCCCTTGTGGAGCTTATAGTTTGGTAGTGGAAATGAAGATTAAACAGATAAAAGCCAAGCAAGCAAAATGTATGCATTGTGATATTATGTAAAAAATGGCAGAATAAAAGAGGTAGCTATAACCCAGAAGAAATAAAAAGCAGAGAGAATACACTATTAAGAATGAGCTGTGGAGGCCAGGCTCAGTGGCTCATGCCTTAATCCCAGCAGTTTGGGAGGCCAAGGTGGGCGGATTACCTGAGGTCAGGAGTTTGAGACAGCCTGGCCAACATGGTGAAACTTCTGCCTCTACTAAAAATACAAAAATTAGCTGGGCATGGTAGTGCATGCCTGTAGTTCTAGCTACATGGGAGGCTGAGGCAGGAGAATCCCTTGAACCCGGAAGGTGGAGTATCAGGGGAACCTGCCCCCAGTATTTCAATGTATGTTCTTTTCTATTTTCCCTAAGTGTCAGCGGGTCTGAGAAATAAAGAGAAAGAGTACAAAGAGAGAAATTTTACAGCTGGGCCTCCAGGGGTGACATCCCATATCGGCAGTTTCCGTGATGCCCACCTGAGCCGCAAAACCAGCAAGTTTTTGTTAGGGATTTCAAAAGGGGAGGGGTGTACAAATAGGAAGTAGGTCACAGGGATTACATACTTCAGAGGGCAATAAAAGATCACAAGGCAGAGGGCAAAATTAGAATTACTGATGAGGTTCCATGTCCCGCTGGGCATGCATTGTCTTGATAATCATCTTAACAGGAAACAGGGTTCGAGAACAGACAACCGGTCTGACTAGAATTCACCAGACTGGAATTTCCCAATCCTGGTAAGCCTGAGGGCACTGCAGGAGACTGGGTTGTATTTCATCCCTTATCTTCAATTGCATAAGACAGACACTCCCAGAGCAGTCATCCATAGACCTGCCCCTGGGAATGCATTCCTTCCCCAGGGTTATCCCTTGCTGGCAAAAGAATTCAGTGATATTTCTCCTACTTGCTTTCTGCAAGAAGAAAAATATGGCTCTATTCTGCCTGACCCCACAGGCAGTTAGACCTTAAGATTATCTTCCCTTGTTCCCTGAAGATCGCTGTTGTTCTGTTCTTTTTCAGGGTGCTCTTATTTCATATTGTTCAAACACACATGTTTTACAAATAATTTATACAGTTAATGCAATCATCACAGGGTCCTGAGGCAACATACATCCTCATCTTATGAAGATGATGGGATTAAGAGATTAAAGTAAAGACAGGTATAGGAAATTATAAGAGTATTGACTGGGGAAGTGATAAATGTCCATGAAATCTTCACAATTTATGTTCAAAGATTACAGTAAAGACAGGCATAAGAAATTATAAAAATATTAATTTTGGGAAGTGATAAATGTCCATAAAATCTTCACAATTTATGTTCTTCTGCCACGGCTTCAGCTGGTCCCTCCGTTTGGGGTCCCTGACTTCCTGAAACAGTGGAGTTTGCAGTGAGCCAAGATCATGCCACTGCACTCCAGCCTGGGTGACCAGAGCAAGACTCTGCCTCAAAAAAAAAAAAAAAAAAAAAAAAAAAAAGAACGAGCAGCTGTGAAAAGAATGGTAGAGAATCTAGTATTTTCTTGGGCACATGTTAGAGCTCCAGACAGGAAGGTGGGATTAGGTTTGTCATAAGGGAACAGAGATTACAAACTGGGGAGGGGCACATGGCAGTGAAAATAAGCTTTGTCCTCTGTATTTTGATAGAGAGGTAGAAGAGCCTTTGATGAAGTGGTTGTTACCTGAAGATTTAAAAAGGTGCTGGTAGCCTCTGTTACTTAAAACTCTTTATTAGCTTTCCTTGCCACTAGAATATGTTCCAAGTTTCTTACCATGACTTTCCAGGTCCTGGATGGTCAGACTCCTATTTCCTCTTGTGTCTGTCTCTTGTTTCTTATACTTCAGGAACATTAGATGTTGAATACGTCCCCAGTGATCCCATGCTCTTTCCTGGGGCAGGCTCTTTGCACATCCTGTGCCTGCAATCTGAAATCTCTTCCTCTCTCTTTACATGACTGTCTTCTTATCATCCTTTAGGCCTCAGTTAAATGTCACATGCTCTGGGAGGCCTTTCCTAATCTTGCTACTAAAGTAGGGTCTCCCTGGCCTCTCATGGCTTTATTTTCTATTGTAGCTTTTTGCTTGTTTATTCCATAGAAATATCTTATATAACTTGCAATTATTTTCTTTATCTTATATATACTATTTGTTTTTTGTTCATTAATCTACTCCAATGGAACATCAAATTCTTGAAGGCAAGGCCCATTTCATTCTCCAGGCAGTATCTGTCATGGAGTGTGCACCAACAGAGGAGGGTTAAATGAGTGAAAGCAGCTAGATGGTAGTTCAGTCATGGTTTCTACACCTAAAACTGAAACTCCCTGCCACAATCATGCTGGCAAGCTTTTTTTTTCACGAGAGGCACAGAAAGGGAGATGGAATGTGGGGGGTGCGGGGGCAGGGTGATGAAGAGAAGCTGTCTAACAGATCCAAAAATACAGTTCATAGTAGGAATAAGTTCTAGTATTCAATACTATAGTAGGAAAGTTATAAAGTTAACAATTATTGTATATTTCAAAATAGCTGGAAGAGTTGTAATGTTCCCAACTCACAAAAAGTAAATATTTGAAATGATAGATATCCCAATATCCTGATCTGCTCATTATACGTTATATATGTATATCCAAATATCACATGCAACCCCAAAATATGTACAACTATAATATATCAATTAAAACAAGAATGGTGGTTGTTAGGGGCTGAGGGGAAGCGGGAAATGAGAAGTTAGCATTTAATGGATATGGAGTTTCAGTATTGCAAGGAGAAAAAGGTTCTGGAGATTAGCTGCACAACAGTGTGAATGTGCTTAACACTACTGAACTGCACACTTAGAAATGATTAAGACAGTACATTTTATGTTATGCTTTTTTAAATCACAATTTAAAATTTAAAAAATATTAAAAATATAAGAACAGTTCTTGGATTATCAACATCAAATGCATCATTTATTTTTACAATAGAAAGAAATTTACAAGTCCCATTTTGACACGTTTCAGATAACTCACCAGTATTTTCATCCGAGCAAGAGTTTATCTTCATGGTGCATTTGTTAGACTGTGGTTTTAAAAAACACTTAAAGATCTATTCATTCACCTGGGAGCTTTCTATTTAGTAGGAAGAAGTGAATTTGATAACAAGAAAATAAAGCAGCAATCATCAGTGAGATGAAGAACTGTTCAAAGAGGCAAAAGTAGGCATGTTATATGTGGCAGATATTTAGATATTTAAAATCCACATGATGCTGGGTCACCATAGTCAAATACTATTTATTCTCAACATCTCAACATCTCCACAATGAAATCTAATCAACACAAATTGTTTATGTCATGATAACTTTTTGCTCTTTTTGTGCAATGTCATTGAAAATGTTTCAGATTGCATTTTTTCTTCACAAATATATTGGCATTTTTTATTAGATGATATCATATAAGGTTAGCTCCCATAAAGAATTCTGCTGTTAACCTTGCCCTGCCTTTGAACTACATCTGAAATAAAGCTGTTTGAAATATGTTGATATTCCTTGCTAGTTGGATTCTGAAGGAAACAGAAAATATCTCTGTGTGGGGAGAGAGTGACTGCTTTTTAAAATTTTGTGGTGAGTGTAAAGAGAGAAAGATATTCAAAAATTGTATTTCTATATCCATCCTTGCACTTTATAGTTTATTAGTATGAATGATCATTATTATAATTTAGTTTTTATACAGGAGAAATGATTTCATTTTAATATATTTATCATTCAGTCGTCTATGTTTTCCTATTAAAATAATTTTAAATGCCACCCAAATAATGACCAATATATTTTAATAAAATGTGATATCTTAAAATAATAATATCAATGTTATATACAATTTATTCATTATGCTGATAGAAACTAAACAACGAGAGATACATAGAAGTGGAAGGAAAGTTGTTGATACATGTAAATAACTTTTTAAGATAAATTGTAAGGACTTTTGCTTTAAGTTTCATCCAAATGAGAGATGCTTCTGACAAGATTAAACAGTTGGGTTACAAACATCTTTGAATTCATACTCATGCCTTTAATATTTTTCTTACCTATTAAATTATTGTGTGGAACATGTATACCTGGCTACATGGTGACTCTCAAAACTCAGTGAAGTACTGGTAGTTTATACATGTCCAACTACAAACTATAGAGTTAGATTGAGTCATTTGAGGGTTAGGCCCCTAAAAATAAGCCCCTTGGTGATTCTGAAACCAGTGACCCAAGGTCCACTTTAAGAAATTTTGTGGTAGGCGTTATTTTTGGAACAAGGAAATGGATCCCAAATCTTTTTGCAATACAATAAAGGTCCCTGGGAGTTGGACCTATGGATTTAGAAAAGCTGCTTTCAGAGAACTCTGTAGTTCCAATTATGACTTTGATTCCGATATGCTTCTTCCCCAGAAGATGTCTTTAGGATATAAGTAAGACTGCAGCTTCCTGTATATTGTCAGGACTGTAGCTGTCAATTGGCTTTGGGGAGATAACTGAAGGGTCTGACTTAGAGGATCTAAATTCTGAACAGATTAGGATATCCTCTCTGATCTAAGGTAAGAGCTAGTTTTACCAAATATCATAGAAAACTATCTGCATGCTAAAATTAAAATAGCTTCTTAAAGACATTCTGATTGCAGGCATTGAAATCATGAGTAAATTCATCAAGGTAGAAATGTTTGCTTTCTCTGTCTGTGTTTCTCTTTGTGTCTGTTTCTGGTGCCCTGTTTTGCTGGTGCCCTTAAACCCTGCTTACTCTGCTAACAAGTTCATCTAGCCTTGGACTGACTGAACATCTTGTTTGTTCTGGTGTCCAACCTATTCATTCAAGATGGATAGGAGTTGTGGTATATGCATCAATGATCAGAGAAGGCAACAGAAAAGGGAAAGTCTGAGGGTATGTCCTAGGGAAGTGCTGGTCATCCCTGCTGGGGTACAGTTTGGGATGTGAGCTGGATGAGGCCAGTCTGGAGACTCAGGCTCCCCATTTGCCCACTTTTATCAGAGAGTAAAACAATGAAAGAGAAAGATAGGAACACACATTATCACTATTTTCTTTTTCTTTTCCTTTGAGAAATTGTAGTTTACCTTTTAAATATCAGAAACCAATTGAGAAAAGTGAAGACTGAGAATAAAAGGCATTAACAAAAGGAATGTTTTATAAGATTGTTTCAATTACATCTGACAGCCTTCTGGATAAAAATAAACCATCATCCTATTCTCATTTTGGACCTAGTTCACCATTTGTTTTATGCTTAAATTTCAATAGCAACCTTTTCTTTTCCTCCCAAACCACAAATGTATATTTTCACTATTCCTCAAGAATATTTGAGTTTAAGCAAAGTGTAATGAGGTGTTGAAACTATAAAAGAACACAGCCTTTTGAATTCCCATTTAAAATTCTCTCCGTTGAAGTACAGATTCTTCTTTTCTACAATTGACTGCAGCGAAAAGGAAAGAAATGGACTCTTTTGTTTGTCTGGCCATATTGGCTATGAAGTTGGGAGTTTAAAAAAAAAGGAAGTAAGAGACCCTCAGCAGAATTTTTACTGCTAGATGATGTCCCAATAGAATGTTTCCTCTTTCTTTTTAAGCACAAAGAGTTGAGATTTAACTGTGTTATAAAAGTTTCATTAACATATCCACTAAGTGACAAGCATCCAGGTACTTTATTTTCTTCTTACCCTAATATGTCAGAGAGTCAGCTGAAATTAAAGGAATAAAAAGGTTTTGAGATGAAGGAGGGAATCAGCAAGTTAATATTCCTAGAGAAATAGAAAGAGACCATCATAAATGAAAAGAAAGGGTTTTCTTTCTTTTGTTCTTTTCTCATAGAGGGGAACCTGCTACAGAAATGAGATTGGTTCTTTTGTGGAATCTTTAGCAGTCTCATAAAGGATAAATGGAGCAATGGGCGCTAATGCTTCACTGCCTCAATCTAAATCCAGAGTATTTGGGGAAAAATAAAAGAAAAGATGACTCTTTTCTGACTCTTCTAGATGAACAAGAGTCAGACTTTGGCATAACCACATGGCTTAGAAAGGAGAAATCGAGGCCTGCGTCTTTTTCTTAGTCTCTTCCAGAATGATCTAGGAAAAATGTACAATGTCCGGCCCCCTCCCCCCATCAAAGGAAGCCCCTCTGGAGGGGTGTGTTCACCTCTGTTCTTATACAATAGAAATGGATTTAGTTCTTTCCACATAGGATTTTCTCCAGTCAAGGTATTAGTAGCTTTGAAAAGTAAATTTAAAGAATTCTGAAGGATGCTACGAGAGTAATGTTCTCTTTTTAAGTCTCATCTGTGTTCTTTACGGATCTTCATTGTTTAGCTGGTTAAAAGCTCAGGTTATTCAGCAAGAAGGTTCTGTTGTCAGAGATATTTACTGATCATGTCCCCTGCCCCCTCCAGAATCTATGCAGCCTAAATCTGTTAATCATATTCTGTATTACCTCAGTAAAATAATCCTCTATCTGCATTGAGAGAGTATTGCACCCTTGACACCAGGCTTTGCCATTTATTGCATAACACTGAGCAGACAGCAATGATTCCTGCAGGGACAAACTTATGACCTAATAAAAACGAAAGGATGCAATGAGGCCTTTCTTGGGACTGCTGGGAAAGACTGTTGTGTTTTTCTGCCGGTCTTAGTTGAGCCTGGCTATAAGGCTGGAACATCTGGAGACGGTCTGAAATCACAACAGGAAAGGCTATTTGAGAATACAGCTAACACAGAGACAGCTGAGTAAGATGGAGGGAGAAACACTGTACATTGATGGCACTGTTTGAGTTACTTGTTAAATTCCTTGGGGAGCTAGCCTTAGCCCTGCTCCTGGATGTTTCAATGATACGAACTGATAAATTTCCTTTTTCTTTAACTTAGTTTTGGCTGAGCTTTCTGTCACTTGCCAAAGAATGAAGCCTAATAGATACAAGTGAGTTCTAATCCCAGCTGAGTTACTTTGTACTTTGTGACTTTGGACAAGTAATTTATCTTCTCTCAAATATTGCTTTAAAAAGCTATACTAAAATTATCTACCTGATAAGTGTGTTTGGAAGATTAAGTAAGCCTGTGCTTATCAAGTGCTTAATATAGTAAATGCTCAATAAATATTAGCTATTATTGTCATGCAAAAATTAAATGAAAACACAACTCTAATATCCAGGATGAAAATATCTCCAAAGAGCTTTAAAATCGGAATGTCCTTCTTTTGTCAATGTTACACAATTTCTTGTAATGCTGAAGTGTCATTCTAGTTCAAATCTGACTCTCGTTCCTTATATTTGATGGAAAGTCATAAATCTCTTAGGCTCAATAACTGCTATTTCATTAATTCCCAGATCACCCCATTTGATGTGATGCTGAACTTAATGGAAGTATGTGGTAACAAAGTAATGCACTAATAGAGAGCGTCTTGAGAAACTATGAGATTGTTTTTCTTTTCAAAATAACAGGATTAGAGTAGAGCAATAAGAACATGATGATAGCAAAAATCAAGGTTCACTGATTAGGGTACATTCTGAAAAGATAAATTTCTGTCTTTTTCCTTCTCAATAGAGAATGTAAACTATGAAGAAAAATCAAGTGGTATAAGTTTCTTCACTCAGTTGTCAATCCTGTATTGTTCATCTCTACATTCATTGCTTCTTTTCAATCCTCTATGCCAATGTCCTGGATTAGGTCCCGAAAATTGTTTCTTGCCATCGATTTCTAACACCTTCCTTGTATATAGTCATTTCCAGTCTCATTTATTGCATTTCCCTCTTCCTTACCACGATTTTCTCCTTTCCTTTCTCTCTCTCTCTTTTTTTATTTTTTTATTTTTTTTGCTTTTGCTGCCGAGGCTGGAGTGCAATGGCGCGATCTTGGCTCACTGCAACTTCCGCCTCCTGGGTTCAAGCGATTCTCCTGCCTCAGCCTCCCCAGGAACTGGGATTATAAGTGCCTGTCACCATATCTGGCTAATTTTTTTGTATCTTTAGTAGAGATGGGGTTTCACCATATTGGCCAGGCTGGTCTCAAACTCCTGACCTCAGGTGACCCACCCACCTCGGCCTTCCCAAAGTGCTGGGATACAGGTGTGAGCCACCATGCCAAACCCTCTTTTCTCTTTTAATGTATTGCTTTCCCTGATGTTTTCTGAAGAACACTTTCGCCAACATTGCTCCACTTCCAAAGGAGGCAGGCCACATTACCTTCTGAGGTGACTCCCAAAGTTTGGATCTCATGAACCAGTGAAACAAAAATAAATTAGAGAGCCCAATACAGTGTTACCAATTTTTATTTGCAAAATAATGACATTAGAACCACGCCCCCCCCGCCAAACTGCCATCTACTTTTACCACAATTTCATAAAAGCGATTGCATTTTATTCTAAATACAGGAAAGACATAATCTCAAAATAAAGAAGGGCTTAAGATGAATTTTGTTTCATGAAAAAAAAAGGTGTCTTACCAAGTGTCTTTGTTTTTCTCATGTCTTGTGAATCCAGTGAAGATTTAGACTTAAACCATCACTGGCACTGGCCCCTGGCAATCTTTTGGGAACCACAGGTGTATAGAATAAAATGACAGTCCGAACATAGCACTTGAGACCCAATCTGGCCTAAAGGAAACTTTAGTTCAAATATGCATTTTGAAAATTTCATCTTCCATGCTTTGCTCATTCTCTTCCTTTTGACTGAATTGTAAGCCTCTTGATTACTTCACCCACCTCTGACCCCTCACTTCGCAACCTGTTCTTATTGTGAACTATGTTAACATTGTCCTCCTCCCTGTGACAGTAATTTTGCATTCATTATTAATCTTTCCTTTTGTTCTGTGCTCCATTATACCTAAAACTTTAATACCTGTTACAGTCTACTTGTCGTGTGTTACAGTATTATTACCTATGCACAATTTACTGTATGGGAGGGGACAATGTATTATATCTTTTAATATGCTTATGAGAGTGCCTTGCATGAAACAAATGCATAGTAAATATCTGTAGAATTCAGGGATCTCGTTTATAGGAAATACGGTTTTTAGAAGATCTAAAGATCATAACACTCACAGTGTCTCCTTCAGTATCAATGGTTAGTAACTGAAAAAATGCCTTCACCAAAAGAACAAGATAATACAGGGATGAAGAAGCCAGACATCTGATCCCAAAGAGCCACGAGAAAGGAATGGGGAGAGAAATAGTCATCCTCTCAAAGGAAGGACAAGTTTGGAATTCTGTGGTTATTTCTGCCTGGTTGGCACTGAATGATGTGAGCTGATGGTCACCAAGGAAATCTTTACAGGGAGGTAGGTGGCCAGATTTACGTTAACCAACTTGCAGGCTGACATTCCTAAGTAGTACAGTTTGCTGATTGGGAGAAATGCCAAGGTAAGGGTAGAAGGTGGACAGGAAGACAAACAAAAGTCAAGCCATAGGGAATGGGATTAAAACAAAACAAAGCATAAAAACTTTTCTGAAATTCATTTGATGGCAATATATTTATTCTAAAGGGAAAAGTTCTTTGGCAGTCAGACTGGGACAGGATTAACAGGGAAAATGTGTGTGAATGAATGATTTTCTTCTCTGCTCTGGTTCACAAGGAACAGTGTATGAGATGAAATAAGAAGAAAAAAATGTGTGAGCCCATCTATCAAAAGGAAATAAATTCAGAGCTAACACCATTTTTTCCTGTGGTACAAAAGAATATCTTTTCCAATTGCCATTAATTTGAAATCCTGGTAGACTTGCAGTAAGGTCTGTCTATCTGCCATCCATCTGTCTGTCTATCAACCATTTACCTATTTAAGTATTTATTTGATGAATAACTTGCACTTTCAGCCAACTTGTCAACCTCAAATTGAAATTATTATTTTTTTTAAAATTCAATTTAATTTTACTTTAAATTCTGGGATACATGTACAGAACATGCAAGTTTATTACCTAGGTATACATATGCCATAGTGGTTTGCTGCACCTATCAACCCGTCATCTAGGTTTTAAGCCCTGCATGCATTAGGTATTTCTCCTAATGCTCTCCCTCCCTTTGCCCCCACTCCCTACAGGCCCCAGTGTGTGATATTCCCCTCCCTGTGTCCATGTGTTCTCATTGTTCAACTCCCACTTATGAGTGAGAACATGCAGTGTTTGGTTTTCTGTTCCTGTTCACACTGAAATTCTGTGAGACCAGAAAGCTGCCAGGATATTCCTTTGTGTAAAATGTTTTTTATTGTGGACTACTCTAATTTGGCATCTGCTAATTGAGATTGTGGCTGTCTGGAAAGTCCTAAGTTAGTTGTATGGATGCTTAAAGTTGTCTCTACCTGACCAGCCTGTTACTGTAGAAAATAAAAAGAGTAAATTTGAGACAATCCAGAGCATATATCTTGATTCTCTGTTGTGTGAGCAAAAGTCTGTGTAATAGTAATGTTTACAGACTACGGTTTCAAATACTGCAGTATACTTCATTGTGCTGGTAAAAATATCAACAGTGGCTATCACAATTAGTTGAGTAGTTGAGTAGTCAATTATGAACCATTTCACAGACAATTGAAATTCTAACAGAGCACAAATATTTATGGAGATCTCAGAGCTTTGTTTCTAGATATCTTCCTTTCTATTGAATGAAGAAGCGGGTATCATATATGTACTTACTCCTAGACTCCCGTTTTCCACATAGATCATTCAATGACTAGGCTTAATAAAAGAAGGGCAAACTACATTTCTGGAAAATGCTACAACTGATAATTTCTTATCTCTGTTATTTGAAATTTATGCGCTAATCTCTAAGCGGGTGAATATGTGTAGATTATAACGTGATTAAATTAATGTTTCTTTCCCCTATTACAAAAAGTGAGACTAGGAAGTTACCAAGTCATGGAACTATGCAATATGCTAGGGTGTAGCCAAGTTACAAACCTTGTAAATCAAGTCTAACGTGGGTTTCAGCATCAGACAAAACTCCAGATCTAAATTCTGACTTTACTACGTACTAGTTATGTAATCTTGGTTAAAGGGACATAAACTTCAGCGAGCTGTTTTTCTTTGATAAAATCAGGAGCTTTAAACCTTCCTCGTAAGGATAGCGTGGGGATAAAATAGGGCAACATGTGTACAACAGAGAATACAGTAGGTACTCAGTACAGCTTTCTCTCCCTGTAACTTCTTTTCATTCCCTTTCATATTCACAGTTGTCTGTGACTATGCTCCACCCCAGCATCCATCTGTGATTCTCCTTTGGTCCTTATTTACTTTTTTCACTGTTATTCTTTGCTGACTCTAGCCTTTCTTTTCTGTGTCTCCTCCCTTTATCATTTGTATTCTGTGCAGCAAACTGTACCTAGCTTAAATAAGGTAAAACATACCACACACTTAGAGCAATTCCTGGCACATACTAAACACTTAATGATTGCTAGACAATTATATTACTTGATGAATTTCATTGCTTCTCCCAAATCTACCCAAACACTATTTTCTCTTTCATGAAAAAAAAATGATTCTGCAAAAGGACAGGAGGATATAAAACAAATTATTTTAAATTAGGCATGATATGAGCACGTCACTAGTGAGCAGTTAAGTACTGCTTTGGATTTTTTATAATTTTAAGGAATTATTATCGTATTTTAAAAAATGGGTAATGAGATTTTTTTGCTTATCAATTGAATAAACATTCATTGAGCGCCTATTATGTACTAGGAATAGAGAAAATTATTTATGTTCATGTCTACTTTTAAGAGATGTAATAGGAATAACCCGCCCCACCAAATACACAGGGTCCACCTCCTTCTGTATTCATGTTTTGCATGAAAGCTGAGCATACCCCAGGCAGGGTGAAGATATCAATAACGTAGACTAATTTATCTAGAATCTAATCAGAACTGTTCTCCCAATGGCTCAGGCAGGGACACATAGTTTTGCTTGAATTTTTGCTTAGTTCTCTGAATAGGCAGCCCTCTGAGGTCTCTTGTTGTTTATCTAATTAGCTAAATTGGTACGGGTAGTCAAGAATCTCACTTCTTTAATCTATTTGTCCAGATGAGGTCTGTAGTACTTGAGATACAGCAGTTTTTTAAAGGGAGAAATTTTGGAATTGAGAAGTATCTATATATTAGCATTTCAGTGAACTTTGAATGATTTTCTTATGGAAATACACTCAGTTAACTATAAACTTGTATGAGATGCTAGAGAATATGAAATGTAGGAGACAAGGGTGGTGCTGATACATAATCAGTGCAGTAATTAATAGCTTAGGGACTAGCCAGCCAGACTAGCTTTCCTACCATCCTTATTTGCTCACCTCACCAGAAATTGGTTTCCTGATTTGCAAAATTGGAACATTAATGGATCCTACTAACTGAGGTTGATATAAGGATTACATGAAATAATAGAGATATGGCAGGCCTTAAGTGCTCAATTAATATAGGCTATTATTGTTATTATGACCTGAAAATAGGCAAAACAGTGTCAACCTCATGTAAAGAAAATCAAACTAATGTGCTTATGACCTCTTATAAACTCAAACCTCATAGGCTAATAATAATACATGATTCGGTATTCTTCTGATTTATTAGTGCAAACAAAAACTATGATTCCTTTTTATGCTGGAATTGTATCAGTGGTAGAAATAGTTTATTTTTCTAAAATTCTTTATTTTAGAGTGTACTAAAATGATTTTTTTCAATATAGGTCATATAGAGTGTTAAATACTTAATAATAATATATTTTTTCTTTTTTTAGAGACAGGGTCTTGCTCTGTTGCCCAGGCTGGAGTGCAGTGTTGCAATTATGGTTCACTTCAGCCACGACCTCCTGGACTCAAGCAATCCTCTTGCCTCATCCTCCTAAGTAGCTAGGACTACAGGTGTGTGCTGCCATACCTGACTAATTTATTTAGTTTTTTTACTTTTTGTTGAGGTAGGGTCTTGCTGTGTTGTCCAGGCAAATCTCACACTCCTGGCCTCAAGCAATCCTCCCACCTCAGCTTCCTAAAGTGTTGGGATGACAGGTATGAGCCACCACATCTGGCCAATAATTTATTTTTTATTCTGAAGAATAGTTACCTGTTCTGACAATAGAATATTCTTTACAAATTCATTGAAAATAACTTTTCAAGAGTGGCACTGAAGTAATACAGTAAGTTTATGAACAATGAACAATAAAGCATGTGGAGAACGTGCGGAGAATCAAGGCTATTGGGACACAACAGTTATGTTGCTTTAAAGAGTAATGCGATTATAACTAGAGAGGAAGGTGTGATAGCATGTAACCCTGATACAAAAGTCAAAACTGCAAAGGTTCAGAGGGTGGTATATAGATGTCTATACTTTAGAAAGAATGATCTAACAACATTTCTGGAATTCCATGCACCTGGGAAAGTTCAATTGTTTTATCTCATAACTTAGCAACATTTCATGTTAGTAAAATTAAGAAGTGCAAAGCCGGGTAAAAGTGAAAAAGCGGAAAGCTCATCTTTTCCATTCTCTCAATCACGGTATTTGTGGTTGACGGTTAATCTAATCCTATAAAAACCAGCCTTTGGTAGGAACAAGTGGCAGGGTTTGTGGTTTATGCCTGCCTTGGACTTGTGGAAATGTTTTCACAGAATTGTATTAGAAAATGCCCTTTCCTAAGAAACAAATTAATTAAGGAATGACCAGACAAATAAACTGCCATCCTTGAGATTGAAAAATACTGCAGTGAGTGGACTTCCCTAAGTGAAGGTCTGGGTACAGCCCTGAAGACTAATGAATTACTTAGTATCTTTCACTCTGAAGACCTGGACTTTGATTAGTGTCTGGGGCTGTTGTGAAGAGACTTTGAGTTTATGGCTTCTTCTCTTTGTCTAAGCCTTATAAGAGGCAAGAAATACTGGTTGGTGGTATTTCTCACAAATTGACTATATCTCCTCCAATTATCACAACTACAATTGACACCAAGCAATTTAGAGGAGAAACAAATTTAACCTTCAGATATTTCGAGATGCTTTTAAAACTGCATAATGTAGATCTAGATACTACAATGATTGACAATGTATTATCAGTATCACCATAGGAACCAGAAGTGTTTTATATTGTCCAGAAGGATCTGACACATTTTTCAAAAGACAAACCCCCACTGATACCACCTGCTGGTAAGAGGGTTCAGTTCTTTAGTGTTTGTTGTCTTTAGCAGTGCGTGATCTTCATATTTTAAGATTTATTTCTCTGGTTAGAGGAGGAAAGACCTTTTCAATTGTTCCATAGTTTCACTGTTTATCTCAGCCTTACATATGACAGTTGAGGTGCATGCTGTTTTGTTTGGCTTCTGGTATCGCACTTCAGTTCATCACCCCATGAATACTCACAGCCTAGCTAAAATGCTGCCAGTGAGTCAGTGACACTTAGGGATAGGTCTGGCACAGGGCAGGTTAGAATTGAAAGCAAGTCCTGTTGTAAACATAACTGTTCCCTTTGTGCTGAACTCCTGGCATTTGAGACTTGTACAATATTTGCAACCTTCTTACACTTTCAGGGTAAGAAGGGGTAAGAAGCCCAAGAGCCTGTATTTCCTGGACGCTATGATTTAGAGTTCCAAAATGCATATTCACTTCAGTCCTATACCCCTACAACCAAACTTGCAAGATCAGCCATGCTTTCTTGTAAATTTAAAGAATCTTGTTACAAAGGCAAATATTTTTCTTTGGGTAAGCCAATAGGCACCACAAATCTGAGCAAATATCAGTTCATAATTCTTTTGGTGCTAAATTCTATGTGCTCTAAAGCTCTTTCTTGTGCTTGGATAGGGAGGTTAACATTTTTGTTCAGGCGTTTTTTTGAAAAGTGACTTAAGGAAATAAAATTCACTAGACTGAGGTTTGATGAGGCTAATTAGTCAACAGCCACTCTGCAGTCTGACTTATGATTCCTGCCTCTAACACTGCTAATAGACTTCCATGGTGAATAGTGTGGTGAATGTCTCCCTGATGTGGGAAGTGACTCTGAGGTCAGGATTATTCAGACTATTTTGGTTAGTGACACCAGTCTCTCTCTTTAGTCTTCCCTAACCTTTTGTTTTGAAAAATCCCAAGCCTGCAGATATGTTGAAAGAATAGCACAATAAACACCCACATACCCTTCATCTAGATTCAGCAATTGCTAATATTTTATAACATTTATATGCTATCTATTATCTATTTATGTAATAAACCTTCTCTCCAATTTCCCTTTTTCTGGGCCATTTGAAAGCAAATTGCAACATGATGTCACTCTGCCTCTTAATACTTCAGTATTTATTGCCTAAGAATAAAGACAACTTCCTACATTACCGCAATACCATTTTCACTTCTAAGAATTTAAGTGTCACAATATTCTATAACATCTAATATAAAGTGAATACTGAATTTTCAATTGTCCCCCAAATATTTTTCAAATTATAATAAATTGACTCTCAAATGAAAGCTTATTTCTTTAAGAAAAACCAATAAGTTTCATGTATTGCATTTGCTTATGATATCTATTTAGTTTTCTTTAGTCCTTTAGTCTTCTTTAATTTAGAACAACTTGTTTGTCTTGTATGACAGAACTCTTAAATAAATTAAATGTTTTATTTTTATGGATTTATGGGTGCAAGTATAGTTGTGCTACATGGATATATTGCCCAGTGGTGAAATCTAAGCTTTTAGTGTACCCATTATCTGAATAGTGTACATTGTACTCAGTAGGTGGCATTTCATCACTCATCCCACTTCCACCCTCCCTTCTTTTGGAGTCTCCATTGTCTATTATTTTACTCTGTATGTCTGTGTGTACCCATTTTTAGCTCCCACTTATAAGTGAGAACGTGTGGCTTTTTTCTGTTTGTGAGTCATTTCACTTAGGATAATGACCTTCAGTTCCATCCATGTTGCTGCAAAAGACAGGATTTCATTCTCTTTTATGGCTGCCTTGTATTCCATGGAGTGTCTGTGTGCGTGTATCTCTATATAATATGTATAATCACATTATTCAGTGATATGTGTGTATATATAACAGATATAATAATTTATAATAATATTATTAATAATATAATAACCACATGATTCCGTGTGTGTTTGTGTGTACGTGTGTGTGTATATTCTATATACCATGGAATAATGTGATTATATATATTATATATACACACACATATGTGTATATATACATGTATATATATACACACACAGGGTGTGTGTGTGTATGTGCCTGTGTATATGTATGTATATATATCACATTTTAATCCAGTAATACATTGATGAACACATAGGCTGATTCTGTGACTTTGCTATTGTGAATATTGCTGCAATAAACATATGAGTGTAGAAATTATATAATTTTTTTTTTTTTTTTCCTCTGGGTAGATACCCAGTGGTGGGATTACTGGGTAGAATGGTAGTTCTATTTTTAGTTTTTGAGAAATCATTGTACTGTTTTCCGTAGAAGTTGAATTAATTTACATTTCCACCAACAGTATATAACTGTTCTCTTTTCTTCACATCCTCACTGTCTGTTGTTTTTTGACTTTTTAGTAATAGCCACTTTGACTGGTGTGAGATATTATCTCATTGTGGTTTTAATTTGCATTTCTCTGATGATTAGTGATGTGGAGCATTTTTTCATATGTTTGTTGGCTGTTTGTTTGCTTCCTTTTGAAAAATGTCTGTTCATGTCCTTCGCCCTCTTTTTCATGGGGTTGCTTTTTTTTCGTGTTGAGTTGAGTTCCTTGTAGAGTCTGGATATTAGTTCTTGGTTGAATGCACAGTTTGTAAATATTTCCTCCCATTCTGTAGGTTGTCTGTTTGCTCTGTTAATTATTTCTTTTGCTGCGTAGAAGCTTTTTGGTTTAAGTTTCATTAGTCTATTTTTGTTTCAAAAAGTTTAAGTTCCATTTGTCTATTTTTTTTTTTTTTTGAGGACTTAGTCGTAAATTCTTTGCCAATACTAATGTCCAGAAGAGGTTTTACTCTGGAACTTTTATAGTTTCAGGTCTTACAACTAAGACTTTAATACATTTTCAGTCAATTTTTGTATATGGTGTGAGATGGGGTCCAGCTTCATTCTTCTGCATGTAGCTCTCCAATTATCCCAGCACTATTTATTGAACAGGGTGTCCTTTCCCCATTGTATATTTTTGTTGACTTTGTCAAAGATCAGTTGGTTATAGGTGTACAGCTTTATTTCTGGGTTCTCTATTCTGTTCCATTGATCTATTTCTGATAGGAACATTTTGAATAGCCTAGTCTAACTGCCTTGCCAAAAGTCCTACAATTTGGACTTTTAAGGTTGATTCCTCATAATTCAACTATAAACATTTTATTGACTGAGTACACTATAGTTGGTGTTCTGTACATTCCATTTCATCATATGTAGAGGCACATAATATTGAGCTTAATTGCTTGGTTAAGATAGTTGTATTCGTCTGTTCTCACACTGCTACTAAAAACATACCCAAGACTGGGCAATTTATAAAGGAAAGAGGTTAATAGATTTACAGTTCCACATGGCCTGAGAGGCTTCACAATCTGGTGGAAGACAAAAGAGGATTAAAGTCATGTCTTACATGTTGGCAGGCAAGAGAGCTTGTGCAGGTGAACTCTCATTTATAAAACCATCAGATCTGGTGAGATTTGTCCACTACCATGAGAATAGTATGGGGAACTGCCCCATCATTCAATTATCTCCACCTGGTCTTGCCCTTGACACATGGGGATTATTACAATTTGAGGTGAGATTGGGTGGGAACAGAGCCAAACCACATCATTCCATTCCTGGCCCCTCCCAAATCTCCTGTCCTCCCATTTTAAAACCAATCTTGCCTGCCTAACAGCCCCCCAAAGTCTTAACTCATTCAGCATTAACTCAAAAGTTCATAGTCAAAACTCTCATCTGAGATAAGGCAAGTCATTTCTGCCTATGAGCCTGAAAAATCAAAAACAAGTTAGTTACTTCCTGGATACAATGGGAGTACAGGCATTGGGTAGATACACTTATTCCAAATTGAAGAAACTGACCAAAACAAAGAGGTTACAGGCCCATGCAAGTCTGAAATCCAACAAGGCAGTAATTAAAGCTCTGAAATAATGCCCTTTGCCTCCCTATCTCACATCCAGGTCACACTAATGCAAGAGGTGGGTTCCCATGGTCCTGGGCAGCTCTGCTTCTGTGACTTTGCAGGGTACAGCCCCCCTTCCTGGCTGCTTTCATGGGTTGGCATTGAGTGTCTGCAGGTTTTCCAGGCACAGGGTGCAAGCCATCAGTGGATCTCCCATTCTGGGGTATGGAGGATGGTGGTCCTCTTCTCAAAGCTCCACTTTGCAGTGCTCCAGTGGGGACTCTGTGTGGGGTCTTGATCCCCACATTTCCCTTCCACACTACCCTAGCAGAGGTTCTCCATGAGGGTCCTGCCCCTGCAGCAAACTTCTGCCTGGACAGCCAGGCATTTCCATATATTCTGTGAAATCTAGGTAGAGGTTCCCAAACCTAATTCTTGACTTCTGTGTACCCACAGGCTCAATACCACTTAGAAGCTGCCAAGGCTTGGGACTTGCACTCTCCAAAGCCATGGCCCAAGCTATACATTGGCCTCTTTTAGCCACAGCTGGAGTGACTGGGACACAGGGCACCATGTCTCTAGGCTACACACAGCAAGGGCAATGAAACCATTTCCTCCTAGGCCTCAGGGCCTGTGATAGAAGGGGCTGCTGCAAAGGTGTCTGACGTGCCCTAGAGACACTTTCCCCATTGTCTCGGGAATTAACACTTGGCTCCTTGTTACTTATGCAAATTTCTGCAGCAGCGGGCTTGAGTTTCTCCCCAGAAAATGGGTTTTTCTTTCCTATTGCATTGTCAGACTGCAAATTTTCCAAAGCTTTATGCTCTGCTTCCTCTTGAACTCTGCTACTTAAAATTTTTTTCCACCAGATACCCTAAATCATCTCTCTGAAGTTCAAAGTTCCACAGATTCTAGGGCACAGGCAAAATGCCACCAATCTCTTTGCTAAAGCATAACAAGAGTCACCTTTGCTCCAGTTCCCAAAAGGGAAAAGTCTCCATCTGAGACTACCTCAGCCTGAACCTTATTGTCCATATCTCTACCAGCATTTTGGCCAAAACCATTCAACAAGTCTCTAGGAAGTTCCAAACTTTCCCATATTTTCCTGTTTTCATCTGAGCCCTCCAAACTGTTCTAATCTCTGTCTTTTACCCAATACCAAAACCACTTCCACATTTTCAGGTATCTTTAAAGTAGTGCCCCACTACCTGGTACCAATTTACTGTGTCAGTCTATTCTCATGCTCCTAATAAAGACATACCAGAGACTGGGTAATTTATAAAGGAAAGAGGTTTAATAGACTCACAGTTACACATGACTGGGGTGACTTCACAATCATGGCAGAAGGCAAAAGAGGAGCAAAGTCACATCATACATGGCGGCAGGAAAGAGAGCATGTGTAGGGGAACTCCCCTTTATAAAACCATCAGATCTTATTCACTATCATGAGAACAGCATGGGAAAAACCCGCCCCCGATTCAATTATATCCACTTGGCCCTGCCCTTGACATGTGGGAATTGTTACTATTCAAGATGAGATTTGGGTGGGGACGCAGCCAAACAATATCAGTAGTTTATGAAAGATTTCTCTTTAATAAAGGTTTTTCTTTTGTAAATTAGTAAGTACTCTGTTAGAATTCTTTGTTATCATACAAATAAGTGAATATCCTGTTGCCCAACAACCTGTCATCCAATGATTTTAACACTAGTGAATGATCCTTATTTATATCAATTAGCATATTGTCCATTGCCAGATGATTCTCTGTCTAGTTTTTATGTCTTCTATTAATTCATTAAAATATAGCAATAGTCGAAGTTTCTGAGTCTGTACCCATCCCACCCTTCTATTACTGACTTGCTCAAATTTTACTTTTCTCAAATTGACCATGATTAGAACCATCATTTTTCAATATTCAGTGAAGGTTAATCTCCATACTCACATTGGGAGCCCATTCTTAATGAAACCAATGAGCAGAGCATGTATCATAATTGCTACTTTCCATTTACCTCCCTTCCCTAATAAGCATCATATATTTAAGTTATTTCATTTTAATGGGAAATAAATATATCATTTATATCCCTTTCAAGTTTCCAGAGCAGTTTATTAAAAGCATCCTGGGATAGCACAATAAGCTGCTATTCTTTTGCAACTAATCTAAGTCAATATTTTCCTCATACTGAACAATAAAGCACGATTCAACTATAAGTTGGTTGTTGAGACAGATATGACTGCAAATTCCATCTAGAGACTTCTTATCAAGTTATTATGTTCATTGAAAGAGGCTCACATAAATCACAATTTCCCTTTCCCAACAGGAGGACTGCTTGTTGTTGCAAAAGTGACATAAGTAGATATAACTAAGCCTGACCTGGCATGTCATTTAACTTAACCCACGTTTATTGTAATAAAAATGCACAGTTTTTACTTGAATGGGTAGGTAACAGTCTGATTTTGAAAAAGATTGTGCAGAAATATAATCTTGTTCAGTGCTATATTCAAATGGATATGTGTTAGTCAGTTTTTGTTTTTTGCATCACTATAAAGAAATAGCTGTGACTGGGTAATTTACAAATAAAAGAGGTTTAATTGGCTCATGGTTCTGCAGGCTATACAGGAAGTATGGTGCTGGCATCTGCTTGGCTTCTGGTGAGACCTCAGGGAGTTTTATTCATGTCAGAAGGAGAAGCAGAAGCAGGCATGTCACATGGAATTAGAAGGAGCAAGAGAGAGAGAGGGGGGAGGTCCCAGACTTTTTTAAACAACCAGATGTCATGTGAACTAAGCAAGAACTGGTTTATCACCAAGGGGATGGTGCTAAGTCATTCATGAGGGATCTGCCCCCATGATGCAGTTATCTCCTACCAGGCTCCACCTTCAACATTGGGAATCACATTTCAACATGAGATTTAGAGGGAATACACATTCAAATCATATCAGCATATAAAGAGAATACAGGAAAGCTCCACATAAAACTACTGTACCAGACAGCACAAATCAAAGCATTAGGGATCTGTTAAAAGCCAAAGACCTATGATGACCCACAGGCCTCCATTCCTTCTGTGGCTTTGTCTCTTTCTATCTCCGTCTCTCTTCAGTGGTGGGTGGTCTAACTGCCATTCCCAGTCTCCTGGCCCAGGACTTGTGCACTATTTCTCTGGCTTGCTCTCCACATCCTTTAAGTCTTACTGAACTGCCACCTACTCGGATAGACCTACTCAACTTTTGGTTCATTTTGTAGCTCCTGCTTAATTTTCCTCCACTGCCTTTATAAACAGTTAATATACTATATATGGTATTTATTTTGTTTCCTTTTCGCTATCCCTAGTGGAATGTAAATTTCAAGGGGGAGGGCAGGAATTTTTGTCTGTGTCTGTTAATTCCTGAACCCTGAGTTCTCAACATGTAATAAACAGTTCATGAATATTTGTTGAATGACTAAACATAATATTTCTGAATAAAGAGATACACATTATATGTATAAAATATTTAACATATAGTTTAAAAAGTGAAATTCATATAAAATATTCACAGACCCGTTGAAAGCCTTTGTAGAACTCTAGAGTTTCACAAGCCCAGTTTGAAATCAATTGCTGAAGTATTTATTATTGCTCATATTTCTAGCAGTGGAGAGTTGTGTAGGAAGCCCACCGAACGGTGCTGAAAAAATTGAACTGTTGGCATCCACCCAAACTGCTCCCGTGAACAAAAGATATCACAAAATATATTGCTGAAATGTACCAAAGTTCTCACTTACCTGTTTTATTTAGTGCCAAATGTAAATAAAAAAGTTAAAACTACTTTATTTTTCCCTCTAATATAATTTAAAACTGTACCATTAAATGTAATTGTTCCTTTTCTAAGCTTCATATAGATGATTAGATATAGATTATTGGAACTGGAAAGGCCCTCAATGATCATCAAATACAAATGATGCATTTCCAGGTGAGAAAACTGAAGCCTCAAGAAGTTGTATAATTCAATTCTTAAGTCATCAAGCTTGATTGGTAGAAATTAACCAGGTTGGAAGCCTGTTCTTCTACAGCCCAGCTGAGTTTTTTTCTTCAATCTATGCATGGCATGACATACTCTATTTTAATATTATATAACATACGGTTGTTTAAGAATAGATGAAGATCTGACTGGTATGGTAAAGGAGGGCCTAGAGATAGGATTACACTAAGAGGACACATTCAGGTGTCTTCCTGAGCTAGAAGGACAGTCCTGCATCCAGTTTATCCAGATGAATTAGAGAATACAACTCAAACACTGTTTTCATCACCATCGCATTTAGGTTCATGTAAGAATTCGGCATTCTTTAAGAGAGAAGTGTTGCCAAGGACGAGAGAAGCAAACAAATCTTGTGATAAAAATTGGACTTAATGAGGGAAATATCATGCAACTTTCTTTTTGTTGCACCAAAGAAAGCAATACTAATAAGATAGAATTAAGGGCATGGTGGTAGATAAGCTCTCTAAATTCCCCTAGCAAAATATTTGTGCTATGGAATAGAGCTTCAGAGCAGGTAAAAATGTGCAGCAGACCTGAATATGATTTTGTTTAAGTAGAGTTTGAAGACTCAATACTCTTTGTTTTCCAGTTTCTCATTTTTATTCTTCAAAACAGGTAGAAGAAATATAAAACATAATTTCTGCTCAATGGAAAAAATCACTGTGAAATTTTAGTAGGGAAGAAAACTTTAAAAAATGTTAATGAACATTCAGATCCCGAGGCTTATTTAATGTTATAATTCCTATATTTGGGTATCAAAATATTTTGGAAAAAGGCTAACATAAACACTTCAAATGAAGTCTAAGCTTGTGAAGATCCAATCCTCTTCATTTATTGTCCTGGTCCAAGCCTCTCTGGAGTGTGAAGGTAAGCCTCAGACCATGAGGGTGATTGGAGGATGCGAACATAGCCACATTTGTGTAGTACGTTCCCTGCACTTGGTCTCTCCGTGTCATTAGCCAATGTCCTGTCCCATTAAAAAATGCATTTTTTGCTCTTATATACTTAATTTCACCATTTTCATATTTGTTCATTTTAAATACTATTTCCATTTTACCTTCCTGTTTTTCAATTTCATTTATAGGGAAATTAAAACAAAATAATACACAAAATTATACTAGCAATATAAATTGACAATATAGAAGAATATGAAGTAAACCAAATACCTCCTCCTGGATTCATTCTCTGCCAAACCTCTCCATTTTCACTTCATTCTCAGAGAAGCAACCATCTGTAGTAGTTTTGTTTTTTTTCCTTTCAGTGATTGAATTATGAAATGGAAGGGAGAAGGGAGGAAATATTAAGACAGACTTTAAGACTATAGATGTAGATGCTCAGTATTCCCCCTGGAACTCTCATACTGCTGTTGGAAGTGTAAAATTATACAACTGCTTTGGAAACCCATATAACATAATTTACTAAAGTTGACTAAGGCATGGACTACGAAATGTTTGGGATCAGGAATGAGGTGAGAATGTTTACACTCACTACTTCTATTCAACATTGTACTATAGTTCTAGTCAGAGCAATAAGATTAAAAAACAAAGAAATAACAAGCAGGATTGGAAAACAGTAAATAAAACTGTCAGTATATATTTCTGTATGTAGAAAATCTCAAGTATCTGAAGAGATGGTCAATATAAAAATCAATCTTATTTCTTTGTACCAAACAACATTTTTGAGAGAATTGTAGATGACTTAAATAAGTGGAAAGATGTACATATTCATTGCTGGAAAGCTTTAACATTTTAAAGATGTCAATTCCTCCTATATTGCTCTCCAGATTCAATGCAATTCAAGTCAAAATCTTAGCAGTTTTACTTTGTGGAAGTTAAAAAGCTGATTCTAAAATTTATTTGGAGATTCAGGGGGCCAAAAATAGCTAAGACAATTTTGAGGAAGAATGAAGTTGAGGGATATACTTTGCTGACTAAACAAAAAGCCCAGTGGAAAGTCTAGAAACCGACTCATCTATGGATAATATGCAACACTGGGACATTTTGGATGGAGAAATAATAGTTTTTTCACTAAATGATGCCGGGTCAATTCAGTATCTGTATAGGAGAAAATAAAACAATCTACACCTTCTCTTCACACTGCTGAACACACAAAAGCAATTCCAGGTGGATTGTAGTTATAAATGTGAAAGATGAAAAAAATAAGGCATCTGCAAGATAACATATACAACATAAAATATCTTTATGACCTTAGATCAAAGATTCGTTAAACACAATGCACAAATCACTAACACTAAAAAGAAAGATTGATAAACTACATTAAAACTAAAAACACCTGTCAAACATTCTCTTAATAGACTGAAAGAGTAAACCACTGCCAATTTCGTTAAAACTCAAGATCTGTAGTTGTTGTCATCCCACAAACACCTATTTTGTTTATATTTTCAGATGAGATGTTCTCTTATGTTTATCTGCAAATATTGACAATACTAATTTTTAAAAGGCTTGTTTTCTCTTGGATTTTAATTATTCTGTTTTCAGAATTTGTTTCTTCTTTTCACTGTTTTGGTTTTCTTCAAATGTTAGATGATGATTGCTTGTTGAGTTCATTTCATGCTGATATTTAAACTTCTATTTTCCCATTTGTGAATTAGGGGAATTTCTGACTAGAGGAACTTTCCTTCAGTTATTGTGAGGGAGGGTTGGTTTGTGCCACTGGAGTGGGCATGCAGGTGGTGTGTCTATTCAGTTTCTGGGCTCCTCATCCTCTTGCTAAACATTATCAACCTGAAGCATTCCTCTGTGTCTGCAGCCCCATTTCCTGCATTTGTGCTTCAGTCCAGAAGTGAACGCTGCTCTTATCTCTCAGCTATTGTTCGGCATAAACAGAAGGCGAAGTAGATGCTGACCTGTCTGTAGCTGCATGTGCATTCTCCAGTTCCCCCGTTGAGCACCACCACCAAGACCTATCTGCTTCTTAGATCTCTTTGCTCTTAGTTTGGAGCATCCTTCACACTTCATAGAATTCTTCTCTCTTCCGTATTTCAGAGTAAGATGTTTCTTATCTGCATGGCTCATTTTAGGACATGAGACCTGTGCAGTCCCACAGATTCTGTACTCAAGAGGGCCCTTGCACTTGATTTAATGCTCTCCTTTCACCCTCTTGAAATTCTTAATGATTTTTAGACAGGGTGTTGGATTTTCATTTTGTACTGGGCCTTGTAAATCATGTTGCTGGTCCTCTTGGTCTAATATCTCTTTCAATAAATCTTTGTTCCTTAATAGCTTTCAGATCTCCTCAAACATTTTCATCAGTGATGGTAATTCTTTCCTGTATTAAATTACATTACTTATTTTTTGTAACCTTTATTGAGATACAACATGTGCTTCTTTTTAGTGTACAATTCAATGATTTTTAATAAATTTACAGAATTTTGCAACCACCACAATCGAATTCTAGAAAATTTCCATTGTTTCAAAATGATCTCATGGGCCTATTTGTAGACATTTTCTGTTTCTATCCTCAGCCCCAGAATTTTTTGTATTTTAGATATGTTTTAAAATATGAATTCTTGGAAGGTATATATATGGAAGGGGGGAATATTAGTTTCCCCTTCAAGGAAGCTAGAAGAAGAAGAATCTTGGAGAGAGTGGCAGAGTCTTCAAAAGAGCATGTGTGAGACCATCTATCTGAGCAGCCAGTTGTCTTTCTTTTCCTTTCTTCTCTAGTAGGTGGTTGGTGAGAGGCCATTGTTGAGTGAATTCAAGTCTCGTGATAAGATAGTGAATAGAATCTGTTTGGATTTAGGTACCCTATTTCAACAAAACTTCTCTTTGCTTTATTTTGGATTCTTAACAGAAAAAAAATTACTTGAAAATAGCATGACCATACTTCTTAAACCCATATGTTCTTAAACTCAATAAAACAATAATTAGAAATACACTATACAAGCAGATTTTTTACAGTCATCTTTCTTTTGATTTTAAGTTATATTAGATATTGACTTTTTCTGATTATAAAATTTCTAAATGGTTATATTTATGGAATTATAAAATATAGAATAGTATATAGAAGAAAAGAAAATCTCAAATTATTATAACACCATGTCACATTTCCTCCTAATATTTTTATTTGCAAATACATGTTTATCTACTGGGGTGCTTTTTCTTTTTTATCCAAACTGAAATCATAACTCATATGCAATTTTCTGCTTGCTTTTCCACATATATGTGAGATCATTTATACGTATTCATAAATATTCTTCAAATACATAATTTGTGTGAGTGACAACTGACCTGGACAAAGCAAGAGCCTTGGAGCAGGGTCTCAAATAATGGGCTGAACATGGGAGCGATTAAATACCTGAATGTGATTTGAATTCTCTAGATGATGCTCTAGCATGTTACTCAAGACGATAGAGATTCTTTGTATTGGTCCATTTTCATACAGCTATGAAGACATACCTGAGACTGGGTAATTCATAAAGAAAAACAAGTTTGATGTACTCACAGTTCCACATGGCTGGGGAGGCTTCACAATCATGGTGGAAGGCAAAGGAGGAACAAAGGTACGTCTTACATGGCGGCAGGCAAGAGAATGTGTGCAGGGGACACAGGATGGTTATAAAACCATCAGATCTAGTGAGATGTATTCACTGTCATGAGAACAGCACAGTAGAAACCCGCCCTCATGATTCAATTGCCTCTAACTGGGTTTTTCCCATGACATGTGGATAATGGGGGCTACAATTCAAGATGAGATTTGGTTGGGGCTCAGCCAAACTGCGTCATTCTTCTTCTTCAGACCACCTTATTCCAGAACTCTAATCATGCTAGACAAGGTGGAACTCGAAGCATGCTAGACAAGGTAGAAGATTCTTTTAAGGAATTTACTTAGCCAGATTAAAATAGCTTCCATTAAAAAAATGTAAATGCTTTCTACATATTTCTTAATATGTTTATATTACAGTATTTATTTTTATTTTTCTGCCCCAGTAGATTGTTACTCAACATAGGTGAGATCTGTGCTTAGTGAAGATGCTAGCACAGAGAAGGTCTTTAATAAAAGTTTGTTGATGAGAGAATGAGAAAGAGATGAGAACTAATTTGGCTCTTAATCACTATATGGACCTCTGAATAAGCCCTCTAACTCACCAAATGTAGGAAGCACATAGATATATAACTTAATTAGCTAAGTCCTATAAAGGCATATAAAATCACTTGGCAAGGTGCCTAGCACATCATAAGCACTCTATAAATACTAGTTATTATTATTAATAAAAAAAAGTCTGTCTCCATATGGCCAGAAGCCAGAGCACCCAGCACTGGAGGCTGGGGGCTGTAGTGGCAGCAAATGGGTGGCAATTGTGACGCCAACACCCAGTGAAGGGGAGGGGCCCTCTGTCGTCTGGTTTTTCCAATTGAAAACATGCTTGGAGTACCCCTCCAGCCAACCTTTCTTTCATCTGCAGATATATTATTGAAAACTGTAGCTCAGCCTTGTCAGTCCAAATTATATTAGGAGGATTAGGAGATGTTCTGCAAGGAGAAAACAGAATTTGGCAATTTGATTTCAGGAAGACTTGAAATGTCAGAGATAAAAGGCCAAGGTGGATTTTAAAAAGGGCTTTGAGCTTCTGCAGTGAGGAACAACAATTCAGAGCAAGAATGACAGTTATGGAAGTTTAGGTGTAATGTTTTCAGTAAGTATCATCAAGCATGGTAGACATTTATTTGTTTATTTGAGGACGTGGGAGATACACTGAACTGTCTAAAAGGAATGCGGTTCGTTAATTTTGCTTTTCTCATATGATTTTTAGTTAAAATAGTATATCTGGCTCATCAAAACATTTTTCCTTACTTAGGAAAGCCAAAAGGTTATTTCAATTCTGCCTTAGTGTTTCTTATTTTTGTCAACTTTTATCCAAAGTTCCTTTTAAAACAGTGCTAAAGTGTTCACGCTTTAAATAAAATCTGTTCCCTTCTTGTAAACAATTGGCAATTATGTAAGAATCTAATGAAATAAATACACATGTGAGGTTTTTCAGAGTACGTCTGTACACAGTCACTTGTTTTACTACTAGTTTTCATGTCATGCTTGTTGTTGGTTGTTTGCAGATGAAAGTTGTTGCTGTTGTTTTGTAAACCAGCTATAATTCTGAATAAGGAGACATTTGAGCCTGAAATATAACCATGTATTCTTTGCTTACTAAGTGATTAATATTATGGATTTGGTGTCTGACCTCAAATGAGTTACTCAACATCCCAGCTACAATTTTATCTATAAAATGAAAATAATAATATTCTGCTTATAGGGTTCTTATGAGGATTAAATGAGAAAATAAATGTATTGGACATAGGAAGTAGTACATACTAAATGCTCAACAAACTGCATTTAAAAAATTATGTAAGTGTGTGAATTTGAGAGACAGTTTAGCAGGCATTGTTTTCTTGACAGATGTTTATATGACTGTGCAGGAAGATTGTAAACATCTGTGCTTTGGTTACCATTTCCCTGATTTATTTAACCATGTGGATTTTGTCAACTATTTTAAAGTAATCAGACACAGACATTGCCATTTACACCACACAGATGGTTTCTTCAAATCATTAGCAATGCCTGGGTGGGGCATCCCCTGAGACTGGGAAACTGCAAAAATTAACAGGCAAGGAAATTTGAGCTTTGAATGTTGAGTGTTTTGGAGGGCTTCTAAACGCCTGTCTGCCTTAGTTCTGATGCTGAAAAAGTTTATCTTTCAAAATATATTTTCTTAGATAGTACCATCAGGACTTCCTGACTCATTAGAAGGTCTGAGGCTGTGATAGACAAAAGGCAAGTGGAAAAGGTTGAGAGACTTAAAAAGCACAATTTAATACCTGCTCCAATATTCATTTTTATTATCAGAACATTAAGCAATGTAAAGGTAAAAGAGCAGATTTTTTTTTGAAATAGCCTTTTTACAAAAGTATTACATACCCATTGTAGACAATTCAGAAAATACACAGAACAGAAACACATTTTCCAATAGTCCGTCTACTCAAAGAGAACTACCCTTGACATTTTGATTATATCTTTCATTTTGATTACTTTTGTACATATGCACATACACATATGCATATACTTTAGATGCATATGTACATATAGGTGTATTTTTAAAAAATGGAATCACATTTCACAGTGTTTTGTAATCCACTTTTTATACTTAGGTATTCCTAAAAAAATTTTACATAATATTTATGTCATTTTATAAGATTCTTTAACAGGTAAACAATCCACTGCAAAAATAAAATGTTATTTATTCTACCAATCTCTTAATTATTGAGTTAGTTTGCTTTTAATCTTGTTAGGAAATGACTGGTAAACAGTCTTTAGCTAAAAAGGGAAAAATTTGAAAGACATTGGCTGGGCATCACATCTGAATTCTCTATTCTGAAAAGATTTTTCCTGAAGAATAATTAAATTTGAAATAACTTAGCATTAGAAAACAACATAAGGAAATAAAAAAAGTTTTTAAGGCAAAATATATGAAAACCAGAAGCTACAACCTTCACTGAATAGAGGGAGGAGACAATACGGATGCATATGGAGTCTCTCTGTAGTGACAATTCTTGTCTTGCGGTCACATGGGCTATACAAATGACCTTGTAAACAGAAACCTTGCAAAGTGGTGCTCATAGCTAATGGGAAAAGTTGATTGTTCTGCGACATTTAAAAATTTCTGTCAAACGTTAAAAACTCTCTTACTGTTTGTTATAAATGTACTGTATAGGAAAATAAAAAGGAGTAAGTAATAGTACACTAAGTTAAAACATTACTAACATTGGTAATTAATGTTTATTTCTTTGTAAAAAACTGATCAAAATAGTTTGAACAGTGCTTGCCTTCTTCTTTTTGAATATAACTTGCGATATACACAAGGCACATTTTCTATGCCTCAGCAAGTTTTGATCACATTTTGACATTGTATCCTTGGTGCTGTCAGTGTTGTGAATTATCTCTGGTAGTGCCTTTAACGTGAAGTTATTTTTGCAAGCATATGGCATTTCCTCTGGGACACCTCCATCTTGTTCATTAGAATCACTTTTCTCATTCATGTCTATACGTTTTCTGTCTCTAAGCACTTCTGACCGTATGTCTAGAGGCTCTCTAACAACAGCTGTGTCAAAATGCCCACCATCAGCGATTTCTTCTATAACTCCATGAATGTTTGATTTGAATTCCATTTCTAGCATTATTACTTTTCATTTCTTTGCTGTACTTTCATCTTTGTTGACAAATCCCTTTTTTTGATTATCAGTGTTTGTAAAATGTCATACAGGTTCATCATGGGGAGACAAGGAGGCAACACAGTCACATGCTTAGCTGTCTGTGTATGAACTGAATAGAAAATGTGAAGTGATGTATGACCAGCAGGCTTTGTAAAAGGTGACGTGATTGGTCACTGATCAGGATATGTATCTGTTATTTATGCAATGACTTGTAGACTAACAAAGCAGCAGCGAAGTTTGTGCCTTATGCAATTACTCACAGTTAATATACTGTGGTAATGGAAATGTGAACCATGTTGCTGGGGACCAGTCTTATTTAACAAAACCATGGTAATGGAAATTTCCGTATTGGAGCTGTAAAAAGCAAGGTTGGCCTTTACATATTACATATAATGGATGAAAGGGATGTCTTCCCAAGTTGGTTTTTGTAGGCTCTAAATGGCAGCGTCTCTCCTTATCCCAAGCTACCAGGGGAACAATATTGGCCTTATGGAATCTAAAGAATATGTTAGGTCTATGGCATTTCCCATAAAAGGGTCCTGAATCATCCTGATCAGGTGATTCACTGAAATAGGACAAAATTTAGAAATCATATTTCTTATTGCTTCTCTGATGCTGCAGCACGGCTGAGTTCATTGAGCAATTGGGTCAGGCTGAGGGATCTGATTGGTTCCTCCCATTATTCCTTGGTAAATTTCCCTCTCCACCCTACCACCCCCTTCATAGCTAGTGGCAAAACGAGGCTCATGTTCTGCAGGGCCAAGTCTCAGTGATAGTTCCTCCATGATCAATCTTTGAAGTCAACTTTAGGTCAATGGTGTTTAACACAGAGTGGGGGTGAAGGTAAAAGAAGCCAAGAACATTGAGGAATTTGTGGCTCAGTCTGTAAACAAAGAGGATTGATGTTGGTTGAAGACAAAAGAGGATTCACTGGAAAGAAGGTGAAATGGTCTTAGGAAAAAGGAGTTGAGGAAGCTAGAGAGATTCCTCACAGAGTTTGATATATTGTCCCAATTATCTTTGCACCACAGTGTCAGTTGCAACGGAAGACTATATAAATGTTTGTTAAATGAAACAAGAAGTAGTTTTATTGATAGATGGGAATCCACCACAAAGATAAACATTTTTAAATTAATGTTAATATTGGAGAAATAATATTTTTATAAAACCTAGATTAAATATGACTATATAGGGCACACAAGTAAAATGGGCCAAAGATGACAGTTAGGTACCAGTATATTTAATGGAAAAATTTATTTTTTCTTTCCGTAGTTTGTGATTTGTGCTCCTCTTCACTCTCATGTAGTTTCTTGCTTTAGGCTTTCCATTGGCTTCCATTGAACAAAGAATAAAATCTAAAATGTTTTCAATGGTTCACAAGGCCTGTGCAATCTGGTTCCTAACAAATTTTCTGATGCTAGCTCTTACTCCTCATCCTTTACCAATCTCCCCCAACCCTCAGATATGTTTTAGTTACATGGATCTTCTATTCTGTTCCATAAACATGCCAGGTTCATTCTAGGCTTAGGGTCTGTGCTCTCACTATTACCTCTGCTAGACAAGTCCTGTCTGTAAATCTTCACATAGAAAACCCTCAGTAAAGTGCCTAACATATGGAAAAAGTCAATAAGTGTTATTAATTACAATACTGTTCTTTAGATGTTCTTCTATTCTTAGAACGCCTGATTGTTCTGGATTTTCTTATTCACTTTTGCTTGTTTTCAAGGCAAAAAATGAATAATAGTAACCCTTTATATGGGAGAAAAGATGGCAGGTATGTCTACATCAGTCAGGACGAACTAGTTATGCCGCAGTTACAAACAGTCACATAAATCTCAGTGACTTAAATCAAGAAAGGTGATTTTTTACCTCATGCTACATGTCCAGTGTGGACTGGCAAGACAGTTCAACTTATTGTGGAGACACACTAACATTTTATGATAATACCAACTGAACATGAGGTTTCAGGGTTTGCCATGTCAGAAGAAGGTAAGAATACAGAGTAGAGCATTGTCAACTAAATGGTTTATTCCACAAGTGACACAAATTATTGCTTATCTTTTATTTACCCTAAGTCTAGATCTGCTATCTCCTACGCACATTCTCATTTTATGGCAAGGAATAAGTTTTTAAATTGGGGCTTTCAAAATAATTTGGAGGTGTTTTCATCAATTCAGATTCCTGGGTCCCGTCCTCTGAGATTCTGATTCTAGGTTGGGGAATGGTAATTGAGATATTAGTATTAATTCTAGTGACTCAGTTGTAGGTGATTTGAAAGCCATACTTAGAAGAACACAACTATAGCGACTAGAACTATGGTTGGCCTATTGTAAGAGCTTAGTAAATATTTTTGATTGACTTTAAAATAAGGGTTTTCTTATGAATAATCAGTAATTTAGATGAAAAATTGTATATGCTGAATTGTATTAGAATGAGAAGAAAGGCTAAGTGTTTTATTCCTTTACTCTAAAATAACTTCTACCAGGAGGTAATGCTGGTACTATCTTTCTTTCACTTTGTGCAGGTTGCTAGGTTGATCCACACAGTAGCCATGCTACATCTTATCTCTTGCTCAGGAAGAAGACACGAGTCTCAGGATATTAAAAAAAAATAAGTGAATGAATCCTTTGATTTATCCCATATAAAATAGACTATGAAGAAAGCAAATCTAATCTCACGTAATTAGGAGTTATTTTAATTGCAAGAACCACAGGCCACATTTCTTTGACAATGACAGATAATGGCCTTTTAAAAATCTTGCATTGAAAAATCTATTGGCAAATAACTTTTAAACCTCAACTAACTGGCAACTAAGCTCTTTGTCACTTATCTCTGCAGTATTTTCACACTCTGATCACAGAATAACAAGACTAGGAGTAAAGATCATAATGGCGTCATAAAAACAGAACCATAAATGTGTACTTTAAGTGAAGTTAATGTTCCATTATGATAGATTACCCATCCTCTTGAAAAGCTCAACTATTTTAAAACCAGTTCTGTTGAATTTTTAATATTCAGGCTATTCCCTGAGAGGGAGCTTTGGGCTGTAGGTCTCCATGGGTATGTATTCACAAGCATTGCGTTTGGGTTCATAAAATCTGAAGGCTTCTAAAGTATTAAAACTTTCATGCAAAGCATGCAAAAAAAAAAAAAAAAAAAAGGAAAATCCACTACCAACTAGAAACTGGTGCTTAAAATATCCATTGTTGTTTTAAAAATTAATTTGAAGGAGTTTATATTTTCATAATTGCTGTGAGGTCTTGCCTTTATTGGTATGAATATAGACAGTCATATCTGAGAGAGTAGGCTAAAGGGAAGATGACAAGAGAAAATTTGCTCAGTTACTGTCTTGCTGAAAATACTGGGTGTGTCTTTAATATATATATTCTCACCTGTCAATCTAAGTGTCTTGACTGAAAAGTGAATAGTCTATAATAGGTAATTTTGCCTTTGGCCTGGATGTCAATCAGGTTTAGCTGATACTTCTCTAATAGGTGATAATAAACTAAAAGGCTCAAATAAATGCAAAAAATCACATCCACTAAGTCTCATTTCCTGTTAATGCAAGAAAGTTTATGTTTTTCCTTGCTTACATGCAAGAAGACAGTGTGCACACATGGTCCCCTCTTCTGTAGATTTCTGTGTAGTGTTCTTGCAATACCAGTCATGAGCATACATAGTGAGGAGTTTGCTTGTGATGTGTTTGTTAATAGGCTCGACTTCACGATATTGCTGTAAAGCAGAGAAGAGGTTAAAACTGGGAGCCAGAAGTTCTATGTCATTTATTTAGCTCTGGACTTTTTTTTTTTAAATGCAGATGCAGGGTTGAGCTAATCACATTCCTTAGCTCATGGCTCCTTATCACTACTGGTCCTGGGGAAGCCTCTCTTTTATTTCTTCATCCTATTTTGTCCCATTTCTCATATCTATTTCCTTGTTCCTCCAGAAAATAGCCTAATGTGCTTGTTATGTATCATTGTGTTTGTATGTGTTCTTGTGAAATGTGTATTGCTGTTTTGTGTACTTGCATTTTCGATTTTTATAAATGGGGCTAGGCTATAAAAGTCAGTCTGATTTTCTTTGTTTCCCTCAGATACTATTTATGTTGCTGTATGTATTACTGCTGTTCCAGGATTATCATTGCTGTATCATTTATTAGAATCTGTGTGGTATTTACACTCTGTTTTTAAATTAAATTAAATTACATTTTATAGAGACAGGATATTGCTATGTTGCTTAGGCTAGTCTTGAACTCCTAACCATAAGCATTCCTCCCACCTCAGCCTCCCAAGTAGCTGGGACTACAGGCCTATACCACTGCACCTGGCTTCACATACTCTTTTAAAAAAACACAATTTTGGTGGTCTTTTCTCATAATTTATTATTAATTTGTACATTCCCTATCCCATCTTTCTAATAATCAAATATGTTTTATAAATGAAGAACAAAATATACCAGGTTGAAGGCAAACAGTGGCCTTTAATAACATTTTCCAGAGTGGCTCTGAAATGGCAAGGGCTATCACAGCTCTTTGACCAAGTAGAAGACTTCTCTTACTAGGCAAAGACCTACTATACATGGAGTACTCCATACTACTCTTCCAGTCTTGCCATACTTTGATTTTCCATATAGACTACTTGATACGATGCGGCTATCCTTCACAAAGCTCATTTTCATTGAAATGTGGAAGCTTCTTGTATAGATGTTGGATCAGGGATGTGTGGAGAAATATATCAAATTTAAGTAACATACAGCCAGAGGGTCCTGGAGTCAGGCCTGCATTTGACACTGGTTTGCTTAGTCACCATGCATAGTCATTAAATGACTTTATCTTTTATTCTTCACAGATCTTGGACAATAACCCAGGATATTTTGAGTTTCTTAAGAAAAAGTGATTACTATTATTAAGTAGAACCATTTCCTTTTCCCTTTAAGATTTTTGGTTACTAATGAGAACTATGAATCAGACTGAGGAGGACCTGATCCTGAGAAAAGTAGGCATTTTCTTGGTTCTCTGGAACTGGGCCAGGAGGCCGTGTGCCTAATCTGCTCCAAAATGATTCGTTTCTGTCTTTCACTGAAGCCCGAACACACTCCAGGAATTAGGTACTAATTAATGTCAACACATTACAAATGAAGAAAGAAGGGAAATTGCTTGGACTAATTCTTGAGAAAATCCTCAGAAATTTGTTTCAGTTAAAGTTAATGTGTGTCTCAGGCAGCACTGAACCAAACGTAAAATGCTGCTCATGTGGGTGAGTGACCTGGAGGTGACCCTTTTGAGAGTCTTGACCAGAATTTGTTTCAATATCCTATCTATTTTGTCATGATGCTGCTTACAGAATTGATGATTGGTGGGATCAGAGAGTGCAAGAATCAAACTATGGCTTCATTAGCTCTAAGTTCTACAGGGCCTACACAAGATTTTAGGACATATTTTTCAAAATGACACTTTTCTTATTTTCATTCGTTGCTGCTTTATAGATGTTAATGAACAGCTTTTTAAAGAGTGAAACAAATAGATTGTTACATGGATTTTAGGATATCTTCATCTTTTAATCAGAGGAAGATTTTATATTGTTTTTATATTTATAAAATCAACAACTGAAGGTTAAAACCCAAAGAATCATTTTGAATGGCCATGATAATAAATGTACTAACATGTCATGTTTGATCTAAAGTTATGAGAATGAGTCCAATACGTGGGATGCCAATCAGGGGTGAGACTGTATTGAGGAATGGCAGGCTCATTTTGCAGAAAAATTACTTGAAGCTACAGTAAGCCACAATGGAGTTCAATTTTGTGCTCATTGTTCTTTAGGTTTCCTTATTATGTTTTTCCACTTTATGAATGCCCTTGATGTGCACTTTACTAAACTGCACCTGAATAATAATGTTTGGACTTGGGCAGGTAAGCACCCTGTTTGCTTTGCTCAGGCCTCCAACTAACTAGAGAAGATGCTGTACTGTCTAAGTTCTCTATCTCTAATACTTAGCACAACACCTGACACACAGGATGGGCCTAAATTGTTGAATAAATGAGGACTGCAGAATAATGGAGACATCCCTATAATGCCACATCAAGTTTTGACCATAGTAGTAAACAATTGGAGGACCCATTTTGGTGTGTAGATTTTAGTTAAAAAACCCTTGATTCCAGTCCCAACATTATATGGTCATGAATTAGTTACCCCCTTTAAATCTCAATTTCTTCATCTGTGAATTAGAGTTATTAATAGATTGATGGAGAAAAAGGAAGAAGACTATGACAAAGACTTGTTTGACCACATCAACCCCAGTGACTTTGCTGAAATACTGCCTGGAAGCTAAACATTGGGTACACATGGACATACAGAGGGCAATAATATACCTTGGAGACTTCAAAAGAGGGGAGTGTAGGAAGGAGTGAGGTTGAAAAATTACCAATGGAGTATTATGTTCACTATTCAGGTGAAGGGCTCACTAGAAATAAAAAGTCCTAGAAAAATTGGCTTTGGCTTCTAATTAAACGCCACCTTGATTGTTCTCTAACAGGTTTATTTTTTCTAAATCCTAATGTGTTGGCTGGAATAAAAAGATTGAGAAACATACATTTTCCCTCTGTTTTCTCAAGCATCCTGCATGGATTACACTTTCTCATTTAAAAATGATGCCATAACCTTATAAGTTGTCTTATAGAGCATGCTTACAAGTGAAAGACATATATTAGACATGATAAATTAGCTATCTCTGTGGATGAGTAAAAAAGGGCTAAAAGGGAGTAAACACATAGATTAGAGGGACCGTGTTCAAATGACTGGTGATCAAGAACTTTGAATTGAATATGATTAACTCTTCGTACCTGGGGTCCAATAGAAACCCACTATCACCACCACCAAAACAACAACAAAACTGAAATACGCTGTGTGATGATGCTAGTTTTTTATGGAAATGTGTTTCATCTTATACACTGCAAAATGATGCTTCAAGCTCTGAATTGCCTTGGATTCTTATGTCCTGGTGTAAGTGTGAGGTGTGTGTGCATGTGTAGTGTTTGCGTATGCACATGCATGTGCATAGATAGCTATTCTAGCATGTTTAATACGTGTCTTTCCTTACACCAAAGGGAAAGAAGAATAAAGACACCTGCACTTATATGTTTATAACAGCAATATTCACAATAGCACAGTTGTGGAATCAACCTAAGCGTCCATCAATGGATGACGGGATAAAGAAAATGTAGTTTTTGTATACCATGGAATACTACACAGCCATAAAAAGCATGAAATCATTTCTTCTGCAGCAACATGGATGGAGTCAGAGGCCATTATCCTAAGTAAAATAACTCAGAAACAGAAAATTAAATACTGCCTGGACACTAAACAATGGGCACACATGGACATAGAAAGGGAAATAACAGACATTGGGAATTTTAAAAGGGGGAAGGATAGAGAGGGGTAAGGGTTGAAAAATTACCAATGAGGTATTATGTTCACTATTTAGGTGAAGGGCATACTAGGAGCCCAAACCTCACCATTACCTTGTACATTACAAGCCTGTAAATGTACCCCTGAGTCTATAAAAATAAAAAATGCTGCTGCAGCAAAAAACACAATAATGTGTACTCCATTAAAATACAATTAGATAAGCAGTTGTTATAAGCTTGAAAAGTCTGCCTCTTTTACCAGGGTGAAAAAGTTGGAATCCATACATAGATAATAAAAAGGGAAGGATATAGGAACTTGTCTGAAATGTAAGACAAAGGAAGATAAAACACTATTTTTCACAAAGCAATGTATAGAGTACTCAACCAGAAATATGGATCATTGGTTTAAAAATCAGAAGATTTAGGTTATGTCAATCTGGCTGTCTCACTTACTCTATCAAAGGAATGGAGCAAGCAAATACAGTGTTTACTTCCAAAGGAATAATGAGATTGTGGTCACAAAAACATCTTAAATATTGGACTATATTTACTATGTTTGATATTGTTGACCATTTTATTTCATGTTCAATCAGTTTAAGGTACTCCCAGAAATAGGCATGGAGGTATGCGTGTTTTGGTGGATGCACACACTCAGCCTCTCCGCACTATTACACTATCAAGTTTCCCTCTCCATCCATTGGCTTACTCAGAGATTCAAAAGTTTAGAAAATTTATCCCAAAGGATTATGCCAAAGGCTATGATATGAGCTCACAAATAAAATGAGGCTGGGCCTGATCTGTGCCTTTTTGGCACTAGGCAGCAGTTGCTTGTCATCCACCTTCACTTTAGTGTTTTCTCATTGATTGCATTTCTTTTCTGACTCTTTCCTCATAAGACACCCAGAGAAGGAGAGAAGGGAAAGGGTAAGAGGTTTAAGTGTGGGGGAAGAAGGCCATTGTGACATCATTAAGGCCACAGCCAGATGACATCACTTGCAGGCTGGTGGACAAGTGGTATGGAGAAGGCGCAACTGCCCTACCAAAGCCAGAACTCACAAGCCTGCTTTACTCCTGTGTATATAGCCACGTGCCAACTGAACATTGGAGAGTCTTGCCTAATTGCGTATTTTTGGCTCAATTCTACTGAGTTAGGTGTTTGAGGAAGAAAGAGATCCCTTCATATACAACCTTCAGTGTGGAAAATGAGAAATCAGACAGCAGCAATGAAACTTACAAATTCAAGGAGACTTTTTCATGAGTAAGATTCAGGATATTGAAGAGAATTCAAGCAGTTCAGAATGGAAGAAATAAGTGCATTCTTACACTCTTGTAAGAGTGTGTCCTCATTACACGCAACAGTGTGTCCTCATTCAATACAAGAATAAAAGCTTAGATCTAGATTTTTAAAAAGTATTTTTATTGTTTATAATACAGAGCTAGATGTAACAGTTGAAATTATTGAATAAGTTTCTTAGCAAAATATGAGCATGGAAGATTCCATAAACAGTTCCACTTAAAGAAATGTTGTCCAGAGACTATAAATTGATACACAAGAATGTTTCTTAAAGTCAATATGAAAATAGATGTTAAAAGCTTTAATTTTTTTTTTTTTTTTTTTGCCCTGGACACAAATTCTATTTCTAAAAAATTATTCTAAAAAATTAAGGTTGGTACAATGCAGGCTTTTTTATAATAGAAAAACATTTAAAGTCCTCAAACAGGAGAGTAGTTATGAAAATGATTTTCACTTCCATACAATGAAAATACATGACCTTAATCAATCATGTTATAAAAAATATTTATTGTGGTGGAAGAATGGTCAAAAATATTAACTTTGAAATAAATGGCCTATATAACTGTTTGAATAACATGTCAATTTTGTAAAATAGAAATGTGGAAACACCCATAAGGGCTAGCAAAGACATTCAGCAAAATGTAAAACCTACTTTTCTTTTCATGCCTTTTTATATTTTCTAAGTTTTTTCTTTGGATGCCTTCTTATGTGAATAAATATAATCACACAAATGCTACTAACAAAAGACTCATTAATGTGTAAAAGCCTGTCTGTCTAGGAGCCCAAAGATTTGGTCAAACTCAGATGTGCTCCATGTGATATGTCGTTGGCGTGGAGAGAGGTGCATTCAATGAACAGATGCTCACATGTCTCAGGCCTGCACTGCTCGGGGATTATGTATGTAAAGTGATGGATTAGAATTGACTACAATCCTAAGGAAAAATGGTCCTCCTCAGGTTTGCAATCTTGTCTGTCACCCATTACCTGGTGCTCACATATAACATAAACGGCCACAAACAATAAATCCATGAAATGAAAGGCACCATTACATTGCTGATAATGAGGAGAGGGATCTGAGTTTAAATTGGTAATCCTACCTTGTATTTCCTGATTCTGATGCAATTGAACCCTCAACTTTCTCATATTAAAATGGTTTACATAACATATTTCTAGATATGTACAGAAGCATACGATAAAACAATGTTTTATGGCTAGAGTAAGTAAGCAGCTGGATATCATTTTGTTTGATTAGTACAGAAGAGTGGAAGTTCAAACATAAACTGAAATGACTACCTCTTTGTTTAGCTATCATAGACTGTTTCTTTATCACAGTCATAGGCAATAACAAACACAGCACCAAACTCTATTAATCATAAGCATTGCTCCAATTCATAATCCCTATATGGCTATTTCTTTAGAATGAAGGTAAGAAGAACAGCTTCCTACAATCTACTTTCTGTTATATTGTACAGAGGTTGTTAAAGGCAGATTCAAAATAAATATTCAAAGGCATACTCATGGACAAAAGTTCTCCACGTACTCTCATTTGGGTCATGAGGATGAATAATCTCAGGCAAATCTGCATCTTCCCACGCCTTAATAAACAGCCCTTAAAACTAGAGTTTACAAACGGCATGCATTTCTTGTATGTTGCCTTACGTTTGGAAATAATAAAGTAAATTCAACCCATTTAATGAAAAAGTTCAAAATAATAGAGTTTGGGTATAATTTTTTAAATGTAAAATGAAAGAAAAACATGTCTTTACAAAACAATTTTTATTCTTTTATTACTTGAGAGAAACATTTTGCTACTGTTCATAGGACTACTTCTACTTTTATGAAAACAGCCAGTCATGACAGGGTGCTTCCAATAAAGAAATTAAGAGAGTCAAATAAGAACCCTAATGAAATGGGGGAATGTTGAGATTTCAGACTTCTTTTCATCACATTTCTGATTTCACACAATAAAAAACATGACTCTGTTCTAGTTAAATATCCTAGTATCAGTTGTAAAATATCAGGTAATGGCTGGTAAGGTAAAGTGTTATCAGATTACCAAACACTTGCCATGTGTGTTTGACTGACAATTTTACAGCAGGCGTACTGAAATATATTTTGCTTAGCGACTAATGTTAAGAAGAAAACTTTCTGAATATGTCATGGTTGTGAAAAAAGGTGCAGGGAATCTGGAAAAAAATTTACTCTGAAAGGACAACAAAAGTGGGCTTCAAATGAATAACTTGAATGTAAAGTATGCTATTTCATCTATTAATAAAAGCAAACAAAATTTTATAGTTCTAAACAGTTGTGTTGATCCCAACAAAAATAAATTTTGCTTTCAGTTACCAGGGATAACTCAATCAACTAATTGAGTTAGAATAATTTTTCTTTAAAGATTGTTATTTAAGTCTAAGAACACTTTTATTATCACTACAACATTCTGTTCTATTTTGATTTATCTGTACTAGTGATGGAGAAACTGGTTTCCAGCTTCATCCATTTCCCTCAAAGGACATGAACTCATCCTTTTTTATGGCTGCATAGTATTGCATGGTGTATACGTGCCACATTTTCTTTATCCAGTCTATCATTGATGGGCATTTGGGTTGGTTCCAAGTCTTGTGCTGCAATAAGCATATGTGTGCATGTGTCTTTACAGTAGAATGATTTATAATTCTTTGGGTATATACCCAGTAATGGGATTGCTGGGTCAAATAGTATTTCTAGTTCTAGATCCTTGAGGAATCTCCACACTGTCTTCCACAATGGTTAAACTAATTTACATTCCCACCAACAGTGTAAAAGCGTTCCTATTTCTCCATATCCTCTCCAGCATCCGTTGTTTCCTGACTTTTTAATGATCACCATTCTAACTGGCATGAGATGGTATCTCGTTGTGGTTTTGATTTGCAATTCTCTAATGATCAGTGATGATGAGCTTTTTTTCTTGTTTGCTGGCCACATAAATGTCTTCTGTTGAGAAGTGTCTGTTCATATCCTTCACCCACTTTTTGATGGAGTTGTTTGTTTTTTTCTTGTAAATTTGTTTAAGTTCCTGTAAAGTCTGGATATTAGCCCTTTGTCAAATGGAAAGATTGCAAAAATTTTCTCCCATTCTGTAGGTTGCCTGTTCACTCTGATGATAGTTTCTTTTGCTGTGCAGAATCTCTTTAGTTTAATTAGATTCCATTTGTCAGTTTTGACTTTTGTTGCCATTCCTTTGGTGTTTTAGTCTTGAAGTCTTTGCCCATGCCTATGTACTGAATGGTATTCTCAGCAAACTAACACAGAACAGAAAACCAAACACCACATGTTCTCATTCATAAGTGGGAGCTGAACAGAGAAAACACATGGACACAGGGACGGGAATGTCACCCACTGGGGCCTGTCAAGGGGTGGGGTGCTAGGGGAGGGATAGCATTAGGAGAAATAATGTAGATGACGGGTTGGTGGGTGCAGCAAACCAACATGGCATGTGTATACCTATGTAACAAACCTGCATGTTCTGCACATGTATCCCAGAACGTAAAGTATAAAAAAAAAAAAAAACCAAAAAACTGGTTTATACAATCTTTTGAAATCTTTATTCAAACATAAACCGCAGGAAAGAGTTAAGAAACATGGGAAGTCATTTTATCTTTTTCAATCTTGCAGAAATTGTGTTTTAGACTTTTTAATAAACACAACAAATAATGACCATATCCTTGAATTAACAAAACAGGGGAAATTGGTGTTTTTCATGATAAACTCTAAGATGTACTCAAAACCCAAGTTAGGACAGTGACAGTGTAATTCCCAGGTGTTGGTTGGGAAAGGTTCCTTCAGCTAAGAATTAAGTTAATTTTTAAATGTTTTACCCAAATATACATTCTCAGGCCTAATTTTCACATCCATTCTTTTGCTTCTGATTGGCTCTGACAACAATAGACTTTAATAAGAAAAAGATTTTTTTTTGTTTAAACTATTTAAATTAGACCATAATGTGGTATAGAAATATAAAAACCTATCTTTTTTGTTTGAAAAATACTAGAAAAATGTCTTTTTATCATTTAAACAACCTTGTAGATCAAGTGACTATATTTCAAGTTAATCATTAATGAATGAAAACGCATTGCAATTTTGAGGTGTTTTTTTCCCTGTTAGTTTCTACCTAACATTTTGCAGATTTTTTTTTTCCCTAAAGATATTCAACTTTGAATCACATACAGTTATCAGCCTGGCACAGGAGCTCCCAAAGAATGATGCATTCATTTAGTGGCCTCTGTCTTCTTTCTAAGCAACCTAAGAGGAACAATTGTTTAGTCTCTTTTCTACGCTATTCTTTGACTCAGTGGGAATAAACTGGCCTCTGGACCTCTCTTCCTGGCCTGCCTCTTTCTAACCTTCCCAGTTCAGTGTGAGGAGCACAAAGAGATTGATGAGCCTGGGGTACACCTTCTTCCACTCAGCAGTGCACAGCTGGGAAGGCAGGCAGAAAAGTTCTGCTCACAGACCACACAAAGTACTCCCCACCAGGCCACAGCTGTGACCAGCCAACAATTCTTCCCCTGACACCTAAGACCCATATTTCATAGTCTAAGAATAGATGTGCTTACACTGATCAAGAGTGTAGGAGGTTGACATGGCTACCCTCAGATGGCTGGGGCTCAGATGCATAAAGATGTCATGAGATCTGGTTTTAATTGAAATGCAAGCATTCACCATGTGGTATTTTATACACAGGGCCATTTTACCTTATATGGGTAATAGTATATATTTTGGCAATGTCACAAAACAAAACAAAACAGTGAGTATGAGTTGGAACAAAAACTTATTAGGATCTGTAGAAAAGAATTATATCTAATAAAATATTATGTAGACACATGATATTCATATTTTTGACTATTATACAGATTTAACATGCCAGTGTAAAAAAATTATTGTACGATTGATTGCTATTTCATCCATTTGTAGTGAGGTGATACTCCTAGAGCGAAATTTTCTTGTAATTGACATGTTAACAACTGAGAAATTTCGTTTTGGTATTTTTTTATTACCTTTTGGCACTAGGATTTCTTCTTTGAGAAAGTCGGAATAGTAAAACAAAACTGTTACAATATTTTTATTATCATAGTACCACAAAGTAAACATGGAGAACTGACTCACCGTCCAACTGATGTAGAAAGATCAAAGAAGACTCTTACCGTATTTTAACCTTAAGTGAAGGCCTGTGTGGAGATAAAAATTAGAACATCAGATCAATCCTAAAATACAACTTATTTAGTCTATTTCTCCCTTTCACAGTTTAAAGTAGAAAGCTTTCATTGGCAAATTAGTCCAGATGTCGGCTTAGAATAAAATCCAACTTCCATTAAGAAATGATATTTGTTTTTAATTTCTAACAGATCTGTACCCTTTCTTGACAAAATGTGAGACCTTTATATTTGCAAATGTGCTGCTAGTATATGGAGCAGGACTGAAACTTGACAGTTCTATGTTATGCAGCCTTTTTTAGGTGAGCACATTGCAAGATAAAATGCAAATACAGTCTGGCTTTATTGTCAGTAGAGGAATAGTTGTGCCCTCGGATATAGCTAATGTCTGTGCCTTTGAAAAGAGGAGAATCTATAGTTGAAGCAGTGTCCTTCCTTGTCCTGCACAAATCAAATCTCACTTTGCTGTGGCCACCCACTTTGCCTAGACATAAAGTAGGCTACATAAACAGAGAAGGTAAGAGATGTGACAAATAATTATGTTACTAATCTGCATATTGCTGACTAATTGTTGACTAATTAAAAGCTGTGTTCAGTGATCACTGTGATCTAAGTCTGGATAAACTTGATATTCAGCTTCTAGGCGGTTGTGAGAACATGTTCTAGATCACTCTCACACCAGATGTTGGCTTCTTCTCTGAGAGGCTTCATTGTTGACTCAACAGAATTCAGGTCATCTTCAGAAACCCTATGTCACCTGGATGACACCTATCAGTCTACACAGGGTTGAGGGGAAGGGGGATAGATCTATAATTGCTATCCCTAAAGAATTAATTATAGCCAGGCACGGTGGCTCATGTCTGTAATCCCAGCACTTTGGGAGACTGAAGCGGGCAGATTATGAGGTCAGGAGTTCGAGACCAGCCTGGTCAATATGGTGAAACCCCATCTCTACTAAAAAGTACAAAAATTAGCCAGGCATAGTGGCATGTGCCTGTAGTCCCGGCTACTTGGGAGGCTGAGTCAAGAGAATCACTGGAACCTGGGAGGCGAAGGTTGCAGTGAGCTGAGATCACACCACTGCACTCCAGCCTGGGCGACAGAGTAAGACTCCATCTCAAAAAAAAAAAAAAAAATTAATTAATTATAAACTCTAAATGTTCTTTAAATTTTGCCACTGATGTGACTTAGTTATAGTTGCTTTTGCCTCATTTGTCCAAGGAAGAGGCAAACAAAAACAAAAACAAAAAACAAACCTTTAAGTGTAAGAACCTACACAGACTAGAGCAAAGAGAGTCACCTGGGGTAAAGAGGGCAGCAAAGCCCAGCTCCAGCCAAACCATCTTCCCTCATGGTTAGTGTCACTCTTTGGGACAGTGCTCCTTGCCCCATTTATCCTCTGATAGCCCATAAACTTCAATACCATCTGCTTCCTCATGCTCACCCTGCTCTTAGGTACCTGGATTCTGTTTCTGAAACCTGGTCCTGTTCAATGACTTGATTCTTGTCTGTAGAATTCACTCTCGTAGTCATCAATTCTCTGGCCTCAACTCCCTTCTGACCACTAGACTTCATCCTGGAATTCTGCCACTGGATCCTTTTCTGACCACTATCTCTTGCGAGATTCATTCCTCATTGTCTGCCACCTAATCTAGGACTCAAAATATGGAGGTCGGTGCCTCCACGTGGAACTTTCATGCAGGTCCAGCTCTGGTCTGAGCCCTCAGTTGGGTGTTGATGTCAGGTTTGAAACCTTGCATGGGTCACACTGATTCAACAAAAGGAATCTGAGTAGATGGGTTGGGCCTCCAGCTGTAGGCCATGCTGGGAAGCTGTGGCTCTGGTGCTCCTGTAGTTATGTGAATGTGAGTGTATGAGTATGACAATGAAGGAGTGTGTAAGAGGGAGAATGAGTGTGTATGATTATAGGTGTGTTACAGTGTGTGTGAGTTAGAGTGTGCAAGTAGGAAGTGAATATACCAAGAAAGCCTTTGCTGGCAGCAAAGTCTGAGAGAAGTGGTAGACCAGAAGGATCATTAGACTGGAGGATAAGTGACCCAGGTTCTATTCCTGCTTCTGCTACCACTGAGCTGTGGGACTTAGAGCAAGCCACTTTTTGTTTCTTTGATCAGGATATGAAAAGTCCTACAACTCAAGTTACTACAAAAAGTAATATAAAATCCCTGTCATGATTCCACTTAGTCTGCCTAACTATGTTTTAGAAGTTGAACAGAGAGCTGGCTATTTTAGAGTGGAACATAGAGAGGAGGTTAATGTTGAGAAACTCAAAGACAAGCTCAAGTCCCCTTGTCACACACTTTCTGGATTACTGTTAAAATAGTGCAGGAATGGAGACTGAACAAATATTGGCCCCACTCTGGGTTAAAAGAGGACATCTATGGTGATCACGTGATGTCAAAAGGAATGCAAACTCCCCAGTCTTCCTTTGTTGGCCCCTTGACCTGGAATGTCCCTCTCTTAAATTTTATTTTCCTGAAATGCAGACATAGGATTAAATCTATCTCCCTCTCTTCTTGATTTAAAAAGTGCTTCAACTCTTTAGTAAAAAGACCGGGGTGAACAGGAGACGTTGCATGCCATCTTAATTTGAGGGTATGCCATCTTAATTTGAGAATATGGCCCTGAGTGGCCTCCATCAATTATAACGAAGAAAACAGGCTTGGCATACTTTTCTTCTTCCATTGACTGTATTGATGGGGTTTACAGACATCCACATAGAAGGCAGGCCCAAGAAACAACAAACATTAAGCAATCTTCTCTTTCTTGGCTGCTAAAAATAAATAGCAATTTAGTTGCAGTGCTGTCTGAAAACTCAAACCAAAACCAGAGGCAAATGTAAATGTCCCCTCTTTTAATAAGAAGTCATTAATAAGTTCATATGTCTCCATTCTAACTCAGGTTGGGCAATGGGATGATCAATTTAAAGCAACTTAGATGACAGAGAAGCAGATTTGTAAAGCAAATATACAGAAGGGTCATAACCTCCTGTCTCCATCAGTTGAACCTTAGACCATTAAAGCAAGAAGGGATTCTCAAGATGAAGAAGAATAAATATGAGGAAGATCTAGGAGACTGGGGCTTAAGTGGTTAAAATGACAGTTACAGGATCACCAACAGTTTTGGGCTATGATCTTCTGTCTCTCAGATTGAAGCCTTTGCCACTATTGTTTGTTGTTTGTGATGTCATTATGCTTTAGAAAAGTCAAACATTTTCCCAGGGTTGAGTTTTTAAGTAGAAATTACTGTGGCAGTTCAACATTCCTTTGAAGAAGTTCTGTCCTTGGTTTGACATCTATTTTCCTTGCAGGATTTCCCACCTGTCCCTCTCCTCTCAACATCAGGCTTTCCCAACAACAAAAGTGTACAGCTCCTGCCTTCCTTTTCCTCAGAGACTCCCTCTCCCTGAGCATCTTCACTTTCTTCCTTAGTGTCTGGTTGTCCCGTTTTTTCTCTTCAGGCACATGGTAGCATTTCCAGTTCCTAAACTCTCCATGCACAGCTCAATTGTCCTGATTTCCAGAGAGTCATTTACATCTGTGGTTCCCAAAGTGTGGTCCCCAGACCAGCAGCACCACATCAGCTGGAAACTTGTTAGAAATTCAAATTCTCAGATCTCAGACCAGATCTACTGTACTGAAAACTCTGAGGATGAGGCCAGGTAGTCTGTTTCGGTAAGCCCTCCAGGTGATTCTAATCCCTGCTCTTGTCTGAGAATCATGGATCTATGTTATTTTCTGTTAGCATGAGCTCAAGCGTGAGGGCTCTGTGTAGGACTCCTTGTGTTCAAATCCTACTTTCTGGCTGTGTACTTCGGATAAATTAGTTAACCTCTCTGTGCCTTGTATTACCCATCTGTGAAATGAGGCTAATAATAGACTTTGCCTCAGAGATATGCTGTTGTGAAGATGCAATGATAACAGTTATGTATGTAATGTACTAATGTCCTTAGCACAGAGCAAAGCCTAGGAAATGAGAAAAAATATTAGCCCTTGTTCTTTTATAAGATGCTTCTGCTCACAGAATGTGAAAAGTAAGTCACTTTCCTTTCCCTACCATACCTTCATGAAACTTGTAAACAAATATTAATCAATAGTGATACCGTGTTACTTAAGATATAAATTGCGTTCTGAATCAGGTTCTGATGTTATCAGTTTCTATGAAATTACATTCATGTTTGCATGTAAATAGTTATATGAATATTTAATTTGAATACTTCAGCAGCCAAAAATATGATGACACAAAAATTTGAAAGAATCAGCTTAGAGAAAGCCATTTTATTGGCACATAAGAGTAAACTCAGAAACAGGTTTACAAGTTTGTTCTTGTAGGAGCTGATACCTTTAAAGGAAAACGCATATACACAGTTTTTTTTTTTTTTTTTTTGGCTAATAATAAAACACTCTGGTCTTTTTCAGTCTAGGACAACTGTAAACTTGCCAGTGCAGAATGTCCTTGAGGTAAAAAAGCAAACTCAGGTACTGGAGTGGGACTCCACAAGCAACCCTTCAAATATGAATATGCTTCATTTTTCTTTAAGTGATATAAATTCATATTAATTGATAATACTAAATATTCAGTCACAGTTGCTGCTATATTTGGAATTATCATAAAGAATGAGTTCATACTTCACATATAAAATGATCCATATATATTTCAAAAAGTAAAGTTATAGAATTCCTTTATTAGACCATTTATATGTAAGATCTCCTCACCCAATGCACCCAATGCTACAATGTAGTTCTTTCCCTTCCATGCAAATTTCAATCCTTTAAAATATCATATATTATACTTTATTAAAAAATTTAAATACATTATTACTCTCACAATGAAGAGAGCCATTAATTAGCAGAAAGCTTTCTAAGTAATATACAAATTTTAGATTAGATATTATTTTCTAGAATGGTAATTGTGGTTAATAGATATTACAGTTTTAAAGCTTATGTTACCTGGAACATATGTACAGTGTATGGTCCTAGTGAAATGGCTCAGACCTGTAGTAAAAATAAAAAGCCTGCCCAGAAAGAAACTTTTTAAAAGACAGGGCAAAAACTTTATGTGCATATTATTATTATTATTATTATTATTATTATTTTTGTAAGTCAGTGGTAAAGTCCTCAGCTGTGAACATGTTGGACATAAGGTTATGCAATTGTGGTTAAGGAAATACGGTGGTTGTTAATTTAATTCCTAGCTGACCCAATTTCCATTCATATAAAATATGCTTTGCAGCAGTCATCAGGAGACCACTTTGACTTTAGTTTAAATGGAATTTCCTTGCCTTTTATGACATTTCAAATTTTCACTAAAAGATAGAAGAATTTTGTTGAACTGTATAAAACATATGGTTTAATCAGGGAGAAAAATGTGTAGGTAAAGTTTTACACTATATCAACAAAGGTTAATATGCAGCATCGTATGAGCAATTCTAGGAAAAGAAAAAACACACAGTGGAGTGGAATCCTTAGAAAAACAAGTCTAAAAATCAGACATGTGAATGGGAGTTGTCCCATTTGGAGGACATAATTATAAGCAGAGTTCTATGAGCTTTTTCTAAGGCATTATAATTCTGGCCCTAAACCATGCTGTTTATTGCTAGGGAGGAGAACTGGAAATCAGAAATCCTCACTCTGGTCCCAGGACACTTAACAAGATGTCGACAATTCTTTTGGCCTGGTATGCTTCAATGGGGTTAATAGTTGTTAATTTTATTAGTAATCATCTTTGAATAAATAATCTATGTTTGAATTCCTATTATGAAATAATTCCTTTTAAAAAATAACAGAAACCACTGTTAAGATTGAAACACAGAGGATAATGGAATCAAAAGAGCTAAAAGAGCTCTGCTATAAAAGAATAGATTTATAAAGACAAATAGTGCCAGACAGACTTGATAGCTTTTTCAATAGAATTAAAAACTTACTGAGCACAATGAATGTACCTTAACACACATATATTTATATTTTTGTAACCCATTTGATACAGTATCTCAATAAATCTTATTTGCCAACCTAATTAGCATTGGCTTTGCTGTGTGCTCTGTCACATGGACTGAGAACTGGCTGGAGGACAAATCCTAATGACGCAGGGCAATGTGTTGACTATAGGGTCAGCGTGAGGTCTGGTTTTGTTTAATGTCTTTATTAACGATCAGGAAGAAAGAGCAAATAATTATTGAATGAAATAATATTTTAATGACAGGCACATGGACTGACTGGAGAGCACAATGAAGTAGAAACGTGTAAGCACCAGTTCCAGGGTTGCTACTGATTTGAAGGAAGCCAGTCGCTTGATTTTTCTGGATCTGTCTCCCCATGTGGGAAATGGAGATAATGGCATTCTTGTGAGAAAGCAAAGATAAGATTTTATGATTTCAAATAAAAAGTGTAATAATACCCACTCTGATAATATATGGCTCTTATCTACTGCTTACAATACTTGTTAGAGATCACTTTAATATGGCAGAACATAGGGTAGGGTCAGTGTCAGAAAGGAACAGAACAACATTGTCCAGGGACAACACATTTGGAGGACAAATGGCTAAACCACCCTGAAAAAGACTTTGCAAATAGATGGAGGCAACTTAGCATAGGAAGCTGAATACCAAGAGAATCTTTTGTGGAAAACTAGGTGGAAGAGTAAAGGATGATGTGGAAGAGGATAAAGCTGTCTTGCTGTGTTTGGGGATGGAGAAAGGACTCCAGGGAGACCTTCTTCATTTTACTACTTGTTTTTCTTCTGGTCTTCGGAAATTGCATACATCGAAGATGTGTGTATACCAAACTATTCTTTAATTGTTGTTTAGTTTTTATATCAGAAATTTAAGTTGTTTAAATGCAAAGGTAAAAGCCAGTCGTCTATTTTGGGTAAAGCCGTACATTTGATGGTCCTGGAGGAGCCATCTCTAGCCTGATGTAGTTGCAGTGTTAATGACAATTTTCTCTGTTTATACAGGGGCAACTAGCTGAGGTTCGGGTGCTCATTTATAGAAACAAAGCTAAAACTAATTTACAGACAGAGTCTTTTTTTTTTTTTCCCCATTGAGAAGTAGGATTACCAAACAGACTAGAATACTTGTGACAGCTGGAGAGCCTTTATCCTTTTTAGAAGGAAAGAATCTCAGGAACCGAATTAACATCAGAAAACAGCTCTTGCACTGTAAAGCAGAAAGCTCAAATTTACCTGATCCTGAGTATTTGCAGGGTGCTTATGACAAATATAGATCTGTGTCTCAGCTCAGACCTATCAAAGAAGAACTTCCAAAAGAGCCAAAGTAATTGTGATGATCAGGCAAGTGTGAGAAACCCTAAGGTTGAGTAAAGGGAATTGGATTGTCTTAAAGGGTAGTCTCATCAATCTGCCGTGCAGCCGTAGCTAATAAAGTGTATTCCTTCTAAGCTGATCCAGAATATTTATACTGACTTATGCAGCGAGGCTCCCCCCACCCAGCATAGCCCCAAAGATTGCATAGAAAATAGACTAGCTATTGTTTTTTACTGTTTTTCTTACCAATTAGCAAAGGCTAAGGTTAGTACTTAAGAATCTCATTTTACAATTTCTAAGAGTACAGATTATTTTTCATCAGTTATTTATTTTCAATTTACTTATAATTTTTATCCTGCTTGTTTCCAAAAACCAATTTGAGGATTACATTTCAAATTGCCTTTCTAGTGAGGGTTGAGGAAAAGGAACTTTATGAATTCCTGCTGTGACTAGAGGGGTCCCATCAACATTCTTATGGAATTGAGACTAAAATTCACCCTTCTCTCCTGTAAGACATTGTTCTTTATACTATGCCACGAACACTCCCTTTTTTCTGTTTGTTTTTGAAGACAGATATAGCCATGCAAAATAAGGTAGAAATTTGAGGAAACATTTCCTGTACATTTGAGGAATTGTAAAAATGGCAGAAATGTTAGAGAAGGACTGAGTAGGCATTAGTGAGCAGATATAAAGATATTCTCATACATCTTTATGTCTTAGAGCCTCAGAGAAGAGCAAGGACCTCTGCCCGACTAGGACTTACCTCTTTGCCAGGGCTGCAATCAGTTCAGCACAGTCTCTGTGCATGGAAGGGACTATGAGGGTAATTATTTTCTCATAATATATATTTTGTTTCTACTTATTTAAAAGTCAAGCCATCTGTCTTAGTGTTTTCATGCTCCTATAACAATATATCTGAGACTGGATAATTTATACAGAACAAAAATTTATTTCTCACAGTCCTGGAGGCTGAAAGTCCGTGATCAAGGTGTGGGCAGATTCAGTGTCTAAAGAGGGCCCGGTCTCCGCTTCCAAGGTGGTTCCTTGCATGCTGTGTCCTCCCATGGCGGAAATGACAGCAGAGCAAAAGGAGCTTAGCTAGTTCCCTCCAACCATTTTATAAGGTCACTAACCCCATTTATGAGGACTCTACCTCAAGATTTAATCACCTTCTAAAGGCCCTACCTCTTAATAAACACTATCACATCAAGATTTAAAGTTTCAGTATATGAATTTAAGGCCGGGCGCGGTGGCTCAAGCCTGTAATCCCAGCACTTTGGGAGGCCGAGACGGGCGGATCATGAGGTCAGGAGATCGAGACTATCCTGGCTAACACGGTGAAACCCCATCTCTACTAAAAAATACAAAAAAAAAAACTAGCCGGGCGAAGTGGCGGGCGCCTGTGGTCCCAGCATCTCGGGAGGCTGAGGCAGGAGAATGGCGTAAACCCGGGAGGCGGAGCTTGCAGTGAGCTGAGATCCGGCCACTGCACTCCAGCCCGGGCGACAGAGCCAGACTCAGTCTCAAAAAAAAAAAAAAAAAAAAAAAGTTTCAGTATATGAATTTAAACAATAGCACCATCCTTTAATAAAACATGCATTTCTTAAAAAAAATCTACTTAGAAAAAAAACATGCTGAATATTCTCACCTTCCAATTTTAGCTCTTCTGCTTTGCAGTGAGAATTGCTAGTAACTTCTGAGTCCTACTTTCATCATCTCTAAAATGAAAATATTACCCAGGATTTGTTGTAGAAAAAGGAGTTAATATGGTGCCTGGCACATGGTAGGTGCTAAATAAATGGAAACAAGTATTATGATAGAAATAGTCTTATTTTTATGTAATATTTTTGTTTTATTCCCACAGTCCTAAGGTTTATATTTTCTTCCTCTTTTTTTTTTTTTTTTTTTTTAAATTTTGAAACAGGGTTTTATTCTGTTGCCCAGGTTGGGATGCTCACTGACTGCATGGCTCACTGTAGCCTTGACCTCTCAGGCTCAATGATCCTCCCACTTCAGGCCCCTGGGTGGGGACGATAGGCATGCACCACCACACCTGGCTAATTTTTGTATTTTTTGTAGAGATGGAGTTTCCTCATGTTGCCCAGGCTTGTCTGGAACTCCTGAGCTCAAGTGGTCCACCCACCTTGGCCTCTCAAAGTCCTGGGACTACAGGCATGAGCCACCACACTCAAACTCCTTTCAAGTTTTAAAAAGTTTTGATTTCTTTATTTTGGTTACTCAAATTTTTTGTGACTTAAAAAAAAAATCAAATGTGTTTAAGCTTTTTTTGTTTTAAAATTCTCGTGGTAATCTCATTAGGTTTTAGAATATTTTATTAATTTCCTTTGAAATATTATTTTATTATTCTACTTTATTTTTTATATTCTGTCATTTCCTCTTCTATTTATGTATGTATATATGCATGTATGAATTTATTTATTTTATAATTTTTTTTTGGTAATAGAGGCTTACATGAAAGCAAGGATGCAGGACTGGTGATAGATTATTCTTATCACAAAGGGGAGGTGGCAGCCTTTTTTCCAGCTCACTCCTGCTGTGCATAACAGAACTTCTAGTATGTGTAAGAAAAGAAACACAATCTTCTGAGGTTTAGGACAGTCCTGAGATAATTCTTCCCATGATTAAAGTTTGCTTTATGCATAGGAAACATTTACTTTTACCACAACAGCATGGATTGACTCTGTGTCCTCACCCAAATCTCATCTTGAAGTACTGCCATAATTCCCACATGTTGTGGGAGGGACCCAGTAGGAGATAATATGAATCATGGGGGCAGTTTCCCCCATACTGTTCTTGCGGTAGTGAATAAGTCTCATGAGATCTGATGGTTTTATCAGGGGTTTCTGCTTTTGCACCTTCCTCATTTCTCTTGCCGCTGCCGTGTAAGAAGTGCCTGTTACCTCCCGTCATGGTTCCAAGGCCTCCCCAGCCATATGGAACTGTAAATCTAATTAAACTTCTTTTTCTTCCCAGTCTCAGGTATGTCTTTATCAGCAGCATGAAAACTAATACAAGCATGGTCTCAAGACATTCATTAATCTTACCAGTATTTTTACTTTCTAGTGCTGTTTTTGCTTTTATGAATGCCAATTCCCAATGCCAGTAATTAAATACGTATTTGTATAAACAATGTAAATAATTCATTTATGTTTTCTCATTTGTTGATTAAAAAGTAAAGAGTGTCCTATTCATTAATTTACCTATGTACAAAATTAACTACTGAATGCTTTGCGGTGGTTGAAGGTACAAGTTCCTGCACCAGTGTGTCTACCATTTAATCAGATAGTATGTGTACCTACTAGCCATACAGTGTTAATTATGCACTTGAGGTGTGGCTAGTGTGACTGAGGAATTGAATTTTTAATTTTATTTAATTTTAACTACTTTAAATATTAACATTGAAGCATTGCAAAATAATTTCCCATTAAACAACTTTATGTAAAATATGTCATTAGCAATTTTTATAGATTACATGTTGCAATGATAATATTTTAGACTTATTAGGGTAAAATGAAATATATTACTAAAAGTAATTTTGGCTTGTTTCTTTTTACCACTTTTTTTTTTCTGTTTCTGTACTCTTATCTTTATTTCTGATGCAGTTGAGACACCACTATATATATATATAGAGAGAGAGAGAGAGGCGCACACACACATATATACATACATACATACATATAAATTTGAAAACAAGAAAAAAACTTTGCAGTGAAATATCTGTTTGCCGTGGTAATATGCTTGCCTGAACATTTTGGGAAATATTTGCTTATTCTTCTTTTTACCACTTTTTAATGTGGCTGCTAGAAAATTACAAATGTGGCTTGCATTGTTTCATTGAATAGCACTGACACAGGCTATCTTACATCTCTATCAAACAAAAGCAAGTAGAAAGTAATACCAAAATAACTTATAAAAAAATGACCTGTTAGAAAAGATGTTACTAATTTATGAAAAAAAAAGTTAATCATGATTCAGAAAGACTCAGAAAAGAATCACCTAAGGATACCTCTTCCCCTTTGAGCCTGAAAGTTGGAGAGCATGTCTGTAGAGCAGGAGAAAAGCAATGCCCACAATTCCAGAGGTGATCAAGTGGGGTGACCTGACTGAGAGACATTATCATTGAGACTTATCACATTGAGACTCATTTCACAAAACATAAGTTAGAAAGAGTTAAAGAATCTTGGTTCCTGTTTAAACTACTATCCTGTGCAAAAAACTCTTCATTCAGTCAAACTTTAACAAGTATTTATTGAATGCTTATTATATGTCCTAATCTAGATGTTGGAAAAACAGCAGCAAACAAGATCTACAAATTCTTACTCTTGTTAAGTTGTAGTTGGTAGACACAGATGACAGACAATTTATAAATAAATGAAGAAGAGAAAGGACAAAATCAGATCTTGGTAGTACTAGGAAGAAAATAAAATGGTGATAACTCTAGAAAGATGGAGGATAAAGGAAGACACCCTCAGCTAATTGAGATAGAGTGGTCCAGGATGGCCTGATGGAGGAAATGGCATGGGAGCTGAAAACTAGAAAGTAAGAAATCACCAGTCACACCAGGATCTGGGACTGAAGCATTCAACAGATGAGCTGACAAACGACAAATGGAAAGGTCTTGGAAGGAATGAGCTGGGCGTGTTACAGAAAGAGAAAGACTACTGTGGCGGGTGCATGAGACTGGGGATGTAGGCAGAAGCCAGATTACATCCGATTTTAAAAGCCAGTACAATAAACACAACTCTGTATTTATTCTATGTGTCACAAAAGCTGTTGAAGAGTTTGAACAGGGGTGTGATGTGAACAGAGTTTTTGCTGCTCTTTCAGGAGTAGCTTGTAGTGGAGAAAACACGTCTCCAACATCCATGAACTGAAAGCCATGCCTGCCTCCTCTGCATTCCTATACAGCTTTAGCTGTACATCTCTAAGGATACTTTTTCTTCTACCTTGTGTTCTGATTATTTAGTTCAAGTTTTACCTCCACTATCTGGGAAGAATTTAGTCTGATTCATCTTTGCTACTCCCATAGTCTTAGCACAGTGCCTTGGACATAACATGTCCTTTATAAATATTTACTTAATGAGTGAGTCAAGGAATGGGGATAATTCAGACTCTGCTTGAATATCTTCAATAAAAAAAAAAAGAGTATAGCTTCATAAAGCAACACATTTCATTGTTGGAAGGTTCTAGATGGTTAAAAGATGTTTTGAAAATTGATCTAAAATGGATACTTCTTTTTACTTTCACTTATTCATCTTTGTTCTTTTGTTCTTCTGCAGAGGAACAGAGAAAATAATTAACTTCCTCTTCCACAAAATCATCTTTTATTTGCTAACTGCTATTATTATTCACAAATGTTTCATCTTTGCCCTTCCCAATATTTTCCATTTTTTAGATGTGTTTTAAATTTACTAACCCTCCTCTGCACTTTCTTTGGTGCACAGTTTAGTTTATATTAGAACTCCCTCAAAATGTGGTGCCCCAAACTGAATGCAATATGTCACAGGGATCTGAAGAATTAAGATACATTGAGGCTAATTAACTTTTGTGGAGAGTCATACATGGATGGGTGCTAAAATGTTAATATTTTTAATAGCTTCATCAAAATATTGGTGCATATTGAAATCAGATTATTAAGATGTCTCAACTGACTGTAAATGAAAGGGTGGTTACTTATAACCCACTGCCCTGGGCTTGTTGGTGGTTCACTTAAATTGGTAGGCAAGAGTCAGGAACCATCTCGTAGAGCCTTCTGATGGTGTGATTTCAGTTAAAGTTAATAAATAGGAATGCTAAATTGGTAATAGGCATTATCTTTCTAAACCACAGGTATGTATTTACTAGGGATCTTAATTTTCTTTATCCTCTGCTTCTCAACTAGGCTTTGTGAACTGCCAGATATAAGATGGGGTAAACCAGAGGCAGAATAAAGCACAGAATAATATAGAAGTGCCTGGAGTTAGCCAAACTACAACGTATGAGGGCACAGTTCTCCACAAACAACCTTCACTTCGGACACCAAACTGCAAGTTTGGAAGGGTTCCCAAAACCACCTCAGGTTCGGTAATTCAAAAGAAGGGCTTGAAGAACTCACTAAAAGTTGTCATAGTGATCGTTATTGCTTATTACAGGAAAGGATACAGATTAAAATTGACCAAAGAAAGATACACATAGAGCAGAGTCTGGGAGGATTCCAAATGTGAAACTTCTGTTGTCCTCTCCTATGGAGTCTGGATGACTTATTCTCCTGGAATTACTGGGTGGTCATATGCATAGAGTATTGCCAAACAGGGACACTCACATAAGCTTCAAAGTTTAGAGTTTTTATTGAGGCTTCACTACATAGATATGATTGATTGATCGCCCACACAGTAAAACTCAGTATCCAGGTTAACTGAGAATGTGTGACCCCAAGCCCCCAACCTAAATCACATGGTTGGTCTTCCTGGCCTGGAGAGTCCCTACCCAAGCAAAGACACTTCTAATGAGGTATGACATAAGCTACTTCCCAGAAGCTGAGAGGAAAGGCCAGCCCTTTCTTAGGGCAAGACCAAATTTCTTACTACACCAGTAGCAAACATTTTAGTTTATAATGTGAACAACTTGAAATATCTGTATATTATTATTGAATTTTATTATTATAAAGTAGAATGCACAATTATAATGGCTTTTAAGAATAAAATACAAGGTATTAAAGACATTTTGAGGTAGGCTCTGTGGGCATCTCTGCTTGGAGTACTGTGGAACGTTTTGTGAAACACGATCTTAGTCTAAAGCAGAGGATGGCAAACAATGCCTGTGGAACAAATTCAGCTTTTGTCTGCTTTTGTAAATAAAGTTGTAGTTATTATGAAGTACAGTCAGACTCATTTTTTAGTGTATCATTCGTAGCTGTTTTTGATATAATGGCAGAGTTTGGTAATTCTGGGAAGACCATATATCCCCTGAAGTACAAAATATTCACTATTGGCCGTTTGCAGAAAACGTTTGCCAACCCCTGGTATGATAGATTGTACAATGTAGAAAAGCTCTGGAGAGAAGATTTTGTAGTAGAAGAAATCTATATGGAGCAGAAAATCCTTCATAACAAATCTCACAGGTGTTAATTCCACTTGCCTTTAGAATTGGCCTGAGTCATAAAATCATGATGTTGGAGGTAATCATGAAGACCACCTCCCAGTTTATTTAGGAATTTGTTTCTTCAAACCCAGTGAAATGAACCATGCTTTTGATTGTATGTTTCAATTGATTGGTTGAGCAATATCTTAATAACGGAAGCAAAGTGATTAAGTTCTTTATCTGTCTAAAGGAAGCATGGCAATTAATATATTGCAGGCTCACTTATATTGACCCTAATAGTGAATATTACTTTATCCTTAGCTTCATCTAATTATCTTCTTTTTATTGTTTCTTTGCCCTGATAGCTTCCACTCTTTATAACACAATTTCCAATTTCTATTTTTGTAAGGCATCTTGAATCTTCTTTGAAACAAGGCACAATATGTTTTCAATAGGCCATGAGGCCCAAGAATATCTTAAGCTTTGTCTTTTTCTTGACAGAAGAAAATGCATGCAGCAGTGATCCATTGCCTTGGAAACTTCTAAATGGTCTAGAATCCTGCTATTTCCTTTACCTGTCTGAGAGGAATAGCTCAGTATTACTGATACAAAAACAAGAGTGATTAGCAATGTGCTAATTTTGTCTCAATTCTACCGTAACAATCAATTTGTCATTTTTTTTTGTTTGATTTGGCATGGTTTTTGATTGGCAATTTTTTTGATTGGCATGTTTTTGTTATGAATTATATTTTAGTATGGTCTCATTGAGTAGATTCTGGAATGTAAAATGGATCACCCAAGTCAGTATCTTTAGCCACATTTTATTAAAAAGCAGGTTCCTATACAAAATGAATAAAATTTTGACAGCAAAGTCAATATTCTCAGATATTTCTAATTCTTTTGGTCTACTCACATTTAAAAATAGCATCTATTATTGAGAAGACATTCCAATAAAAAAAAAACTTTTAAGGCTGGGAGTGGTGCTCATACCTGTTATCCCAGCACTTTGGGAAGCCGAGGTGGGCAGATCACCAGACCAGCCTGACCAACATGCAGAAACCCCATCTCTACTAAAAATACAAAATTAGCCAGGCATGGTGGCGCATACCTGTAATCCCAGCTACCCGGGAAAGCTGAGGCAAGAGAATTGCTTGAACCTGGAAGGCGGAGGTTGCAGTGAGCCGAGATTGCTCCACTGCACTCCAGCCTGGGCAACAAGAGTGAGACTCTGTCTTAATAATAATATTAATAGTAATAGTAATAATAATAATTTTAATTAGAAACACTGCTTTGATCCCCTTGTACCTAGAGCTAACTGAAGGTATACTTTTGTTTTTAAAGAAAAATTATTCTCTCAGTGAAAATAAAATAAAATTATTAGCATCTAGATAGGATGGAGTGGCTATGGCATACCAATGCTAGGAGTGGACCAAATATAAAACAACTAGAATGAATTGATCAAATATAAAAATAATGTATCAAAGGCTTATATCAGAGAACTGCTGACTCAACAAGAACTAGAAGAGTTAATATTCCAGAGAAGGGAAAATCATGGAGAGGTAGTCTGATATTCTGCAGCTAGTTTTTCCCTGGGTGCATATAATAATTCTTGGTGTAGGCAAGAAGATGAATACAATGGCAATGTACCAAACAGAAAAACTGATATCAGAGAAAAGACCCGGGCTTATGATGGACTCAAAAGAACAGAGTGAGAAAGTTGGAGATTAAAGGAGAATGGTGCTGCTTCACCCTCAGATTATTTGCCAGATTTTGAAACTATGCAGTGACAGAGGCTAAAAACACAAGCAAACAAATCTGAAAAGTAGAGCTGAATTTTTGTGAGTCTCAGACTGCTGAAGAGATAATGATCAGACTTTAAGACTTTCTAGGGAGAGGAGACACAGAAAATGTACCATGCTCTCTGATGAAACCCCTAGAGAACTTGTCCTATGAGCAGAGGAAGATTGAGCCTTTGCAAAGCTGAAACCTAGCCTCAACTCAGTTCAGTCAATGCGAAGGTGACTATTATGAATTATAATCAAGAGAAACAACAGAAAATGAAAACGGATCCAAACATAACTCAGATATTATAAGTAATAAATGACTTTACAGTAACTGACTTACAGGTTGAAGAAATGGATGAAAAGAGATCAAATAGAAGAAAAGATAAAAAAACCTGCTTAGATAATTAAGCTCTACAAAAAGAATCAACTGGAAATTGTCAAACTGAAAAGTACAATGAGGAGAATTAAGAACTCAGATGAATTTGGTAGCAGATTAGAAGAGTAGAAGATATGATTGAGGAGCTACCTATAACCTAAGAAAATACATAAGCTAAAACAAACAGAAAAAGAAGTGAAGTACACAAATAATCACTAGGTGCATATGGACCACAATTGAAAATTCTAAAATACATGTATTTATTTAGAATACCAAAAAGAGAAGAGAGAAAAGAGACAGAAGCAACATCAAAAGAGACATTGGCAATTTTCCCCCCAAATTGATGAAAAATATTAACTCGCAGATTCAAGAAGAGTTGTGAACCCCAAACAGGTCACAAAAATTAACTAGACACATAGAAATAAAACTGCCAAAAACCAAAGAGAAGAAAAGCAGTTTGAGAAAAAAGGCACTGGACCTTCAAAGGTGCAACAGTAAAAACAGGAACAGGGGAGAATGGAGTGACAACTTCACTCCATTTTCTAATTTTGTGATGTAGGCATTTTAGTGCCATAAATTTTTCTCTTAACAATGTTTTAGCTGTGTCCCAGAGATTCTGCTACATTGTATCTTTGTTCTCATTCATTTCAATGAACGATTTCTGCTTTAATTTCATTATTTACTCAAAAGTTATTCCAGAACAGGTTATTCAATTTCCATGTAGTTGTATGTTTTTGAGTGAATTTCTTAAGTTCTAATTTGATTGTGCTGTGGTCTAAGAGGCTGTTTGTTATTTCAATTCTTTTGCATTTGCTGAGAAGTGTTTTACTTCTGATTATGTTATCAATTTTAGTATAGGTGCCATGTGGTGATTAGAAGAATGTACATTCTCTTGTTTTGGGGTAGAGAGTTCTGTAGATTTCTGTCAGGTCCACTTGATGCAGAGCTGAGTTTAGGTCCTGAATATCTTTGTTACTTTTCTTTCTTGATGAACTGTCTAATATTGTCAGTGTGGTGTTAAAATTTCTCACTATCATTGTGTGGGTGTCTAAATCTCTTTGAAGATTTCTAAGAACTTGTTTATAAATCTGAGTGCTCTTTTGAGTGCATATATACTTAGGATAGTTAGCTTTTCTTGTTGAATTGAACCCTTTACCATTACATAATGCCCTTCTTTGTCTTTTTTAATCTTTGTTGGTTTAAAGTCTATTTTGTCAGAAAGTAGGATTAGAACCCCTGCTTTTTTTCTGTTTTCCATTTGCTTAGTAAATTTTCCTCCATCTCTTTATTTTGAGTCTATGTATGCCATTGCACATGAAATGGGTCTCTTGAAGACAGCATAGCAATGAGTGTTAGTTCTTTATCCAGCTTGCCATTTAATTGGGGGCATTTAGCTCATTTACATTAAAAGTTACTGTTGTCATGTGATAATTTGATCCTGTTATCATGATGCTAGCTGGTTATTTTGCAGGCTTGTTGATTTAGTTCCTTCATAATGTCATTAGTCTTTGCTCTTTAGTGTGTTTTTGCAGTGACTGTTTTTTCCTTTCCATATTTAGTGCTTTCTTTAGGAGCTTTTGCACAGCAGGCGTGGTGGTGATGAATTCCCTCAGCATTTACTTGTCTGAAGGGAATCTTATTTTTCCTTCACTTAAAAGTCTAGTTTGGCTGGATATGAAACTGGGTTGGAAATTCTTTTCTTTAAGAATGTTGAATATTGGCTCTCAATCTCTTCTGACTGATAGGGCTTCTGCTGAGAGGTCTGATGTTAGTCCAATGGCCTTTCTCTCTGGCTGACCTTAACCTTTATTCTTTCATTTTGACCTTTGAGAATCTGATGATTATGTGTCCTGGGGATAATTTTCTCATGGAGTATCTTACTGGGGTTTTCTGGATTTCTTGAGTTTGAATGTTGGCCTGTCTTGCTAGATTGGGGAAGCTCTCCTGGATGATATCCTGAAGTATGTTTTCCCAGTTGGTTTCATTCTCCTTGTCTCTTTCAGGTACCCCAATCAGTTATAAATTTGGTGTCTTTACATAATCCCATATTTCTCAGAGGTTTTGTTCATTCTTTTTCATTCTTTTTTCTCTATTCTTGCCTGCTTGTCTTATTTCAGAAAAAGAGTCTTCCAGGTCTGAGATTCTTTTCTCCACTCAGTCTAGTCTGCTATTAATGCTTGTGATTGCATTGTGAAGTTCTTGTAGTGTGTTTTTCAGTTCTATCAGGTTGGCTTTGTTCTTCTCTAAAATGACTGTTTTGTCTGTCAGCTCCTGAATTCTTTTATCATGATTCTTAGCTCCTTTGCACTGGGTTCCAACATGTTCCTTTAGCTCAGTGAAGTTTGTTTTTATCCATATTCTGAAGCTTTCTTCTTTTATTTCAGCCATCTCATCCTCAGTCCAGGCTTGAACCCTTGCTGGAGTGTTGCAGTCATTTGATGTAAAAGGGGAACTCTGGCTTTTTGAGTTTTCAGTGTTTTTCTGTTGAATTTTTTCTTATCTTTGTGGGCTTATCTGCCTTCAATCTTTGAGGTTGCTGACCTTTGGGTGGGGTTTTTGTGGGTTTTTTTGTTTTTGTTGTTTTCTCTTTTTCTTTTAATAGTTCCCCATGTATGCATACAATTACTTGTCCATTAAAATAATAAATTAATTTTTAAATTTAAAATGTTCTTATAAATTGGAAGGTTAAAAAAGATTATATGCTTAATAAGGTATTGTTGACCTTTGCTGTTCCAGTGTCTCAGTCAGTCTGGCCTGTGGGACTTGGTGAGCCCAAACTGATCAGGGGCTAAAAGGATCCCCAACAGAGCACAGCTACTCTACCAAAAGCCAGGGGTCTTGCTATGTTACTCAGGTTGGTCTTGAACTCCTGGCCTCAGGAACATAGCTAGGATTACAAATGAAAGCCACTGTCCCACAAGAGTGACTTTTTAATTTCCACATATAAGTGAGATCATGTAGTATTTATCTGACTAAAATATTCCTAAGCAGACTTCTTAGACTGTAATAATTACATCCACATTTATTTAGTGATGCCAAATAGTGAGCTGTATCACTTAATGTAGCTGTAATAACTTTATCACTCTTTACCTAGTAAACTGACTATTTTATTTGATATCCCCTATTCTGTATTAAACAAATATGTGTCAATTAATTAATTTAATTTGTGATGATGTTTTTGTGCCATGTGCCATGGCGCTGAAGATAAAATAAGAAATGAGATAGACATAGCTCTGTTCCTCATAACAGTCACAATTCACTCTGGCATATACTCAAGCAATTTACATATATTGAGAAATAGGAAATTTTGTTCATTAAGTGAGTGTTACATCCCTACCCTCAGGTTTTTGCCCTCTCTTGTAGATGAGAACTGTTGTCCTCTCTCCGTCTCTCTCTTTTAATATTTTAAAAGATAGGGTCTTGTTATATTTCCCAGGCTGACTCAAACTCCTGGGTTCAAGGGACCCCCCAACATTATCCTCCTGAGTAGCTGAACTACAGGTGCACACCACCACTCCTGGCTCTTGTTAAATAAAATATTCATGATTTCAAATCTCATGAAGGATTTCTCAAAAAACTAAAAATAGAATTACCATTCAACCCAGCAATCTCATTACTGGGTACATTCCTGAGGGAAAATAAATCATTCTACATAAAGACACCTGCACTCATGTTTATCTCAGCACTATTCACAATAGCAAAAACTTGAAATCAATCCAGGTGCCCATCAATGGTGGATTGGATAAAGACAGTGTGGTACATATATACAACGGAATACTATGCAGTTGCAGAAGTAACAAAATCCTGTCCTTTGCAGCAACATGTATGCAGTTGGAGGCCATTATCCTAAGTAAATTAACACAGAAACAGAAAACCAAATACAGCATGTTCTGACTTCTAAGTGGGAACTAAACATTGAGTACACACAGACACAAAGACGGAAGCAATAGACATTGAAGATTTCAAAGGGGGACAGGGAGATAAGGGGCCAAGGGTCTAAAAACTACCTATCAAGTACTATGTTTGTTGCTTGGGCTATGTGATCATTAGAAACCTAAACTTCAGCATCACACAATATACCTATGTAACAAACCTGCACATATACCTCCTGAATCATAAAACAAACAAACAAACAAAAAACCTCGCTAAGGCTCTTACTATGAGCAGAGTACTAGCATTTCTAGAAGGATTCCTAGTAAGCAGTGAGTGTGGGCTATTGGTAATTAAATAAGCTCTAAGTAGTTAGTTACTCTTTTAAAAGTTGTATTTTTACTTTTATCATAGTTTTATATATGCATAGTTTAAAGGTGAATAGTTCTACATAGCTTGTTATAAAAAATGTTTCCCTGCCTGTCTTTCTCCTGCACTTCACCATTCTTGCTTCTGTTTGGCAGCCATTTTCAACTATTTTAGTTGTTTGTTTTTAATTTTCATATTTCTAAATAATATTCCCATATTGCTTTCTTCATTTAGGATAGGTATTGATTTTTATTTTACTTTGGAAAATGAGGATTGAACAATCTTACCCATTGTCTCCCTGACATATAACTTTCCTCATAAGTTTTGGTTACATTAAATGTTCAAGTATTATATTTCCATGATTATATAAATATAATACTCTAATGGTATTATACTCTATAATTAGTTTTTTTCCTAATAAGAAGGACTGTTTTCTAAGTCTTAATAATCTCCTCCCTCTCCTTCTTATTTGCTTGGTTCTCTATGTTTCTACCCCATGGAAGGATAAATCTCCTTTCAGTCCATTCAAACGTTAAATTCGTCTTTGCAGAGTCAACTCTTTGGAGACGTGTGTCCTCTTGCTTCAGTCTGAGCTGGTTGCTCTTAGGTCTCCTGCATAGCTGTTCTCCTAAAATTCGTTTTCCCATCATCCTTAGAAATTTTTTTACTTCTAACAGGTATTGGGTTTTTACTTTTCTGGACCCCTCCTTCTTATTTCAGTAGGTTACCTTTTTTATTAGCTTCCTGAGAACTTGTGCGTGGGAGGTAAATTTCCTGAGATCAAGCCCGCAATGACAGTTTGGTTGGATAGAATTCCAGATTCGAAAGCATTGCCACTCAGGTTTTTAAAAGCATCCTCCCACTGTCTTTTCAGTTTTCATGTTATCGAGAAATTTGATTCGCGTTTTCACTACGTTCCTCACATTCCTCAGCCTTTCCTGGTTTTCTTAGTCTGGAATTTTCTGCAGCTCAATCCCTCCTAAGGATAAATCTCTAGTGTTCTGCTAGAATGGATGAATGGAGCAGTGGAGGGGATCTGGGGTCTAACCTCTTACGTAGATTTCGATCATTCCTCCCGTTTTCAGTCTTCTCTTCTCCCCATCCCCTGCAACCTTTTGCTTCTCTTTCAGAGATAACTAGTGCAGCCTATTCCTCAGCTGCTGTAGGACTATGCAGTGCAAGGAAACAGCTTGCGTCTGTGCCTTCTCTCTGCTGCTTGGGTCCATTTTCTCAGGCATGCAAACTCAAATTCAACTCATCTTTCTGCTTTCTACCTTTCAAAATTTCGTTCCTGCCCAGTCTTCTCCCATTCTCTTTAACCTTGTAGATTTTTGCATAAAATACATTTTAGTAAAGATTTGGTAGTCTGGAGAGGTAAAACAATTAACTGAAAGTCAGCACTGGTTTTTACAGTAATAATTATATCCAATGATAATTTTGTGCGAATCCAAATACAAATAATGTGCTGCTTAAATTATTTTCTATACTCAGAAAAAAGGCCTTTTCTGAGCATTTCTCCCCTGTAGTATTCTATCCTGAGTTTCCCTCCTTACCAGACAAATTAACCAGTTCTCATTGCAGGACATGAAGGGAGCAAGTTGGTGATTCTCTGAACTTCTGTTAGCACTCCTGTGCACTTTGTCTTACTGGATGTCTTTGAACCATGCAGAATATTTCTTTTCACCTGATAGAAGTATTGGGGGTCGGGCGCAGTGGCTCAGGCCTGTAATCCCAGCACTTTGGGAGACTGAGGTGGGCAGATCACGAGGTCAGGAGATCGAGACCATCCCGGCTAACACGGTGAAACCCTGTCTCTACTAAAAATACAAAAAATTAGCCGGGCGTAGTGGTGGGCACCTGTAGTCCCAGCTACTCGGGAGGCTGAGGCAGGAGAATGACGTGAACCTAGGAGGTGGACCTTGCAGTGAGCCGAGATTGCGCCTCTGCACTCCAGCCTGGGCAACAAAGCCAGACTCCGTCCCCCCGCCCCACAAAAAAAAAGAAATTTTGGGGCAGAAATTGGCAATGTCTCCTGCACAGCAGGGTGACTATGGTCAATAAGAATGTGTTGTATATTTTAAAATAACTAAGTAAGTTTCAAATATATCACCACAAAAATTGTCGAGGTGATGAATATGTTAATTAGCTTGATTTAATTGTATATAATTATTAAACCATTGTATACATTTAGTAAAACATCACATCATACCCCATAGGTGTAATATAATTATGATTTGTCAAATAAAAATAATATAAATTGAGAAATGGACAAAATCTCTGGTTAGGGATCATGCAGAGAGTATCAGATGTGTGAAGGGAATGTATGCTGGGAAAATATGTTACCTGCTTTCTCTAGTTGGTAGGCAAACAAGCTTTCATTTTTGATGATTTGGCACACCTTTAGATTTATATACAGATTTTGTTTAGACACTGAAATTACAACAACACTGTCATTATAAGTAAATATACTCACTCCCAACAGCATAATATTCTTTAGTACAAAATACACCCAGGTACAATTTTTTAAAATGTGATACTTGTAATGGAGTAAAATATCTCCCATATGCAAGTTGACAAAAAAAAAGATAGAGGACAATAGACTAGACTAATATTCTGTAAAGAAGTGCTTAAGTCTGTAATATCATGAGTTGTTAATTGAGGCAAGATAAGAAAGAGCCTGAATTTCAAATGCTTCCTTCTTTACATTTGCCTTTGTGGAAGACAGCTTGGTTTTTTTCATATGAATTACTTGCAAAAATGTGAATACATGAAAGTTTTCCTAGTACAGTATCATCTATGTTTGGCTACTGATACCACAATACCAATCATTGCACAAAGTGATTATCATGATTCATGTTTTGTTTTGCTGTCAAACATATTCCACTGATTCTAAAAGGGAAATAGCCTGGAAACAGCTGCAGAATATCCTATATATTATATGAATGCCGTTAATAATGGTGAGAATGCAAAAGTAATTGAGTTGTGAAGACATGGTTCTTGCCTTTTATGGTCAACGTGTAAAACTTTGTGGGGCTTTGTCAGATGAACATTAAGCCCATTACTGCACACATTAAAACTAAGAATTTTCTTTCTGCCAGAACATGAGCACCTGCAAAGGCTGGGCACAGGCTTTGTGTTGGTTATCAGCCTGAGACCCTCTCTTCATGGAACAGCTGCCTGACACACAGCCCAAATGTGGCTCTTTTGTGTTTTAAACAAGGTGGTGTCTCCACTGCAAGGGCTGGCACACAATAATGAAAATTTTGGCTTGGAGTTGCGCTGGTTAAATGATAGATCACTAGTGAAAAATAGAGCTACACAACCCGCTCTGTGTCACAAGCTCAGAAAATTGTGTTTGCAACACACAGTTGACATCCAGCCTAGTTCTAATTTCAGCTTCAATGGAAAACATGACGTTCAAGGCAGTTGTTTTCATTGACAAAATCGAGATTTTTTTTCCCTGCTGCTGTCCTTTCTCTCCTGCCCTTTTTCCTCCAATGATGCATTTGTTTCTTCCTCAGTGATCTATATTGGCACATGATCTACAATACTGCTTTCAGAGATATTTCTATATATGTAAAGTTTTATGTTGACTGTCTCAGGATGTTAAGTTGGCTCTCATGGAATTGACGGCGTTTAATTTAATGTCCAGAAAGACCTACTCTGATTGAGACAAATTTATGGAAAGGAGTTTCAAAACCTATCTTTTAATCTAGTGTGTTGAGCTCTCTTTTAAAGAAGCATGAGTAAGTGTAGCACTTTATCATACTAATTTTGTTCATAATTTTTGATTTGTGCTTCAGAAATATGGAGAGGATATCCTTCACTAAAAGACCAGGATATAGAGCTATTTTAAGGACAGCCTTCTGGACCTTTTTTTCTCAAGCTTCTAATAATTGGTAGGGTTCATAAACACTCTATACACCAATCTTTAAAGCTTAAATTACATGTATTCTGACTCTAGGATAAAATACAGAATACCTAGTTCAATTTGAATTTCACATGTACAATGAATGTTTTTTCGTATAAGTATGTCCCAAGTGCTGTATTTTAATCTTTGAAATCTAGCAAACTTACTCTCTGATACCATTTTAACAGAAGTATTTTTGGGGGGCAATAGCTACAATACTTCATACTATAACTTAAAAATAAGAAAGTTTCATATGTGTGTTAAGACCTACTTAGTTTGCTTTTAAGACACATAAGAAACTCCAGTTATTTATGTATCTTCAGAGAATATTTAAACTCTGGTTAGGTTTTTCATTTTGTTTGTCTTGCACTTTACTGCTTCAATCTACATTATTTTCCAGCACTTTGAACTAGTAGTTTATGAAGCCATTAAAAAGAAAAATAGGTGAGGTTGTTTACAGGCAATTTGGTCCAAGATCCAATTATTTAATATCTATAAATTAAATAATATATATAAAAATATATGAAGTTACATAGTTGATGAAATCAGCTTCCATGCTAGCATACACCTTTCCACACACAATAACGATAATAATAGTAATAATAAAAAACAGATTATTATTATTCTTATAGAGATGATAATATTGGGTGCAGATTTTAGAACCAGTGAGTCTGGGGTTGAATCTCAGTTCTAAAACATTGAAATGGTATAGAATTGGAGCAGTGTGACTTGACCTCTCTGAGCCTCTGTTTCATCTTCTGTCAAACAGAGATAATAATGGTACTCCCCTTATAGGTTTGTTGTGAGTATTTGATATGTTAATGTATACAAAGCTCATAGAGCATTGCATTACATATAGTCAGTGCAATGTGAGTGCTATTACATTGATTATTTTGTTTTTCTTCTATGTGCAATTATTGTATCAAGGTTTTTTTTTTTTTTTTTTTTTTTTACAAATAATACCACCTTTAATCTTCATAGTAACCCTCTAATGTTAATTTTTATTAATATATTTAATAAAGTAACATAAATTGCCTGATTAATGGAGCTACAATTCAAGCCCAATGCTTTTAATCCACAATCCACATATCCTCTTACCACCCCTAATACACAGAAACACACATACCTCCATGATGTAGATGGTTAGTTCTGGGGGACATGTTCTATTAGCAGCCTAACTAAACCTATATACTGAAGTGCATTTTATTATTTTTATTTTTTGTTGACATGGGGTTTTGCTATTTTGCCCAGGCTGGTCTTGAACTCCTGACCTCAAAGTGATCCTCCTGCCTCAGCCTCCCAAAGTGTTAAGATTATAGGTGTGAGTCACCATGTCTGGCCTTAAAGCCCATTTTATTTTATTTTATTTTATTTTTATTTTGAGACGAATTGGCTTGTTGCCCATAAGGGAGTGCAGTGGCTGATCTCAGCTCACTGCGTTTCGCCTCCCGGGTTCACACCCATTCTCCTGCTCCCTCAGCCCCTCCTGAGTAGCTGGGACTACAGGCGTCCGCCCACCTTGCCCCGCTAGTTTTTTAGAACTTCTTAGTAGAGACGGGGTTTCACCGTGTTAGCCAGGATGGTCTCGATTCCTTGACCTTGTGATCCGCCCGTCTTGGCCTCCCAAAGTGCTGGGATTACAGGCTTGAGCCACCGTGCCCGGCCAAAGCCCTTTTTAATTGTAAAGAGTGTTCACTAATTCTGCTGCCTTTCTCTTCCTTTCATCAAGGCTAGGTTCATAAAATCCCAGTACCCCATAACCTAATTTTTACTGGGCTCTTTGCTTTTACTTGTATTCATCAAGTTATCACATTGGCAATTGTGCCACTATAAAAAGTGTTGAGACTTCTTTTGATTATAGGTGATCCCTAATACTTCTTCACTTTGACTGGGGCTTCTTTTGGCTATGTGCCAATCTACTTTTCTATCCATGATACACACTCATGGGCCTGAGTGCACAAGTGTATACACACATGTGTATGTTAAATTTATTGTTCAATTTAGTGAGAAACTGATTACAAATTATCTGATGGCATCCTAGGTTTCTAGAGAACAGAAAAGGAGAAATGCTCATTCAGATATTGGATGGTGAAGTGTTGACACATTCAGAGAAAACGTCTGAGGACATTTGATGAACAGAGAGCTAATTAGAGGGAGTCACATATCAGCCAAATGAAAATAAGGAAGTTATGAAAATTGGGTAACTACACTGAAGCCATTACCAGTTTTAGAGGGATGTTTTGGCCAAAGAAACACATTCCAACGACTTAGGCAGATTTGAAAACAAAACAGTATTTTAAAAAATTGAGTTTCTTAAAATGTGAGGAAGTTGCGTAATTCTTAGTAATATTAAAAAACCATTTCTGGCTGGGCATGGTGACTCACGCCTGTAATCCCAGCACTTTGGGAGGCTGAGGCAGGTGGATCTCGAGGTCAGGAGTTCAAGACCAGCCTGACCAACATGGCAAAACCCTGTCTCTACTAAAAATACAAAAATTATCTGGCCGTGGTGGTTGGTGCCTGTAACCCCAGCTACTCAGGACGCTGAAGCAGGAGAATTGCTTAAACCCAGGAGGCAGAGGTTGCAGTGAGCTGAGATTGCGCCACTGCACTTCAGCCTGAGCAACAGAGCGAGACTCCATCTCAAAACAAAAAACAAACAAACAAAAACACACAAAAGAAACAAACAAAATTTCTTCTTATTCCCATTTACTTAACCTCTTAAAGACATTTCCTTTCCTCCTCTCTTCTTGTAACCATCAGGATTCATCCCTCCTCACTTGGGATAAAGCTCCACCCTCAATTTTTTCCCTACCCCTTTAAGTCTCCTTTCCCCCACCCTCTTATGGGTAGTCTCTGTTTTGTCGGTCTATACCCATCCTCCGGATTCTGCACACTGCAAATAATCTACATCATCTCCAGCCTTCAGAGGGCCAAAGAATAGGAAACTTTGTAGGCAAAGTGAGGACTCTCTTGAGGAAAGGGAAAGAAAAAGAAAAATAACATTCAAATATTAATTATTATTATTGTCTTTTTTGGTGCTGTCACATTGGAAACACTTTGAGGATACCTACAAGGCAAAATGGTTTTCAGCACCATTGCTGATTACAGAAATGAAGTAAATACAATTTATACTTACTCACTCTATGAGATTTAGAATGTGGTATTTTTTATACTTTTATCTTTAGTGATTCCTTGAAAAAAAGATGTACAATGTGAACAAGAATTTAATTTTTATGCTCTAGAGGTAAATAAAATCTTGATTGTAGTAAAGTAAAATAAAGATTTAAGTTTTTGTGTGTGACAAAGAAAGCAAGTAAGAAATTCTGATGCACAGAACGTTATACAATATTAATATTAATAATAACTACTATTTATTGAGTACTGACTTTCTGCTAGAAATCCTGGAAAACTTTAAGCAGACATCATTTAATTTAAACCTTGCATCAAAACTAATAGAGACATTGTTATCCCCATTCATAGAGGGAGAACTTGAGGTTTATATTGGTTAAGTAACTGCCTATCATCTATCACATGACTTATAAGTTTCAGGCCAGGATCGGTGGCTCACTCTTGTAATCCCAGCACTTTGTAAAGCCGAGGTGGGTGGATCATGAGGTCAGGAGTTCAAAAACAGCCTGGACAGGATGGTGAAACCCCATCTCTACTAAAAAATACTAAAATTAGCTGGACGTGGTGGTGCGTGCCTGTAATCCCAGATATTCGGGAAGCTGAGGCAGCGAATTACCTGAACCTGGGAGGCTGAGGTTGTAGTGAGCTGAGATCATGCCACCGCACTCCAGATTGGGTGATGGAGCAAGATTCCATATCAAAAAAAAAAAAAAAAAAAAATTGTAGAGTTGGGATTCAAATGTATTACTACCTTATTTAAAGCTATGTGTTAATCTTTGTGATAAATATGTATGTGTGTATGTATGTGTATGTTTTATATATATAGATACACACATGCTTATAGTTATGTAGATATACATAAAAATTGCCTCCAAGGCAGTTGGTGTTTTCAAGTAGATAAAAAATATTTAGGAGGTAGGACCATCTTTCTTTAAGGGTTTATAGCAATAGGTAGATGGCCACAGTACAATTAGTCACATAACTGTGTTTGAAGATTGGGTGATACAAAGGATTAAAGAGTAAAAATGAGCAACTTCACAGTGGGGTGTTTCAGGTGTTGTAATTCATCATTACCTTTCCTATCTTTTCCCTGGTGCCTTCTCTTACAGTTTCAACTGTGTCTTTTCTGCAAGTGTGTTATTTTTTCTTTTCATTGATTCATGGTCGAGTTAAATTTTCTTGCTTCAGAATTACTATTTTTTTTTCTTGTCTTGACATTCGCCTCCAAAATTGAGTGTTCCCATTAACTATTGCATCTAGCCATCAGTAGTAGATAGTGCTCAAACAGACAGACATGGGCAGGGAACTGGACGTTTTCTCCACAGGTGTTTTCAAGAAGCGTTTGTGAAAAGTATCACAAAATTCTCAGGCAGTAAGGACTGGTGCCTGTGGTTTATGGGCAGCCTAAGAGGCCTTCATTCCTGAAAGGGAAGGATAGGGAGTCACCCTGGTCATGCTTTAATGCAAACCTTGTAAACACCGTTCGGCATGATGAATAGTGTATGATTTTAGTTAGTCATGGACACCTCTTATATCAACATCAAATAGCTAAATGTGTCTCTAAACCTCCAACACGAGGATGGGACTATAATTCTATATACCACGTTCTTTTTTGCTGGTGGTAAGTCCTGGGGGCAAAGCACTGCCTGGAACGTTGGACACTTTGGGTTAGGTTTCTAGTTGGGTGCACTAGAAAATGATGGTGTTTTCTAAATATAGAATCATGTCATCTGGAAACAGAGACAATTTGACTCCCTCTCTTGCTATTTGAATACCCTTCATTTCTTTCTTTTGACTGATTGCCCTGGCCAGAGCTTCCAATTCTATGTTGAATAGGAGTGGTGAGAGAAGCCATCCTTGTTTTGTGCTGGTTATCAAAGGCAATGCTTTCAGCTTTTGCCCATTCAGTGTGATACTGGCTGTGAGTTTGTCATAAATGACTCTTATTATTATTATTTTGAGACAGAGTCTCACTCTGTTGCCCAGGGTGGAGTGCAGTGGCGCGATCTTGACTCACTGAAACCTCCACCTCCCGGGTTCACGCCATTCTCCTGCCTCAGCCTCCTGAGTAGCTGGGACTACAGGTGCCGCCACCAAGCCCTGCTAATTTTTTGTGTTTTTAGTAGAGATAGGGTTTCACCATTTTAGCCAGTGTGGTCTCTATCTCCTGACCTCGTGATCTGCCCACCTCAGCCTCCCAAAGTGCTGGGATTACAGGTGTGAGCCACCCCACCTGGCTGATGGCTCTTATTATTTTAAGATATGTTCCATCATTGTCTCAGCCCAAAAACTCCTTAAGCTGATATGCAATTTCAGTAGTCTCAGGATACAAAATCAATGTGCAAAAATCACAAGCATTTCTATACACCAACAATAGACAAACAGAGAGCCAAGTCAGGAATGAACTCCCATTCACAATTCCTACAAAGACCGTAAAACCCCTAGGAATACAACTTGCAAGGGAAGTGAAGGACTTCTTCAGGGAGAGCTACACACCATTGTTCAAGGAAATTAGAGAGAACACAAACAAATGGAAAAAAAAATCCATGCTCATGGATAGGAAGAATCAATATCATGAAAGTGGCCATACTGCCCAAAGTAATTTATAGATTCAATGATATTCCCATTAAGCTACCATTGACTTTCTTTGCAGAATTAGATAAAAACTACTTTAAATTTCATATGGAACCAAAAAAGAGCCCGTATAACCAAGACAATCCTAAGCAAAAAGAACAAAGATGAAGGCATGCTACCTAACCTCTAACCATACTACAAGGCTACAGTAACCAAAACAGCATGGTACTGGCACCAAAACCGATATATAGACCAATGGAACAGAATAGAGACCTCAGAAATAACACCACACTTCTACAACCATCTGATCTTTGAGAAACCTGACAAAAACAAGTAATGGGGAAAGGATTCCCTTTTTAATAAATGTGCTGGAAAAACTGGCTAGCCATATGCAGAAAACAGAAACTGGACCCCTTCCTTACACCTTATACAAAAATTAACTCAAGTTGGATTAAAGACTTAAATATAAAACCCAAAACCGTAAAAACTGTAGAAGAAAACCTAGGCAATACAACTCACGACATAGACGTGGGCAAAGACTTCATGACTAAAATGCCAAAAGCAATGCAGCAAAAGTCAGAATTGACAAATGTGATCTAATTAAACTAAAGAACTTCTGCACAGCAAAAGAAACTATCATCAGAGTGAACAGACAACCTACAGAATGGGAGAGGATTTTTGCAACCTGTACATCTGACAAAAGTCTAATGTCCAGAATGTACAAAGAACTTAAACAAATTCACAAAAAAAAAAAAAAAAAAAAATCGGAAAGTGGGAAAAGGATATGAACAGATATTTCTCAAAAGAAGACATTTATGTGGCCGAGAAACATATGAAGAAAACTCATCATCACTGATCAATAGAGAAACACAAATCAAAACCACAATGAGATACCACCTCATGCTAGTCAGAATGGCGATTATTAAAAAGTCAAGAAACAATAGATGCTGGTGAGGCTGTGGAGAAATAGGAATGCTTTTACATTCTTGGTGGGAATGTAAATTAATTCAACCATTGTGGAAGACAGTTTAGTGATTCCTCAAGGATCTAGAACCAGAAATATCATTTGACCCAGGGATCCCATTACTAGGTATATATGCAAATGATTATAAATCATTCAACTATAAAGACACATGCACACATATGTTTATTGCAGCACTATTTACAATAGCAAAGACATGGAACCAACCCAAATGCCCATCAATGATAGACTGGATAAAGACAATGTGGCACATATTCACCATGCAATACTATGCAGTGGTTAAAAGGAATGAGATCATGTCCTTTGCATGGACATGGATGAAGCTGGAAGCTATCATTCTCAGCAAACTAACACAGGGACAGAAAACTAAACACCACATGTTCTCACTGATAAGTGGGAGTTGAACAATGAGAACACATGGACACAGGGAGGGGAACAACATACACTGGGGCCCGTAGGGAGTTGGGGGCCAAGGGGAGGGAGAGCATTAGGAGAAATACCTAATGCATGCGGGGCTTAAAACCTACATGATAGGTTGATAGGTGCAGCAAACCACCATGGCACATGTATACCTATGTAACAAACCTGTGCATTCTGCACATGTATGCTAGAACATAAATTAAAATTAAAAAAAAAAAAAAGAAAATGATGGTATTATGGAACCTCTCAGGATTGTGACTTTCCACTAATATTAGGAAAGCATCAGCACTGCAGAATCTCATATTTACTGAGTGCTCAGAGTCATATGGGATGCAGTGGGTTTTGCAGCATTTAGACATGGTCACCACTCTTCAAAAGATACTGTTTCTTGAGGAGACAAGGCAAACCACTAGAGAATTAGAACACTGTGAGTGGGTATGCTAGAAGCTCCCATTAATTAAAATTCTGTGAAGAGTTTGAAGACAAGCATCATTCAAATTTCATCACAAATTCCAGCTGATAAAATGGGCATATTTCACATGGCAGTAGAGAGTAGAAGGTTCTCCTGGAGTTTGGAAAGTATAGCAGTGACTACACGGAACAAGTTCATTGTTTTCAATAATGTTTAAAATGTTGTTTTGTGAACATAATGCAACATCCAATGTAACAAATATTGTTTTCTCACTGTCACATTTTGTGGCTAAAGACTTTGATAGAAAAGAATAAGAATTATGTATAAATTCTACAATTTGGAATCTTACTGTATTTTATCTCTAGTTTGCAGGCAACTTAGCAGTGATGAAATGGATTACCCCAGGAGAAATGGGAGCTTTCTAGAACAATGACCAGTCAAACCTCAGTGTGCATCAGCATCACCTGGAGGGTGGAATGCACAAAGCTGGCTGGACTCCACCCTCAGAGCTTCTGATTTCCTGGGCCTGGAGCAGACCCAGTATGTGCCTTTTTAGTACATTCTTAGGCAATGCTGATGCTGCTTCTCCAAAAACCACACTTTGAGTACCACTGTCTTAGAATAGAGAAAGGAAGAGAATGAGAACAATGCTTAACTGAAGTGTTCTCCTGACTTATTTCTGAAAAACAGTGAATAAAGAAGAGAGACTACATGTCCTATTTATGAAAAGAATTTATCACTCTTTTAAGGCAATGTTAATAGTGCAGACGACATTTAGAAATTTTATTGGGAAGTCATCAGCCAGAACTATGTCATCCGAGGATGTCGTCTGCTGCTTGCATTTGCTTATTCTGAAGAAAGAATTTCATTTTTGCTTTTCTTCTTTTCAACTAATTTTTTACTATACTTATGTATTTTAAGAAAATATTGTAGAAATTATGTTATTATAGCTCATAAATGCCTTACTATATATCTTTAAAAAATAACATTTTCTTATAACCAAAATAGAATTATTATACCTAACAAAATCGGCAATAATCACTGAACATCATCTAATACTTATTCCATATTCAAATTTCTTAAAATTTTCCCTAAAATGTTTCTTTCAGCTCGTTTGTTCATAGCAGAATCTAATTAGGACAACACATTGCATTTGTTTGTTGTATCCTTAAATCTTTTTTAGTTTAGAATAGTCCTGACTTGCTGAAAAGAGAGGATCATTTGTCCTGAAAAATATTTCACTTTTCTGGATATGTCTTGCATCCTTCTGAAAAAGCTTGATTAGTTTATGGTCAGTATTTTGGTAAGAGTACATACTAGCTGATCTTATGTACTCCATATTGCATTATGTCAGGGACCATACAATATCTGGGTTTCCCACCATTCATATCACTATGACTGCATATGTTAATGACTTCTTAATTGTCCACTATAATTTTGCATTTTCCCCTTGCTGCCAGGAAGTAGTCTATGTGGTGTTATCTTGGCACTACAGAATGTCTGATCCATCCATACCTTTTACCCATGGTTTTAATACCATATGATACTTCTCGCCTAAGTCAATACTTTTATTAAAGTTTACAAAGTAATAACTTATTAATTCTGTCATTCCTTCTACATATATTAGCTGGCTTTCTTTTTAATATTAGAGCTGTTGCTCACAACTGAGGCGGCTTGGTCATCTTTAAGATGTATTTTCTACTGGAAAACTCAATATTTCCTGTAAGTTACCAGTATTAAGGGTAATTCATTTAACCAATGTCTGAAATGTTGACAAATAAGATATTCCAGCTTTCTCTATCAAAGTATCATTAAGGACACGTTGATTTTCACAGATTAAAAGTGGTTCAGTAGCCTACCACCATTATTTGAAAATGTATTCACAAGACAGGAGTAAGCTGTCAAGAAGCAATGAGCTGAAGATCAAAAAGACACTAATTATGACAGGGAACAGGTGACTGCACTTCGAAGAAAACTCAAGGCCTCAGATTTTCTCATTAGCCATATCTTGGCAAAGCATTCAAGGAAGACATACCCAACAAGTGACGTACTGACAAGAGAGAAGACATAGCCCATTTGCTTTGTCATTCCATTCCAAGATGGCTTAATAAAATCCATACAGATTGGGGAAGGATGGCTACTAGTTTTCATTAATAGAAATAAACTGTGTATATCCATATACACATTTATATATGTACACATATTTGTGGATAATATATATTATAAATAACTATGCAATATATATTACAAATATTTATGTTATATATATTGCATATATATATATAGATAATAAGAAAACTTTAAGGGGGATACAATTTTTGCAATGTGTTTCACTTGAAGCCTATTTTGGGACCAGTGATGGTAGGAGACATGCTGTTCTTTATTGTGTTTATAGCCATGCTGAGCTTGCAAAGAGAAAACAGACTAAACTCATTAGATGAATGTAGCGAGGCAGTTAAATATAAACATAAGGGAAATGATTTATATGGAAATCTTCAGCATTTATTCTCTCTCCTGGAGTTTATTTGAAAACAAAATAAAACAAAGCGAAAACCCAACACTACAGATTTAGAAACCATTTCCTTTTACTTCAGGTTGAAGTAAAAGTAAGTGCCAAATTATTTTGGTAAGGCCACTGGTGATAGTTACAGTCATAAGTTTTAACCATGTAGGTCCAAATAGTTGAACTTCTGGCAGATGTTTTAGATTCATCTCTCTTAGATGTTGTCAATCTTTCCTTTTCTACAAGTCTCAGCCAAAGAAACACAAAATGTCCTTGATTTCTGTGCTCAAATTATCTGAAGAATGTTTCCATGGTGGCTTTGTTGATATGAAGGATAGAGCCCTCACTCCTGCCTATCCTCTTTGCCGGAGAGCCAGATACTGCTCTTCGGAAAGCCACACAGAGCTCTGGCTAAGATTTCATCAGCAAATGCCTTCAGCTTGGGCCACATGCACCTTTCCTAAGACCTTTGCTTCCAGACTTTGCTTGCTGTATTGACCTTAAACTCAAGTCACGCAGGCATCGTTTATCTCTGCTAGTATTCTCATGTCCATTCTCTTGTTCTTAAATGAGATATTTCTTTCTAGAAATACATGCAAAAGTAACATCTTGAATTTTTTAGGATGCATTTTCTGAACATGTGAGATTTGTCAGTATAGAAAGTTGAGAGGAAATAGCATTTAATAGCATTTCCTTTCTTGCAAAAGAAAAACAGTATAGATAACATCACCTTTAAATATAGAAATAGTAAATACTAGGTATGATAAGGAAATAGCTCTCTTCAATAATTAAATATAGTATCTATTTCCTACCAATCGTCTTATTTACAGATCATGACTCTTCAAAACAATTAAGTCTATAAACAAGGACGGAAGAATGTGTTTTGCCATTGTAGGTAGGGTCTTCAATTTAACCTTTACCACTTTCACTTTCAAATAATAAGATAGCAGAGAATCCAAAATGCTTCCAAATCTCAGCTTATCTGTTATGTAGGTCCTTCGAGTGTCTATTTTATTCATATTTTAATGCTTATTTATTTATGACAAGCTCATAATATTGAATAATTTTATAATAATCCAGTGATTCATAGAGTTCCTTGTGAGATTCAGTCCTCCGTTTATACTTTATCTTTCATCCAGGAGTCAAATTTGCCTTGAAATAATTTATCTTTGGTTTAAAGACAAGAGAAAAAGAAAATACGAAACATTTTGAACCTTTGTGGATCCTTTGGGTGCAATAAACAGTGTAATTAAATTAGTAAGTTGAAGAACCATACAGTTGTTTTAAGAACACTTTTTTTCGGGCCTATAAAAATAAAAGCACAATCCCTAGTAAGCCTTCTGAAATCAATTAGTTGTATCTCACAGCCAATAAAGTCTTTCATTGGAGGTTTTGATGTGTGAGTTATGTTGGCTTCAAAAGGGAACTTCTGTAGTGTGGGATGAAATATAATTTTAAGAATTTTAATTCTGCTTCAGTTCAGTACCAGAGGGCAATTGTATTTAATATTCTCTGCATTGGCAAAAGCCTTTGAATTTAGAGCCATGACTGTTAAAAATGAGAAAGTTTAATTGGGAGTTGAAGCTGTATAGGGTTTCTTGAGCAAAGGTTGTGATCTTACTGAATTCTTATTCCATAATTCAAAAAAAGTTTCAATGTTTTCTAAACCTTGGGTAAAAGACAACATATTGCAAATGAAAGCAACATTTTTCTGATTGTATATGTATAGAAAATTTGAGATCATTTATGAGGTGCTAGATATGGGGAAGAATTATCAGTCATAGCATCTTCCAGAAACTTCTAGTTATTGTATGTACCCTTAAGGGTCTCCTAGAAAGTTCTGCTCACATTCCTGCAGAGATAAGGAAACCAGTTATATCTGTCATAAAAGACAACTGCAAGTTAATGCCTTGCTTACAACTCTCTCAAAAGACTTCCTTTGGCTCCCGACATTCTTCATGCCCTAGAACCTGGGACGCAATGGGATATTCATTCACTTATTCTCCAAATTTAGGCTTATGCCTGGAGAAGCCAATCCCTGTCTCTTATAAACAGATGGTGCTGTACCCTGCATCTGGGGAGCATAGCTCAGAGAATCCAGCAGAGAAAATGTTATGAGCTTGGGATGTGAGGTCAGCCCAAGGTAGAGTAAGTCTAAGAATTATGGAATTCCAGGCTTGGAAAGGTCTTTTAAGTTTAGGAATGTAACACTTCCCCTTTCTCCCACATTGATTCCCTTGTGTGGTTGTGCAGTCTATTTTGGCTTCACATAGCTCTGTTATATTTTTGAAGTTATTGTAAAAAAAAAAAAAAATCTCCATGTCTTCCTTTAGTGACTCTCTATTGGTCTTATTTGGAGAATTAGATGATCCTGAGGTGCTTTTAAGCTTTGATATTCTGTGTTTCTGTAATATTAAGGGTTCTAGCTTAGTGATACATCTCTTCAAGCCAGACTGGGTCAGTGGGGCCTCATGGTCTTGCGACATAGTAATTTATTCAACAGACATTTATGGAATGCCAGGTAAGTACAAGACACTGCTTTAGGTGCTAGACAGACAGAAAGTAAACAAATAGAAAAAAAATCCCTGCTTTCATAGAAGTTATATTGTATTAGGAGAAGAAAAGACAGCTGAAAAGTGAAGATTGAAAAAAAATGTATGGTCCATTAGATGGTAACAAGTGCTATGGAAAAAACGTTGGATAGGCAAGTTGCAACTTAAAATCGGGTGGTCAGGAAAGCCTTGGTGGGATGGGGACACTTCAATAATGTCCTGAAGGAGTTGGAAGTGAGGTGAGGTATGAAGGTGTTTCAGGAAAAAGCATTCCAGCAAGAGGGTGCAGAAAGCGCCAAGGCCCTGAGCCAGGATATTTGAGGAGGAGCAAAGAGATGGGAAATAACAGAACCCAGATTGGGTAGGGTCTTATACAGGCAACTATAAGAATAACCTTGGCTTTTATTCATATTAAGCTAAGGTGTCATTGGATACTTTTGAACAGAGGAGAAAAACTCAGTTTTTCAAGGATGACCCTAGCTGCTGTGTTAAATGTAGACCACCAGGGGCTGTGGGCAGAAGCTGGGAGGGCATTAGGAGGAAGCTATGTAATAAGCAACATGGGTGTGATGTACTCTGTAATAGACAACATGGATGGGTTTAGAACAGTCTAACAACAGTGGAGGTGGTGGGAATTAGCCAGATTCTGAATATATTTTGAAGGTAGAGCAGATGTAATCTGCTGAAGGATTAGCTTTAGTTTGTCAAAGGGCTCAAAGGTGTTCTGAACAACTGGAAGGGTGGAATTGTGACTTACTGAGGTAGAGAGAGACCTAGATTGGAATGTCTGTTTGGGTGAGCACCTTAAGCACTCTGTGTACACTCTGCGTACCACTCCTTCCCCCTTTATTCACTTATTAAATGGGATAAACTTATCTGCTTCATAGTTGATATAAAAATTAGAGATAACGTATTAAAAGCACTTGCATGGTGCCTGATACTGGTGGGTACTCAACAGTAAATAGAACACTTATCATTACTGTTTCTTGGGAACAAAAGAACAAGTCTTGATAGGCTTTCAGGTATTTGGAGAGAGTTCACATGCTTCCCCCAAGTCTTCTCAGATTGGTTTCCATAGTCTCTCCTTGTGGAAGCTGGCTGGCTCCTATGACTCTCCTTGGTACTTTTATGTTTGCACGACTCTACTGGTTTATAAAAGAAATAGGGGAAGGTTATAAAAGGACTTTATATATTTTTCAATAGCAGGCTAAATGTTCAGAAATCCAGTGGTGAGCAGCCTGCATTTTCCCCCAAATAACAAGTATACATGGAAAAGCTTTATTTTTGACTCAGTCATGTGAGTGTGAGACAAACACAAGTCAAGATAATGAGAAATTATTATTCACATATATTTTCTTTTCATCAGTAATTCTTTATTATAGCCCAGTGCCATCATGCAATTTTTGTAGATCTAATCTTTAACACCTCTGAGTTTTAAAACCAATTCCCACTGACTGCAATTAGGATTACATGTGGTTCTGAGCCTGGATGTGATCCCTGATGGTTGTGGATTACAAAAAGGCTGGTGACTGCTCTAGGTTTACTGGTCTCCCACTCCTATGAACTGAATATGTAGGCAAAAAATTCTGAAAAGGAACATCAGGTGAACTTTATTTGGCTTAAAAACCATGTGTTGATAGCCAGATGGTTGAAGCAAAAGCCTGAATACAAAAGGAAATACAAGAGATCATAAAAAATCAGACTATGTTTGGTCCTCATTTTAAGTTGAAAATTAAGGAGTGATACTAAATATTTTCTTAAAATTCTGTATAACACTACTACTTTATGTTCTATTTCCTTCTTCTGGTACCCTCCCAAAGCCCAGTAAAAATAAAATAGAGTAAAAATAAATAATATTAACATTGCACCTGCCATGGCAGAGATTATCGCCTCTGAAATATTTTCATGGTTAATCAAACCTCATGGGTCACACTGTACACAGCAGACAACATGCCCCAAATTTTAAGCTCCATTTGCAAAGCAAACAAGAAATTAAAGTAAATATGTGGGGAAGACAACCTAGAGCATCTCTTTGATACAGGTTGGATTTTCAGAATCAAGTATAATTTCTCAATGTTCTTTATCCAGAAGAAAACTTTACTAATTTATCTAAAAAATTTAATGAACATCATAATTCATCAGAATCAGCACAGTCCCTGGAATATAGTATATCCCCAACAGGTGCCGTTTGTAATAGTAATAACAGTAGGTAGTATTTTCATTTTTGTGTGTCTTCCCAGTGCAATGCTATTCTATATTCATGGAGATTGGCCAGTCTATTAGGCCCCTCAAAATGCACAGCAACACTGACTTAACTTGTTAATAAACTGGAACTTCACACCTGCTCCCAGCTGTCCCCAAGAGGCTCTGTGAAGTAGAAACACAGCTGAAATTGCCCAGGGATTGCTGGCTGATTTGAAAATCCTCAGCTTTCTTGTTGGTCACACATATATTCACACTCTCAAATGAAATATGTCTTTGTGCAAGAGCATAGAGGGGGAGTGAAACTGGCAGCTTGGCTCACAGATGCTCATATGTTTTTCATCCTTCCCTTCACCCCTTTAATTTCTATTTAAATATAGAAAGGCATTTGTTTGTGACTCTATATAGTGGTAATGAAAGGATGAGTGTAGACCCCACAATTTCAAGAGATTTTGGAGGCAACTTGGTAGCGAATACTACCTTTACACATCCAACCTATATATACTCAGGGTACATATCCTGGTGCCTGTTTGCCAACTGACATGATTTCTCTTGGTACTGCTTTTCTGATGGGGTGGGTCAACGTTTATCTTCTTCACTACGAATTCATCTCTCTCAGCTCAGTATTTAAAATTTTTGTCTTACCAAGAACAGATCCGTTTTAGTAGGAACAAGCCTTTAAAATAATATTCTGAAACGATTCTGAAAGAATCTAAAATAATATCCCAAAGTAATTCCTGGAAATTAAAAGAACAAAAACAAAATATTCTAGTTCTTTTTTTCATTTTATGTTTTCTTATTTTATGGGAATATTGAAAATATATATGCATAAATGCAGTGTGTGTATGTATGAACCTTTGTTCTTCATGAAGTAGCTGGAACTCTTCATTAATTTTCATTTTATTTTCTGGCAATGATGTTCACAAATCTCTTTCCCCCAGAAGAATGTAAGATTCATGAATAAGAAACTTGTCTATTAATTCTCTATCTCCAGTACCTGCAAGAGCACATATTCAATACTGTATCAAAGATAGAGGAAACCTAGATCTTAGACACTCAACAAACACAGGATAAAGAATAACTGCTTTCAAAGGATAATAGAGACAGGTGTGTAATGGTTCTTAAATTTAAATGTACATTAAATGAAGAATTGGACATTTGTAAAAAACTCAGATTCTTAGCAGATCCTCAGAGATTTTGGCTCTCAGTCTAGGGTAGAGCCCAAGAATGTGCATTTTGTCTAGCAGCCTTTTACATCACCCCCAATACTGCCTTTTCACAAATGAGTCTGAGGCAGGTGGTCTATTTAATAGCATTTTGAGAAACACTGACGTAGCATCTGCTTTTTATTTATGTGTACTGAGTAACTAATAGACTGAACTTAATGACTTTTGTTCCACTTTGTGTTAACTTTCCTCACCAAAAGTACATTAATGGAAGGCATTTTAGGTTCACCTCTTTATCCTTCAGTATAGAAACACAAGGGTTGAGCCACAAATTATTTAAAAGAAAAAACAGCCTTCCTCTTATCAGCAGAAGATTAAGAGTTGGGATTGACTGACAGCAGGAAATGGGACCAGGATGCAATATGATTGTCCAGGTTGGGAAGAGAAAGAGAACGAGTGAGTCTGCCTAGGAACAGAAAAGAGAGGAAGTGAGACTTGAATTAACAGCAGGGGGGGAGGAAATTGATGAAAACATACCCAGTCTATGTGCCTAAGACAGGCCATCAGGAGGTCCAGTGACAGAAACCAGGAAAGGAGAAGCCACCAGCTTAGGGGCTTTAGGTGAATGCCAAGGAGTGAAACTGTGCCTTGAATTTAGGATGTTATGCCTCTGATTTAGCCAGAGAGGATCTGGCTTCCCTAAGGAATTGGAAATAAGGGAAATGGCTGGTCTAGCCTGAGTATGAAATAGGTTGGAATTGAAACACAGATTTGTCCACTGTAATTTGCCAAGTTGGACTCTTTACTAAAATGGGTAGTTATAAGCAATCTTCTTTTTTTCTTTTTCTTTTTTCTTATAGTTTAAGTTCTAGGGTACATGTGCACAACCTGCAGGTTTGTTCCATATGTATACATGTGCCATGTTGGTGTGTTGCACCCATTAACTCGTCATTTACAATAGGTATATCTCCTAATGCTATCCCTCCCCGTCCACCACCCCATGACAGGCCCCAGTATGTGATGTTCCCCTTTCTGTGTCCAAGTGTTCTCATTGTTCAATTCCCACCTATGAGTGAGAACATGCAGTGTTTGGTTTTCTGTTCTTGTGACTGGTTTGCTGAGAATGCTGGTTTCCAGCTGCATCCATGTCCCTACAAAGGACATGAACTCATCCTTTTTTATGGCTGCATGGTATTCCATGGTGTATATGTGCCACATTTTCTTAGTCCAGTCTGTCATTGATGGACATTTGGGTTGGTTCCAAGTATTTGCTATTGTGAATAGTGTCACAATAAACATACGTGTACATGTGTCTTTATAGCAGCATGATTTATAATCCTTTGGGTATATACTCTGTAATGGGATGGCTGGATCAAATGGTATTTCTAGTTCTAGATCCTTGAGGAATCGCCACACTGTCTTCCACAATGGTTGAACTAGTTTACAGTCCCACCAACAGTGTAAAAGTGTTCCTATTTCTCCACATCCTCTCTAGCACCTGTTGTTTCCTGACTTTTTAATGATTGCCATTCTAACTGGTGTGAGATGGTATCTCATTGTCGTTTTATTTGCATTTTTCGGATGGCGAGTGATGATGAGCATTTTTTCATGTGTCTGTTGGCTGCATAAATGTCTTCTTTTGAGAAGTGTGTGTTCATATCCTTTGCCCACTTTTTGATGGGGTTGTTTGTTTTTTTTTCTTGTAAATTTTTTTTTTTTGTAGGTTCTGCATATTAGCCTTTTGTCAGATGAGTAGATTGCAAAAAATTTCTCCCATTCTGTAGGTTGCCTGTTCACTCTGATGGTAGTTTCTTTTGCTGTGCAGAAGCTTTTTAGTTTAATTAGATCCCATTTATCAATTTTGGCTTTTGTTGCCATTCCTTTTGCTATTTTAGACATGAAGTCCTTGCCCCTGCCTATGTCTTGAATGGTATTACCTAGGTTTTCTTCTAGGGTTTTTATGGTTTTAGGTCTAACATTGAAGTCTCTAATCCATCTTGAATTAATTTTCATATAAGGTGTAAGGAAGGGATCCAGTTTCAGCTTTCTACATATGGCTAGCCAGTTTTCCAAGCACCATTTATTAAAAAGGGAATCGTTTCCCCATTTCTTGTTTTTCTCATGTTTGTCAAAGATCAGATGGTTGTAGATGTGTGGTATTATTTCTGAGGGCTCTATTCTGTTCCATTGGTCTATATCTCTGTTTTGGTACCACTACCATGCTGTTTTGGTTATTGTAGCCTTGTAGTGTGGTTTGAAGTCAGGTAGTGTGATGCCTCTAGCTTTTTTCTTTTGGCGTAGGATTGTCTTGGTACTGCGGGCTCCTTTTTGGTTCCATATGAACTTTAAAGTAGTTTTTTACCAATTCTGTGAAGAAAGTCATTGGTAGCTTAATGGGGGTGGCATTAAATCTATAAATTACCTTGGGCAGTATGGCCGTTTTCATGATATTGATTCTTCCTATCCATGAGCATGGAATGTTCTTCCATTTGCTTGTCCTCTTTTATTTCACTGAGCAGTAGTTTGTAGTTCTCCTTGAAGAGGTCCTTCACATCCCTTGTAAGTTGAATTCCTAGGTATTTTATTCTCTTTGAAGCAATTGTGAATGGAGTTCACTCAGGATTTGGCTCTCCGTTTGTTATTGGTGTATAAGAATGCTTATGAATTTTGCACATTGATTTTGTATCCTGAGACTTTGCTGAAGTTGCTTATCAGCTTAAGGAGATTTTGGGCTGGGACCATAGGGTTTTCTAAATATACAGTCATGTCGTCTGCAAACAGGGACAATTTGACTTCCTCTTTTCCTAACTGAATACGCTTTATTTCTTTCTCCTGCCTGATTGCCCCGGCCAGAACTTCCAATACTATGTTGAATAGGAGTGGTGAGAGAGGGCATCCCTGTCTTGTGCCAGTTTTCAAAGGGAATGATAAGCAATCTTCTTGTGTGCATTTTCGGCTCTGCAATATTTTACCCTCTCAAAGAGAACAGCTTTTAATTATTTTATTTTTACTTTTATTTTTAAGTGGCTGACTGACACAAAAGAAAGTATGAACCTGGAGCATGAAGGTGAGACTGGTTGAAAGGTTACCTTATAAAAATAAATAAATCTCCTTGGAGCTTGGAAGTGACCCTGATAAGTAGTGAACAGGAAAATTTTGTGTGTGTGCTTCAGGTTGTTTAGCACATAGCTGTCAAGAAGTGCTAATTGAGCATCTGAATGGATGATTGAAGACTTCAGGATACTCTTGCCCAAAAGCAATACACGGATATACAAGACCGATTTTTAAAATACACTTATATTAAATAGTCTAGATGATACTGGAAACTAGCTATGTGAAATTAGATAAGAAATTTAACTGCTCTGTATATCCTTTTGCTTTTCTTTTCTCATTTTAGAGAAAAACATATTGCCTTTTTAATGGGTAAGCAAACACATTCATACCAAAATCACAGGGATGAATTCTAGCTCTAGTTCAATGTTCAGATAAGTTCTAAATATATATCAAAAGCACTTGTTAATAGAACATTTATTTTACAGTATAAGGCATGATAGGTGAGATTTTCTGCTCTTCAAGGGCTTGCAGTCAAGATAGACTCCAAATCTTGTTGTGGCTTGACTCTAGAATCAAGAATATTTTGTGTAATCTGGAATATTTTGTGTAATATTCTGAACGGGAGAAAAGAGAAAATATCTTGGACTAGATTATAAGTAAGAAATTATCGAAATGCATGGAATGAATGAGCACGTTCCCACGGGACACATGTATGGGAACAGCAAATATAGGGAATACTAGGTCAAGCAAATACAAAATAATCCCTACACATGCCTATGTCTGTGTGACTTTAGGATTGAAAACAGCTACTAGTATACTTGAGGAGGTTAAATACTTTCAGCACCCCCTATTTCCTTTACTATGTGTTTTAAGTAGACTCTCTTCATTTATTGTGGAAATGCTCAGTATTCTCTGCCAGGTACCATGCTAATTGGGTACAGAAGATACGTTAGACAAGATTCAGCCTTCCAGGAGCCCAAATGTAGAGAGCTATGTTTTGGGGTACAAAGCTCAAGGGGCCTTACAGATAAGATGGTATGAGAGGTCACAGGGAGGTTATGTCACATCTTGCTAGGGAAGTCAAGAATGGCTTTGTGGAAAAGGTGTGGGATTTGAGCTGGACATGAGGATAGATGGAATTGGACAATCAGAATTTGGAGAGCTGGGATGAATTCTAGATTGAGATTCTAGAAAGATTGAAGTCAATGAAACAGAAGGTAGCAGGTCATATTTTGTGCTGACCAATGACTAACTTGTTTGCTTAGACTAAATAGATTAGAGAAATGGCACAGTTGGAAAGGGAAGTGGAGGAGATATTTGAATAAATAAACAGAGAAACGACATTTGATTAGTGAAGACACTTGAGGAGCTGCAGAATAAGGGGAAGGAACACGCTAAAGAGAATTTGGTAAAAGAATTGCCTAACCTTTCTCTGTAGAGTGGGAATTGCAAACTAAACTGTCTAGGAGGGTCTGGCAAGCAATGTAGATGAGTCAACTGAGCTAGGTATAAGAAAAATAGCAACTTGAGATGGTCAATACCAGCAGACCTATGGCCTGTACAGCAGCAAAGTGATAAGAACTGGGCTTAAATGTGGCCAAGCAGAAGAAACATATGACTTTGGAAGAGCGCAGCTGCTGTGCAGCTCCAGCAACTTGTTACTTTGTGAAAATTGAGGCTCAATGTGGCCAAATATTCAAGAGAAACTTGGAGTTTATATTTTATGTTGGCAACAAATTGAAATTAAAAAAAAATAAGTAGACTTCAGCATTGTGTGAGCCAAACAAAATAGGTCTGCAGACGGTCCATTTGAGACCTCTGATGATTGCTTAGGAGCCCTTAAAGAAAGGCAGAATAGGGAAAGGGCTCACATTTTAAAAGAAGTGAAAGTACAGTATTGCCAGACATAGCAAAGACTCATGTGGAAAATCCACAGCTTGTTTGGTTATTTGTTCAGTGTCTGTCTCAGCAGACTGTAAACACCTGGAGAGTGGAGACCCTCCCTGTTTTGCTCCCCAGCACCTAGCATGGTGCCTAACATAACATGGACAGTCAATAAGTACTTATTGAATGAACATTATTCTTAGAAATTTACTCTTTAGCCTAAAAAGAAGTGCCATATTAAGCTTTTTTTCTTACTTTGAATGAGGGAGGAACATACTGATGTGTGAGTAACTATATTAATGACATAATTTTATCACATCAACATGTCCTTACTATAAATCCCTTTTATTTTAGCAGAATCTTTTTACATACATTATCACAAAATCTGCAGTTTATAGCCTAAACTATGTGGAACCTATGAACTAATTGTGATCATGATGCTTCACTAATCAAAATGCTTCAATGACTTCCCCTACCCTGCTAAATAAAGTCTGAATTCAACATGCTCCAAAATTGCTTATATGATCTGGCTCTTGAATGTTTCCTCAGATCTATCTTTTTTTTCTGTTTTCTAGTCTTGGAATAAGTGAGTGGATATGTGACTCTTGGTTGCTGGGAGCTGTTTCAGAGAAGAATTCCTAGGGGACACCTGTTCCTAATTGATAGTGGTCACAGAAAGACATCTGAGACTAATATAAAGGGTAGGCTACCAGGCTCATGGTAGGGTGTAAAGCTACCAACTTCAGATATGTATATTTTATTGCTATTCTAAAACTGAGTTGTACTTATTTGCTCTGTGTAGGTGAAGGACCTGATAAATAAAGATATAAATTGTTGTTTAAAAGTTTGTTAATGCTCAGAGTTTGCTTGGTTAAATACTTTTGTCTGGTTTTATGGTTAAATATTCTGCTTGTGAATGCTGTGGGCAGTATTCACATAATGGGGAGGATTGCTACAAACTTTGTAGGAGAAAACTTTTTTTTTTTTATTTTCTAGATTTTTTTCCCCATTTTACTCTATGTGTTAGGATAGTGTTTCTTCAAGTGTGGACTAAAGAACAGTTACATTAGAATAACCTAGAATGTTTGTTAAAAACATATTTCTGCAGTATACCATATAGTATATTGAATATAAATCTCCTGGGGAAGATGCTCAAGATTCTGTGTTTTTGTAAAGTTTCCCAAGTAGTTCTGATGCATATCAAATTTAAGAATCAATCTTTGCGGGCATGTGGTCAACCCAGCAATAACATTATTTATTATCAGTGGGTGGTCCCTCTCTCTTGCTTTCCCTGTACTATTGAGGAGGCAGTTTTACAAAAGTGCTACCTCCTGAAAGTTTGGCTGGAGAATATCTGTACAAACACCTGCATACCAGATGGGCACATCTGTACAGCTTGTGCTGCTGATCCAGCTTCAGCACATGTCACGCACCACTTCCTTAATTCAGAGTGAGTTGAAAGGATGATGAGGATTTCACACTGAAGTCTTGAGCACATGAGTCATTTTCCCTTTTTTTTTTTGTTCTTTCCTTTTTTCTTCTCTACTTACCTTGATTTGCAGTAATTTTCTTTTTCATGATCGAGAATGGCAGGGATATTGAAACCAATGAGTAAACAACTCATCTAACTAAAGGCATTGCTTTGTGAGTGCTGGACTCTTCATATAGCAAGTCAAAAGAAGATGGTATTGCTAGTTTCAGGAATAGTTAGACCTTTTTGTTTGTTTGTTTGTTTGTTTTTAACGAATTCAGCTTTCTATTAAAACCGTTTAACAATTTAAGGTTTATCAGCTTCTGAATATAAGTATGCATACAAGTATGCATAAAAGAGTATGCACAAAAGTATGCATAGCTGCACAAAAATAACATCTGAAGATCAAAGAATTGTATTTATTTTCTCTTTTTATTTTATTTTTTTCTATTGCAAGTGACCTAAATATTAAAAAGATGGTTAATTTCAACCACCAAAGGAAGACATCAGAAAAAGGTCATATGAATCATCCAGCCAAGCAAGCATGAAATACATCTAGTTTTCCTTTCTTTTTTTTTTCAATGGTACTTTCCTTTCTTATATTCTTTTTTCCACTACTAGATCTAGAGGAAGGTATATTGCATTTCAGGATAGAAGGAAATAGTAACAGTCTATTGCTGGAATCAAAGGGAGCCAGGAAGCCCATTATCATGGGTCAGAAGTCACAGATGAGTTAAAGGGAGGAGAGCTGGGTGCATGTTGTTTAGCTGTAAAGGAAAGGTTGCTGGCTGTTTTAAAGAAGGAGGAATTAAGAAGTTTCCATAAGATTTTTAAAAAGGACAATCACAAAACATTCCAATAATAAAAATGAATTATTGAAATAGCATATATATATATATATGAGAGAGAGAGAAAGGGATATATAGATAGAGCTTTGCTTATGCTATTCAAGGCTCTCTACTAAGTGCTTTGCACTAGGTCCTTCAACTTCATAAAAACCCTACAAGGCAGGGTTCCCCCATTTTACAGATGAGTAAACTGAGGCTTATAAAGTTTAATTAACTTGCCCAAGGTTACACAGAGTCAGAGCTCAGGTATTCTGGCTCCAGACTTCATGCTTTTCACCACTACCCTGTAACTGCTGGAAGAGGCAGTGCAGAGAAGCATTGGTTGTTAGATATTAGTGAATTCTGCTAAAGAAAAGAGGACCTAGAAACATTCTGATGAGAAGGAAGTTTAACTGCTAGTATGGATTGACCAATTTGCATTGGCAAACAGAAAAGAAAAGCTCCCTATTATACCATTATATGGTTAAATCTGCCCTTTGCTGGAAAGTGGGGTGTTAGGAAAAAGCAAGATCAGTCAACTTATTTGTGTGAAATCTGTGCTGGTTTTGTCCAATTGTGTTGCTTTAAAGCTCCGTTGGCAGAAGAATGTGCTGAATAAAGCTGAAAAAACGTAATTGATATCCACCAATTCTGTCTGCCACTAAAACTCAGTGGAATATGGTTGCAGTTCATCTCCCTTCCTGCTAAATAGGGATGAAAATGCTGAGCATTTGTCAGTCACTTGGAAAATGCCCTGAAAGAGGCAGAGACTGTCATTGACCCCTTGTCCTCTCCAGCAGACTGTCGTCAAAGTCTTCATTATTGTTTGTTCCTGCTATTTTTTTGCTTCCCAGCAATATTGTCCTTCAGGGCACGTTGAGCTGTGGATTTGGAACTGTGGGACATGCAAAATGAGCAGTTAGTCACTCTACAATGTTGTGTTGCCTAAGCTGACTTTGCAGTCTTCACAGCAGACCCAGCTATAGAGCCCCAACAGGAATTTCCTATTTGAAATCTTTTTATTCCTGCCACAGCAAAACCTCTGAGACTCTGTTCTGCGTGTGCCAGGTACGGTGTGATTAAATAAGGCCAGGCTGCCGCTGTGTTCATTGAAGTTCTCATCAAAGGGTTTTATTATCCACTCAACATAGCCATGGAAGGGACTATGGAATATACATCTGTTCACACCTGGCACACACATGGGTTCATCTGGTTCCTTATAAAGGAGTGGGAATATCTTTTGGGAATATGCTTTAACAGTAATTTCTAGGATGAAAATAACACACTGTTTCCCTTTCCTAGATCTTTGTTTGTTGCTCCCTTTCCCAACATTTTCTTTAAGTCTTTTCTTCTTTTCTGTGCCTCCTACTTCTTTCTCTTCTGATATTAGAATTTTGAAATAATAAAAAAACACCCACAGAAAACCTATGGATTGTACAACAATATAGGACTCATTCCCTGTAAAAACAATCCTTGTGGATGAGAATTAGATTTTACTAGTCAGTTGAGTTATCAGGGTTGTGACCAATTGTCTGTTGGGTCCATCTGTGTCAGGAAACTCTCAATGAAATAAATAAGATAATTTCTATGTCACAGAATGTTATTAGGAATAAAGAAAGTTGTGCATGAGAAAGCATAACACTGTTAAAATTCTCTACCCGCATTTTCTGTTTTTTGTGTCCTTAAAACTCCTGAAGGCGTTATTTTGATTCAGTCTTTTATAAAGATAGCAAACAATATGTTGAGACCAGAATGCTTTTGAACAAATTACATGGAGTTAGTCAGAGTAGCCTTAAACATATGCAGCAGCTTGCACTATAGATGAATGACAGTGTGGTGCTCTGCTAACTGACGTACCTTCTTATCAGAGCAGTAGTGAACATTACGGGCAGGCCATTTGCAGGAATGGCAAACAGGCTTGGCATGGTGTTTGACCACATAATTCACTCGAGAGTAGTTTTCTCTGTCTTAGAAAAAGCCTTGCAGGATATATAAAAGCCATACCTGGAACCATTCTGGTCAAGATATGGAATCAACCTAAATGTTCATCAATAGATGAATGGATAAGGAAAATATGCACAATGGAGTATTATTCAGCCATAAAAAGAATGAAATTCTGTCATTGGTGGCAACATGTATGAACCTAGAGGATATTATGTTTAGTGAAATAAGTCAGGACAAGAATAAAAGTACTGTATGTTCTCACTCATATATGGGAGCTAAAAAACTTATAGTTACAAAAGTAGTGAGTAGAATTGTGGTTATTAGAGGCTGGGAAAGGTAAAGGAAAGGGGAGAATGGGGAGAATTTCATTAACAGATACAGAATTACAGCTGGATAGGAGGAATAAGTTCTAGTGTTTTTAAATTATTAACTATAGTCATCGTACAGGACTAGCTTGAGTTGGATTTTTCCAAGTCAAGCTAGCCCTGTAGGATGACTATAGTTAACAATAATTTATTATATATGTTCAAATCTAAAGGAGAGGATTTTGAATATTCCCAACACAAATAAATGATACTTGTTTGAGGTGATGCATATGCTAATTACCTGATTTGATCATTACACATTGTATACATGTATCAAAATATCACTGGGTAGCACATAAATATATACAATTATTATGTGACAACATAATAAATAAAAGGGTGAAGAAGCCATGCCTGGATCTCTATGCCAGAGGAAAAGCTGATGGGAGGGGAGAGAAATGGGAAGGGAAGAAAACAGGAGGGAAAAGAACTCTTGGCTTTGTATTGCATTTCATACCTGTTTTCAGAGGAGGGAGCGTGCTTCCATGCCTCTCAAAAACACAAATGCCACTGAGACTTATAAGCTGATTATAGGCTCTATTTTTTTCTTTGTTGTATTATGGAAAGTTCTGTAGCTTTTGGAGGCCAAACCAGAATCCAAAGTTCTGGAATATGTGTCGTTCTTGAAAGAAAATAAAAAATCCAACTTAAGCTAGCCTGTTGAGTTATTGGCTAATACAATCCAAAGCAGGGAAAGAGGTCATGAACAATACTTTAGCAAATGGTTGCGATGTTGTTCCAATAAACCTCTGTTTATAAAAGCATTTGGCAGATCAGATTTGTCCCACAGGCCATGGTTCATGACCCCCACTCCAGTCACATGGCATGGGAGTTCATTTCACTGGACCTTTATCTCTCTATCCAATATAAAATTCAGGTAGTTTTACTGCATTTGCAATAGCCAGGTGATTCTATTATAATCTAGCACAGACATAGCAGATGAGCTTTATTTCATCTATCTCTCCAAACAATTGGTAGAAAAATGCCTATATTGTTCAGAGGATTCTGAGACTGTGTTAGGCTAAACAGAAAAATGTGTCATTATCAATTAATAATGTTTAAAATAGGCACAGAAGGGGATGTAGTAGTACATGCATCTTGGTTTTGCCATTTCTGCTTTAGAATGTAGGACTTACATGGACTTATCTTCCTTCACATACAGATTTTTCCACTCTGGGGCCTCAAAAGTTTTTTCTAACTTGATTCTTCTCAAGAGCCTAACAAAAATCCAACGATGGCTGAGGTGTGACCCATTGCAATTGCTCATTTTTCTAATTTTTTTTTCTTTTTAGTTGAGACGGAGTGTTGCTCTGTTGCCCAGGCTGGAGTGCAGTGGCACAATTTCAGCTCACCGCAACCTCCGCCTCCTGAGTTCAAGCGATTCTCATGCCTCAGCCTCCCAAGTAGCTGGAACTACAGGCGTATGACACCATGCCGGGCTAAGTTTTATATTTGTAGTGAAGATGGGGTTTCGCCATGTTGGCCGGGCTGGTCTTAAACTCCTGAGCTTACATGATCCCCCTGCCTTGGCCTATCAAAGTGTTGGGATTACAGGCATGAGCCACTGCGCCCAGCCTCTAATGTTTTTTTAAGTTTAGAGCAGAAGTAAGAAGATCACATAAAAAATTCTATCAGGAATGAATCAGGATTTCAGAGCTAATTCATATTATGAAATACTTAAATGACATATTGTACTTATTAATTTTTGGAATATGAAATGACTGGCAATGTACTACACTACATATTTTTTAATGTCTTGCTTCAGTTCTCAATGATTTTGCATATACTGTATATTTACCTGTGCTATACTCTCACTAACTTTTCCAACTAATTAATTTTTTCCCCTTTTCTTGGGAAGGCCAGAACAATTTTGAAAGCCACCACGAGGAGAGAGGACACCAAGTAAACTGTTCTAGAGTCATGCCTGTAGATGAACAAGCACCACCTGAGGCTGTGCTAAAAAACAAATGGTGTTTCTTGAAAATATCATCATTGGGAGGCAGTAGGCAGCTGTTAAAATTGGACAGCCGTTGCTCAGTGTCCAAAGAGAAGGAAATTTTAACCATTAGTCTCTCCAACTTGATATTTAATTATCCTGAAAAAGAGAAAAATTTGAAATTTCTCTTCAGAATTCCTTATGAGTCATGCCCAGGTTTTCATAAAACAAATTTATTGCAGTTTTCTCACCAGTAGCTCTGTGAGCAGAGGGTGCAGTAAACTCATGTCTCCTTTTAGCCGGAGTTTGGCTTTCATTGGAACAATAATCAGTTATTTTATTGATTCTTTCCTAAATACAAAATTAAACAATATATTAAAATCACTTTTAAAACACTTTCTGATGAATTCGATTGGAAAGCTTTCACTTATCAAAAAGTGAGATGTGAGATATGGGAAAAAAGATGGGGTTAAAAAAGAAAGAGAAAGAAGAGACAATGGGTTGAAATGAGTTCTTAACCTAGGCTGACTTCAGGGAAAATTGTGTAAGTTACTTGAAATTATATGCAAAATCGTGTGTGTGTGTTTGTGTGTGTGTTGTGTGTGTGAACATGTGAGGCATATTTAGGGTTTAAGTATTAGCCTTTCAATTGAGAATCACTGATAAAATTCTTATCCAGAGAGGGTAGACTAAATATTTTCTGGAATTGCTGGGTCCAGTCTGTGGACTGGGAAAGAGTAGTGGCAAAGGGAAAATGGATATTAACTAAGGAAAATAGTTTGTACATCATAGGTTTGCCCAGGGGCAGCTCTGATCATGGCTACATGCTTTTAGGTTCTGGAACAATGGCAGCCAAGGCAGGCTTTTCTTGGAAATTGGTGACTTATGACTGCTTCCCTCCTTCTCTGTTGTTAAGCAAACAGTTGGCACACCCTGGAGAGCCCTGACAGTGAACGATAGCCCAAGGACAAGGCACCAGCTGAAAGCCAGCTTGGCTGCAAATTAGAGTATAATGGCAGAGTGGCTTCTGCTGCGAAGCGATTTGCATCAGAGCCCACCAACAATGCACATTCTGTAAGGCAGGCATTTGTAGGGGAAGGAAATAAGAAACACATCATTTCTAAATAATTTTGAAGAGAATTTGCCAAAGGAAGGGGAGCAGATAAGATGGGGACTTACCTGTTTTTAGGTTATGCTACCTAGAATACTTATAATGCACCCAAGGAAAATTTACATTTCACCTTCAGTAGATCTATATAAAATTCACCTTCGTATGCTTGCTCGTTGCCCCTCCTTCTGTCCTCCCATAGTGCCTTGCTCATAACTCCATTATAGAGCTATATAAATGCAGTGCTTAGGCATATATTTCATTAAGTCATGTATTTATGGTGCTTAGGTATGTTTTCCCAAAGATCAGGTGGTTTCCACTGTGGTTTCCACAACACTCCCGCATCCTAAGAATCCTATATACATAATCAAATCTTTAAATATTTTAACAACTGTACAAATGGGTGAACCTTGTGGAAGAACTCTGATCACAAATGCACAAGATCAGAGGAGAGATTCAGTATGAGCCAAATGAAATTCTGTGGTAATAGAGACAGAAAATGCTGCAGGATTAAAATAGCAATTGGAAAGAAGCAGTTGGAAAGGGAAGGAAAGAACCATGGTAGAATTTAACAAATAGTACTAATTATCAACATGGAGGAGCATAACACAGGAACATGTGTTGCAACAATCAGCAAGATAATGCATTATATTGGGTATAAGATAAACATACAAATAAATAATACTTTTGCATTAATGTAAGTATAAAGTTCTGCTAGAATGGCATATAGATACATAGTAACTTTGGGTACTTGATATGACCAGTTTCTCTTTTCCATCTGATGGTGAATTTCATGGAGGTGGAGACTATGTCTTCTTCCTTTTATAATCTCCAATGGTTAGGTCAACCGTTATCATACAGAAGACACCAGGTAAGTATTTGTTTAAAAAATGTCTGGCGGCTGGGCGCGGTGGCTCAAGCCTGTAATCCCAGCACCCTGGGAGGCCGAGACGGGCGGATCACGAGGTCAGGAGATCGAGACCATCCTGGCAAATGCGGTGAAACCCCGTCTCTACTAAAAAATAAAAAAAACTAGCCGGGCGAGGTGGCGGGCGCCTGTAGTCCCAGCTACTTGGGAGGCTGAGGCAGCAGAATGGCGTAAACCCGGGAGGTGGAACTTGCAGTGAGCTGAGATCCGGCCATTGCACCCCAGCCTGGGCAACAGAGCGAGACTCCGTCTCAAAAAAAAAAAAAAAAAAAAAAAAAAAAAGTCTGGCATTAAAATTTTTTTTTGTAATCAGCCTGATCCTATCCACAGTTCTTCATTTTCCATTCTCTCCATGTCTACATCCTGCCCTACCCATGACGGCCTTATGAATCCATGTTGCAATGCTCTCTGTCTGCTCTTTGCCTTCCCAAATCTGTTCAATACCCATTATATTTCCGTGCAGCTTAAGTCCCACATACTCTGTGAGGTCTCATCTCTCTGCCCCTTGTGTCTAGATTTCCTTCTCCTGTGTGTAAGTTAGAGCTCATAATGTTAATTTTTCACTATTTCATTTGTTGATTTTCCTGCCTGAACTACCAACTCTTTGCCAGGAGGAACCATGCCTCAAAGAGGTAATTTTTTTTTTTTTTGTAATTGAGACCAAGTCTCCCTCTGTCACCCAGGCTGGAGTGCAGTGGCATGATCTCGGCTCACTACAACCTCTGCCTTCTGGATTCAAGCGATTCTCCTACCTCAGCCTTCCAAGAAGCCAGGACTGCCCTCACACCTGGCTAATTTTGGCGTTTTTTAGTAGAGATGGGGTTTCACCATGTTGGCTAGGGTGGTCTCAAACTCTTGACCTCAAGTGATCCTCCTGCCTCGGCCTCCCAAGGTGCTGGGATTATAGGCGTGAGTCACCTTTCTGAATTTTCCAGGTAGCCAAGCACACACTGAACACTTGATAGGCAGATATCTGCCTGTAAAATAGGAAGCATGGCTGGAAATGAGGAGGAATCCATTGCTGTGGCCCAAGTAATCCATAAAGGGTCTGAGAGCATGACAAGTGGGTAGGGATCTAGACTCAGAGATTTTTTCAGAGTTTGGGGTAGTTTCCCCATTTTCAGGGAGCTCATGTCTATGGAGGTGATAAAGCAGGAGGCTGGGTCTCTGTATATAGTATCCTTAGTGAGGAATCACACATTTTGTTAGACTTTTTATTTATTTTCCATTTCAGCAGCTATAGTAACAGAGTCTAAATACTGAAATTATTTGGGTTTCTTTTGTGTGGTTACAATCTTTAGCTTTTCTTTCTCTCTAGGGCACTAATTAGTAGCAAGCAGGTTAATGGTAGGATAGAAGTTTAGTTAGTCAGGTTTCTATCATTCTAAAACTCCTTTTTTACTGTCTCACCTTTTAGGTGGAAAACTTAAAATAATAATAAAATTGTTTCTATATTTTCATCTGGCATTTACTGCTTTGACAGCATTTTTAGTACATCAAATACAAACGATAATAAATTTGATCTATGCATTATGCTAGCTTTTCATCTTTTTCTGTGGGTTTTCAAAGGAATTCAGCTTATAAGTTCATAGATTAGAGTTCATTAAAAAGAGAGAGTGAATTATTCTTGTCTTTGTTAATTAAAATAATAAAACAAACTAAAAACCTGCTGTATTAATTCTAACTTTTCTGTCCTGTGAACTCTGCTCTGGGAATGACAAAGACTTTACCTTCCTGAAATTGTAGAATAATTCTCTATAGTTAAGCAATGATGTAGTATTCTTTAATCTTGTTTTCCATGAAAACATCTAATAGTCTACTGGAAGAATAAAGAAAGGCAAGATTCAAGATCTACCCCAGTTTGATAGTATTGTTCTATGTGGTGGTGGCTTACTAATAGCTTTATTATTAAACCATGTAAGCAAAAGAAAGCACTACAGCTTAGCGGGAACTCAGACGGATCTGCTTTCAGCATGTAACTAAACCAGTGTGTAGAAACAAGTAATTAAAAAGACACAAAGCCCGTAATCAATTGTGCACCGGTTATCTTTGATTGCTCTTGCAAAGGACAAATTACACACAAGCCTCTTGCAAGTCTGAAGAAAAAGAGGTCCTATTATCTTCTTTTTGAAATCATTCCTCTGCACAGACAAGGGCATCCCTATTCCAGATCTCTTGGTTTAATTAAAAGGACGCAAACATCAGATGATGTTGCAGCATATCGAATGTTTCCCTGTCAGTGCAACGGGTGAAAGAGGGAGGGGGGAGAGAGGGAGTGAGACATAGGGATGGGGGTTGGTTGGAAGAATTTCTTTTCCATAAAGACTGGCCTTTTTCACTCTGACCATCTGTTTTCTCATGGTGAAAAGCCCCATTGCTGGTATCCTGGCATAGCTTTGCATGTCTTTGTGCTTGAGGGACATTCAATCTTGCATCTGATACACGCTGATCTGTGACACTTCCTAACAAATGAGGCTTTGTTCAAACAAAGAGACTCCCTGATAGGAACTGTAAACTTGGAGCTTGATATCCTGTAGAAAAGGCAGGCTATGGCTGAGCTGGCACAGGAAATGCTCTCTGTAATGCAACAGAGCTGAAGGAGGTCACACCCCGTGCACACATACACTCTTTCAGATCTTCCCAGGCCTCCTCTCATCTCTGTCTCCTCTTCAGACAGGGCAGCTCCAAGAACACAGCTGCATTTGGACCTGGGAGAATGCAACCCATCTCCATTACAGGCTGAAGCTTACTCTTCATAATCATCCATCTATTTGTATAGCTTCTTCATTTTACAAAGCATTCTTGAAATCATTAATCCCTTTGATACAATAACTTCATAAGGTCCCAAGGTGATCTCACTGAAGACAATTATTTTGTGACCACTAATGCCAACTGCTGCTTATTTCTTGTCTCTTGCTTTTGTATCTTCTTTCCATTCTCGGTCTCTCTGTCTCTCTCCTCTCCCTTCCTTCTCCCCAATTAATGATCTTAAATTTGGGGCTCTCAACTTCAAATTCATCTATCTTTTCACCGTAAGATGTTTATGTGGTCCCTCAGTTTTTAGACAAGGGTGCGGAATAGAAAATGTGTAATTTGCTGCTGAATCATAGATTGTGATTTGGGGAAAGTGGCAGAGAAGGCCCTTACTCAGAAAAATACGACTTGATATTTCAAGATACGATTTCGAATCCTGTTAGAATGTAAGCTTCCTTTGAAAGAATGTCACTTAAAAAAAATGTGCTGTTTCCTCTCCTTGGCCCCTCCTGCACACTAGGGACGTGGCTGAGAGGGACCTTCTAACGCAGCCATTCTCTGCTTTCCCTAGGCAGAGTTGATTATTGCTTCCTTTGTGTTCCCACCCCTGTTTGCTCTTAACTCAGTGCCATTATGTAGCACGTTGTAGTCTGAGCTATTTGTTTATGTATCTATCTCCCCTACCAACCTGTGAACCACCATGTAGGAGTTGTGTATTTATTATTCATTCTTGTGAATTTCCAGTATTTCACGAAGTGCCTGACCCGTAATAGGCTCCCAGTAACAGTGTGTTGAATAAATAAATTTTATTGGATAAACATTGATATAGGTGGGAGGGAAGAAACAGGAAAAAAAAAAGAACAGAATAGGGAAAACTGACTTCACTCACATCTATAAATTTTTCCTTGGCCTGGACCTGTTATTTGACTTCCTGTCCCTTACCACTTCAACAGTGCAAAGTAGTGTATGAGTCAAGAATTATCTTAGATGCAGCTTCTCAGTTTTCGGGACTAATACTTCAAGAAAAAACAAACAACAAAACAAAAAAAGATACTTGAATTGCAGAGAACTTAAGTAATATTTCAAAGTTATGTTTTTTATTACCTACTAGACCTATTATCAAGCAAATATAAAGGTTTTGGGGCCCAATAAGGCCCTGGAGATATAGGAAAGAAAATTTGTCCAGTGGAGCACTTTAACATGGAAATGTTATAGGGAGGGCAGTGAGCTGCTGAAAGGAGAATGGCTACACAGACTTTCAATCTCACTTTTCACCTGGCTTGCTCAACCATTTATACCATGATTTATCTTTTCTGAACCTCGATTTGTGAAATGAGAATATTAATGCTGGCATGCCTAAATAGGATTTTATGAGGATTAACTAAACGTGATTGTAAAATATTTTCGGAACATAAAGTACTGGATGAAACAATTAATTTTCATAATTTTGAGATCAGAGAGGATTTCATAGGGTAATATTGTGTGCCAAGTTGCAATTGTATTGCATTTTTAAGGGAGGTGGCTCAAACTCACTTCATTGCATTTCTAATCCCTTTTTTGTATAGCTGGTAAAAATATAACAGGCAATTGATTAATTAAAGTTTGGTAGCACATTGGAATTTACTCAAAAACAGCTTCTAAGTAAGAGTAGTCCACGGTCAATGGGTAGAGTAACTGTACTTGCCTTGTTACGGCCAGTTTGAATGTCACCATGTAAAACCCAGGAAAGGCTCACAAAGACAACAGGAACGAAACAACCTTGGCTGTTGTCATTCTGGTTACTCGTTCAATCAAAGGTAACCAGTAATTGAATCTATAAGTGATTGCCAAAATACGCAGCTTTTGTTGATGCTGTTATTTAAAGTAAGGTATCAAAAGAATTGATTCTGCCATCAGAGAAATGAGCACAACTAATGGATCTAGAATTTGACGTTCAACCTGTTGCAATGCCAGAGACAACTTCAAAAGGAGTTCTTATTTATTTTATTTTATTTTATTTTATTTCTTTATTTATACTTTTTTTTAAAACTTTTATTTTAAGTTCCAGGGTACATGTGCAGGATGTGCAGGTTTGTTACAGAGGTAAACGTGTGCCATGGTGGTTTGCTGCACAAGTCAACCCATCACCTAGGTATTAAGTCCAGCATCCATTAACCATTCTTCCTGATGCTACCCCTCCCCCAACAGCCCCAATAGGCCCCAGTGTATGTTATTCCCCTCCATGTGTCCATGTGTTCTCATTGTTCGGCTCCCACTTATAAGTGAGAAATGTATTTGGTTTTCTGTTCCTGTGTTAGTTTGCTGAGGATAATGACTTCCAGCTCCATCTATGTCCTTGCAAAAGACATGATCTCATTCCTTTTAATGGCTGCATAGTATTCCATGGTGTATATAGATCACATTTTCTTTATACAGTCTATCACTGATGGGCATTTAGGTTAATTCCATGTCTTTGCTATTTTGAATAGTGCAGCAATTAACATACATGTGCATGTATCTTTATAATAGAAGGATTTATATTTGTGTATATACCTAGCAATGGGATTGCTGGGTCAAATGGTATTTCTGCCTCTAGATCTTTGAGGAATCACCACACTGTCTTCCACAATGATTGAACTAATTTACACTCCTGCCAACAGTGTAGAAGTGTTCCTTTTTCTCCACAAAAGATTATGCCGTGAAATCACAACGTTAGTTTATCATCTCAGGGAAGTAGCAATACATTTAATGTGAACCTACTAAGCATGATTCTGTTTAAAGCAATAGCTAATATGAATATGGTGCTGCCTTTTCATTTAGTGAGTTCTTTGCTATGTTTTGTTGCATCAGTGTTCCTAAAATGTCTCATTTAGAAGATAGGAAAGGTGTTCATAATTGTAAAGTAAAATGAGGAGAGTGAGGCCTGCCACATAAGTGACATCTTCCCCCATCCCATGCAATTGTTTTCCCTTGGTATCAATGGAGATCTATGTTCTGATTAAGAATGCCAAATTTTCCAAACTTGTTTAAAATCATGTGAAAAGGGATGTTTTTAAAATCAGTTGAGCTGTGAGAACAATTCTCCCAGCAATTTCAAGAACATATATTGATTTTTTCCTTCATTTTATTTTTCAGATTTCTTCCCTCTTTTCTGTTCTTATTGTCAGCCCCGAAGGCCAAATCTTTATCACTTAACTTACTAGAAAAATAGTTCTCAATCTTGGCAGCACAATAAAATCTCTCTGGGAGCTTTAAAAAATACTGACATCTGAGTTGGAATCTCAGAGATTCTGATGTAATTGGTCTGGGATGGGTCCTGAGTGTTGAGATATTGAAAGAGCCCCTGGTGATTCTAAAGTGTGGCTAAGGAATGGAACCAATGACTATGAGCTCTCCTCTGCCCAGTCCATCCTGCCAACCACTCACTTAGTTTTAACTTGATAGCCATTATAACTGGCTCCTCCTTGGTCTTACTGCAGTCTTACTAAAAGTACATCTCACCTCCATTTTTCTCATTGTTATTTTCTGTCTTAATAGAGACATTTAATCATAAATGTTTGGAAATAGGAGTCAAATAGATGATAAATTTAATGAAATTCCAATGCTAGATAAATATTTTCCCAACAATGCTTCAATCATTTTAATCATTCAAAAATTCTTTAAACTTCTCTATTGCTAAGTTCCAAAACTCTTTGACCTAGTATTTAATATTTTTGTAAAATGTTAAGGCTCATTTTATTTTTCAGACTTACATAGACCACTGTTGCTCTTTCTGTATCCCATACTTTACTAAAATGAGCTACTTGCTCTTCCTGCAACGTGCCTCACAGTACCCTATCTCTGTGCCTCTTCTTTTACTTTTCCCTCTACTGAGAATGCCTTGAACCAACTCCAACTCCTTAAATATAAACCATTTCTAATGTGCCAATTAATATGCCACTTTCCTTAATCAAACTTTTCAGTTTTGATGAAAATGGGGGTACTTCCTCCTTTATTTCAACCCCTTAAAACTCTTCCTTCTATGTTATATGCTTACTCTATGATGACTTACCTATTTTATTCTTTTCCCTTCCTTTCTTCCACTCTACTGAAGGCTCCTCAAGGTCCAAAACCAAGGCTATCTCTTCTGGTGAAGGCTGTTTTAGAGTCAGATTTTGTCTTTGAGTCCTGATTCTACCTTTACTAGATATGTCAATTACTTTTCTCTCTGGGTTTTGCTTTCTTGTATTTTAAATGGGGAATTAATATCACATTGTTCACAGAGTTATGGGGCAAATTAAATGAGTTATTCCATGGAATGTACTTAGAAAACTGCCCTGCACAAAGTGAGCACCTTCTAAATGTCAGCTATTTTTATTAGCTTGCTTTAACAGAGGCTAGGGTAATATCTTGTATATTTTAAGGACTTAAAATATTTGTTAAACGCAAAATTCTTTGGTACTTGGAAAGATTCCAAATGCCCAAACTATACATATTTGATAGCTTATAATTTTAAAATCATTTTTATAGCTACTTGCAGGAGGATGTGGGTCAAAGTGACCTGATATTTTGTTTGAAAAAAATGGAAAACATAATTTCTGACAGGTTTGGTATCTTGTGATGAAAATCTTCAGTTCCACAGTTAGTGCTAGAGATTCACCTCTGTGAAATGTCCAAACTGTTAATTATAGTGATTTATTGTATGCTGATTTCCACAGGCATTAAAAAAATAGTTGACTATCCAGAAGCGATTGAAATTCTTAGCTTAAAACAGGTATGTGCAAAGAAACTCAATAGGCAAATTATGTATTCTGGGAACAGAACGTCTCTATATAGATTCCATTTAATAATATACACTTCACAGGTCTTTGGAGATAAGACTATAAATATGACTGTCAGATTTAACCAATAAATATTTTAACACCAGCACATCTTAAACTCATATCCATTTATGTCTCCGATGTCATAAAATTGAATTGACGTTTTGTTTTCCAAGACTGAAGAAAAGAATAAATAAAATGAAGTCACTAATGTTGTGTGACTGTACAATCAGTTATTGGGGGTTTTCCCCCTTCTATGTTGACTTTTGAAGTGTTTGAAGTAACTTTTTTGAAATTAATAATTAATCTTTTCAAGGTGTTCTTTTTGCAGTTGGTGAGGGCGGTCAATGTTAAGGGAAAACAGATAAGAACAGAGGACAAGTTCTGACTGACCAAGGTGGTGTGTTTGCAAGAGAATAAAACACTCCACAGATTGGACTGCTTGGTACTTGCCTCCTGGTTGTAAATAGGGTCTTGTCTTCAGCCATTTCCCAGGAAACCTTGTCAAGGAATTAACTCTGGAGATATTTATGTGAATAAAGTATAATAGTGAAGGTTTGAAGTAACAGTTTACAGCTACCAAAAATGAGATAGAGACAGAATAGTAGAATTATGAAAGACTCTTCAGGGCAACACTGAAAATAGTTTATCTTCTAATAGTCACATGTTGAGAACGGCACTTGGGAATTTATTACGTGTTTTCAGTTTCTACATTTTCACCTGTTTCTGGCTTTCCAAACTCTATTTGTTCATAGAATTTATGGCTTGTATTACATTCAAATCAATGGAAGATCAAGCATTTGTATTCCTAGAAGAAACTGTATTTCTTTCTCATACCTCATATGAGCTTATTATGTGCCAGGCAATGTGCTCTAAGTTTTACATGTTATTACTAATTTAATCCTCACAACAACCCTAAGAAATAGATGCTATTATTATCCCCATTTTATGCATGAAGTAACTGAGGCTCAGAAAGATTAAATACCTTGCTCAAGGCCACAGAACAGGTCAGGAATTAAAGTCACCCTTTCTGATTCTGGAGGCCAGGCTTATACCCTCTAAGTTATGCTGCTTCAGAATGAAAGACACAGCTATCACAATAGCAATCAGAGCATGTTCTCACTGCAGTTTCGGCATTTTGCTTTTGTTGTTTTAGAGAAGAGATAATGGTGTTAACCTGGCACAGGAGGAAAGGAATCAATCCAAAATGCAGCAAAAGCACACCAGGGGTTTGAATTGACTGTAAAGTTAGAGCAAAAGCTTCAAAGTGTTCTGGTCCTGGGCCTGCACTGATCTACTGAGTGAGCAGCTGATGGCTCAGAGAAAGGCGTACAGTGAGTTTTGAGGTGCAGTTTAATAATGAAAAAAAAGGCAAAGGTAAAATAAATAGAAGAGAGAGCACTAGGGCCCTTGTGTTACAACAGGAAATGGTTTCCCAAAATGCCGTTGTGCTTCTCTAACCTTCTCTGAGCAGTAAAAATATTCTAAGGATATTCTACAGAAGCCACCTGTTTGGATGCCTCTATTTAAATACTGATTCTGCAACTAACTGACTTCACAGCTTTGGTCCAGGTATTAAATTTCTTTTAATCACGGTTTGCCCATTGGTGAGACAGCTCTAGTAATAGTGTCTACCTCAGGGTTATTATGAGAATTACATAAGATAATCTACATGAAGTACTTCAGTACAGTGAATGTTCAGTAATGTTTTTTGTCCTTTTTTCTCTCCCGTGACATATGATGGATCACAATTTTGTCTGCTACAATTATTTATTCAATTTCCACTGGCTGGATGCTGGGATATACAAAATATAGTCCCTGCTCTGGGGAGCCTAAAAGATAAGCATGAACCAGACACAATAGCCCATACATGCAAATACTTTGTGATAAGATATGCATTGTATATATTTTTACAGATCAGTAAGTGAAACACAAGTATTGCAACAATTTATAATCAATTTCCCAGGGCAAAAAGTATAGTTTTTACAGATATATAACATAATAAGATACACTAAGTTTGCATATTTATACATTTAATTATGCATCAATTAATAAGATGCATTAATGAGGAGATGTTGGCCAAAGTGTACAAACTTTCAGTTATGAGATAAATAAATTCTGGAGTCCTAATGTATAGCATGGTGACTATGATTAATAATAAAGTATTACATACTTGAAACTTGCTAAGAGAGTAGATCTTAAGTATGCTCACCCTGCCCCCATGCACAAAGATAACTATGTGAAGTTAGGAATGTGTTAATTAGCTTGATCATAGTAATCATTTCATAAAATATACATACATCACAAAATCATGTTGCATACCCTAAACATATATAATTTTTATTTGTCTATTATACCAGGATAAAGTTGGGAAAAAAAAGAGATACATTCACTGTTATCTGCCCTGTATGTCTCTGTGACCTGCCCGGAAGCTTGGTGGGTCTTGCTAGGCAGAGGATTCGGCACCCACGTTCAGTGCACTGGATACCTTGCAGGCCAGGCACAGGAGGAATTGGTCCAAGAGACCTGCAAAGGTCTTCTTGATTTTGCCCAAAGGATATCAAACATCCAGTATAAAGGAGAGACATGATGGAAAAAAAGGTTTTACACAGTTTCCTTAATTATAGTAATAGGATGGTGTTGAAGGATGAAATCATAATTCCTGAAGTAGTATGTCATAAAGCTTCTTTGAATTGTACTTTTTTAAAAAAAGCTTTAGTTTGTATATGCCAATCTGTTATAATGTTTCACAAGAAAACATGACAAATGAATTTTAAATATTTAATATTAATACCAAATTTGTAGGGTAGCATACACTTCTGTTGCCTCCTGTCCCATCCTTTGGCCAACCTCTCATTTTAGCCACAGCTGCAGGGCACAGTTTTATGAACTCTTAGCTTCAGCTGAGAGCATCCTGTACTAAATCTCTTGATGTATCCTCCCATTTTCTACTAGAGATCCTTTCCACAGCCATAGCTCCTGCTCAGCCCATGGATATGCCTAGGCCAGGAATACACTGGCCATTAATGCACCAATGGGGCTGGTGTGTGTCCATCCTTCCGATGAACAATTATGCGGCACACTAACACATTTTTTTTTTTTTTTTTTTGTAAGATAGAGTCTTGCTCTGTCGCCAGGCTGGAGTGCAGTGGCACAATATTGGCTCACTGAAACCTCTGCCTCCCAGGTTCAAGCAATTCCCCTGCCTCAGCCTCCCGAGTAGCTGGGACTACAGGCATGCCACCACACCAGGCTAATTTTTTTTTTCTTTTTTGTATTTTAGTGGAGATGGGGTTTCACCATGTTGGCCAGGATGGTCTCGATCTCCTGACCTTGTGATCCACCCGCCTCGGCTTCCCAAAGTGCTGGGTAGCACATTTTTATATTGATTTTTACCCCCTTCCCTCTTTTAATCTGCTTGCTCCATTACTCCTGTTTTTGGGGTCACCCCTAAGTAGATAGTCTGCATTTAGTCTTAGAGTCTCCATTGAGAGAACTCATGGTAAGACATAAAAATTTAACAGCTAAGTGAGTTTATCATCTCAAGTCAGTTAAATAAACCAAGTAAAGAGAAATGGGCAAATTAGAAAATCTGTGCATTTGACTCAGTTATGGAGACTACAAATTGGGATCATCAATGGAATCTCCATTTAGGCCAATATCATCATACAGATGTGTATGATAGCAAACCTCTTACAGAAGAACACTGGTACAGAGCATTTCAACTTCTAGGAAAAGCCTTTTAAGGGAACTCACCTTTCTAAGACATGTTCATTAACTACATGTTTCCATAAGAAGAGCAGAGACATTTTGTCTTAAATGCATGAGGAGAAAATTGAAACTCATATTTTCGTCTCAATAAACAATTTAAAGTCATAACTGAAGCTGTGCTAAAAGAACTTAAAGACATATGAACCACTTTCACTTAGTTTAAATCAATAAGACCAACATAATAGCCTCATTCTTCTTTGGCTAGTTTATGACAGCTGCTTGTGTTAGAATGTCAATGAAAGCCTGCGACAGCAATATAAATGCTATCTTATTGATTGTGACATAAGCTTTGAGCTGATTCAAAGGGAAATACACAGTGCAAAGTATCATTCTTATCATTTTATAATCATTATAAAAAATCACAATGATTATCACTAGTAAAGGTGTTTACACCGTTGTGCATGAAACTGATGAGTATATAACCCAAACTGTTGCAAAAAGCAGACGTTATAGGTATGGCAAATACACCTTCTCAGAATTAAGAGAACAGTAAAATGTGAGGATCATTTCTGAAAAATGGTCTATATACTTTTGCATCTTTAAATTTGAAGATCTTAGTGAACATGGTTATACTTGAGTTCTAAGTTTACATTGGTTAGCTAAAAGTTTTCACTTTAGATTCATTTGCTGGTTTTCTTTCTTTCAGGTGTAAATATATGTCAGTTATGAAATGTATAGTGCATTTTAGATTATCTGTGACTCTAAGTAAGCCCTATGCCAACTCTTATAAATGGCAGTCAATCCTTTTGATTTTGCAGTTTTAGGGGAACATTATCAGAAGAAAATTAAAGAGACCCTAGATAATTTGATTTCGTGAAATTTCTACCAGAAAAGAGTCAGAAACTGGATTTGCCCAAAAGTCGTTGAAGTTCCTTCAAGTAAATTAGCAGAAGAGAAGTCCTTCCCTGAGTGTTATTGGAAATCTGGTTAGTGTTATGAAGCTGTCATTGCTGTTAAAAGTTGCTGGAGAACTATGTTCATTCTCCATATTTGGTAGCTATTTGAGAATTTGTCTGAGTGTTGTTTATGAAATGGGAATGTTTAAGGTAGGGAAGTTGACAGGAAATTACTGTGTGACAAACGATCTGAGAATTGTTAAGTGTTGTACTTCTGTTCAATTCAGATGTCTCTGCTGTATACAAATGGCAGTGTGTATAATAGCATGTCTCTTAAATGGGTAGGTTGATTTGTCTTATAAATTATGATTGACATTGTTCATTAATATTCCTGGTCCTCTAATCCTTCTGGGAGAATAGCAGGGTTGCATGTCTTTGTCCCATTGAAGTTAGACAAACATGTCATATGCCCTAACCAAGAAAGTGAGAGCAAAGTGACTGGTGGCACTTCTGAGCTAAAGCACAGAAGAGCATGTGCACAATTTCCTTTATTCCCTTTGCCACCCTGCTGAAACCTGGAGGCTCTTGTGAGATTGCAGCTTCATAGGAAGTAGAGGCTTTGTCCACTTGGGCCTCTGAGTGACTGCCATAAACCAAGATTTTCTGTTGTCTTATGTGGGTTGTGTACATGAGAAATCAACTTTTACTCTGTTAAATCATGAAAAGGTTGATGTTTTTCATTAATGCATATAAGCTAGCACATCCAGACTTACACATAAGATTGATTAATTAATTAATTAATTATTACACATTGAAAGTGATGGCAGAAACCACAATTACTTTCGCACCAACCCAAATATTTTAAAAGGCACTATTTATATGAATCAGCTCCCTGGGACTAGAAATAGCTCTTATACATAGAATATATTTGTGTAATATTTAACCTACTGTAACTCTACCTTTAGTAAGTCTGTCTTGTGTGCAACATCCGTGTTTATGGCAAGATAACATCCCAGGATAGAATAAAACCCATCAGTGGCTGTATCAGTGGTGGAAACATAGTAGACACTCAGAAAACATTTCTTGAACTGAGTTAGGTTATCAGAAAGCAAGTGTGTAAGAAAGAGGCTTTTGGCCACAAACCACGTTAGAGAAAGAAATGCAGGAGAGAAAACAAAATCATGAAGAGATAAAGAAAGCAGAGTAAGCTTCAGGGTTTTCACATAGCCAGAGCATGGGTAGCTTCAGGCCAGAAAAATGGGAACACATTGATGGAGTGAACCCAAAATTTGTGGAAAGATAAACCTGGTTGTGCAGTTTTTCAAAGGAGTTTTAGAACTTCGGCTGTGTCTCTAGATATCAAAAGTTTGATCAAGTTTCATATTGGTTTTACAGCCCTCATGGACTTTTTGTCAAATTGATTGTGTTATATAGACAGAGTGATTTTGTTTTTATTTTCTTAGAGAGTTGTGTGTCATATCTAATCATATGTCTTATCTCACATAGGTTAGTAGTGATTTTTATGGTAAGAAAAGCTTTCTTTTTCAATATCATAAACATTTATAGAATTCATAATAATATAAACTTTTGTCTTTCTCCTTTCCCACTTGTAATTTTTTAGTGCTCATATTCCTTGCAAGAGTGATGCTTCATGGGGGGTAGAAATGATACTAGTCTTCACCATGGAATTCTCATTATTGCCACAATGATTGTACACAGTAGACGTTAAATATCTTTTGAATGAGTTGATAAATATATATGTCAAGCTTCTAAGCTCCTCTTCGGCATGGTTCTACTTCATCTGTCTATTCTTATTTCCATTAGACCCTACCACATACCACCCTACACTCTGGCCTGCACATAAGCATCATCCTATCTTTGTTCTTTGAGTTACTTGATTTCCTTCCTCAATACGTTTCATCTCTCTGCCTAATATTAAAAGCTAACTTTTATGACTAAATCATTTGCATTTGTTATCCCATTTTCTAAAACAAAACAAAAAATAAAACAATCAGGTAGGTACTATAACACCATTTACAAATGAATAAGGCTTAGAAAGCTAAGCTATCTTACTGCTGTGAGCCCCATAGCACCCCAGCCACACAGCTGCTGATGTCTGCTTCATTACAGAGCCATTGCTCCTAACCACCTTTTGTACATTCTTCAAGCCTCAGTTCAAACACTACTTCCTCCATAAAGCTTTCTTTTATTACATTGATCTTTACTAATCTCTACTTTGTCCCAAACACCTGTTAAACTTAAAGTCAGCACCACATTGCTCACCCTCGATCGTTCTGTGTAAGTTCATGTGTATTAATTTTATCTGTCCCATTAGATCTTACAGTCCTGGATAGAAATTGAGCCCTATTTATTTTGTATTATTCCATTATGTCTAGCAAAGTAGAGATGATTAAGAAAAACTTCCTAGTTAATGGATTGATAAAGAATAAAGTAATGTTACAATTGCAAAATTTATCCCAGAATTTTCATCTAGAATTTTTCCACAGGGCTGGAGTCTGACAAAGACCTAGCTATTTCTTTTGATATCTTTCGTTTTAAAAAAGTTTAGTTTACTTCCTGCCACTCAGAAACTTAAAACCATATCTTCAGATTTGGGATTGTTAGAAATAGCCTTTTGAAGATGAGATGAAAACTGTTATTTTCAGTCATTAAACATGTTTAAGAACAAAGGAATCATGTGACAACTTGTGACTAATGCAATCAGAGAAGCCGGAGATTGGGATGTTTATTTTTACACATTGGGAAGGAAAAAGTAAGGATCAGCCTCTAAGTTTGACACCTCAAATGAGCTCAGTGGTTTTGCATCATATCACATGGACATAAAGCCTCTCTTCATGCCCCCATAGAAGTAGGCAGAGACACAGAAGAAGGCCCCAGGCCAGAGCTGTGAATGCAAACTGGATCTAAGCCTTAATAACTAAATCCAACCGCATAAACAACTCAAAACAAGTGAAGAAGTGCCAAACTTGTCCTTGTGAGTTTCCTTGTAAATTAAAAATAAACTGGAACAATTATGTATTCAGATTACGGAAAAGTAGTGACATTGAAACTGATTTAAGTAAATGATTCATGATTCCCAGATACCTAAAACTACTACAAAATTAAATTTATCTTGTGCAAAAGGAAAAACAAAATACATGGAGCCCTTGGTTAGGTTTGATATTCTTCAAAGGCATTACAAGATATTCCAAAATGTCAACTTAAATCATGGATTCAAACTTAGACTAAGAACAAACAGCAGTCATTACCTAAGTCTCTTTTGTGGCCTATGCAAAACCACCTCACTACTTAAGTTCATTTCCAATGCAAATATGTCACCAGCATTTAGTGGCAGGGTTGCTGTGTGTGTTCACGCACAATTGGGCAAATGAGAATCAAGAAATTCACAAATGGGCCATCTGGGTTTCACACAGAATCTCCCCTGCCCCCACTATGTTAAAGCAACACTACTTCCTCCTACTGATCAGGTTCAGTTACCCTTGCTATGTTGTGGGGATTCAATGTTTGTGGATCAGGCACTGTGTCAGTACCTGGATAGCGAGGATCTGTGGGCAGAAGAAAGAAACTCGCATGTCCAGAGAGGGATTTTCTTTTTTTTTTTGGTAACTTTTATTTTAGGTTCAGGGGTACATGTGCAGGTTTGTTATATAGGTAAATTGAATGTCACAGGGGTTTGGTGTACTCAGGTAATACGTGTAGTATCCAATAGGTAGTTTTTGATCCTTTCCCTCCTCCCATCTCCACCCTCAAGTAGGCCCTGGTGTCTGTTGTACTGTTTTTTGTGTCCATGTATACTCAATGTTTAGCTCTTACTTACAAGTGAGAAAATGTGTTATTTGATTTTCTGTTCTTGTGTTAGTTCACTGAAGATAGTGGCTGCTAGCTCCAACTGTGTTGTTGCAAAGGACATGATCTCATTTTTTTCTGCTGTGTAGTATTCCATGGTATATATTTACTACATTAAAAATTTTTTTCCATAAGTTATTGGGGTACAGATGGTATTTGGTTACGTGAGTAAGTTCTTTAGTGGTGATCTATGAAATTTTGGTGCATGCATCACCCGAGCAGTACACACTGTACCATATTTGTAGTCTTTTATCCCTCACTCTCCTCCCACTCTTCCCCACAAGTCCCCAAAGTCCATTGTATCATTCTTATGCCTTTGCGTCCTCATAGCTTAGCTTTCACGTGTCAGTGAGGACATATGATGTTTGGTTTTCCATTCCTGAGTTACTTCACTTAGAATAATGGTCTCCAATCTCATCCAGGTCATTGCAAATGCTGTTAATTATTTTTTATGACTGTTAATTATTTTTATTCTCTTTTAATTCCTTTTTATGGCTGTGTAATATTCACATATATATGTGATATATACATATATATATATATATATACACACACACACACACACACACCACAGTTTCTTTGTCTACTTGTTGATTGATGGTCATTTGGGTTGGTTCCATGATTTTGCAATTGTGAATTATGCTGCTATAAACATGTGTGTGCAAGTGTCTTGGAAACAACCCAAATGCCCATCAGTGATAGACTGGATGAAGAAAATGTGGTACATATATACCATGGAATACTATGCAGCCATAAAAAGAATGAGATCATGTCCTTTGCAGGGACATGGATGAAGCTGGAAGCCATCATTCTCAGCAAACTAACCCAGATGATCATGTGATTTTTGTTTTTAATTCTGTTTATGTGGTGTATCACATTTATTGACTTGCATATGTTAAAACATCCCTGAATCCCCGATATGATCTCTTGATCATGTTGGGTTATCTTTTTGATATGTTGTTGGATTCAGTTAGCTAGTATATTATTAAGGATTTTAGCATTTATGTTTATCAAAAATATCTGTCTGTAGTTTTCTTTTTTTGGTTATGTCCTTTCCTGGTTTTGATATTAGGGTGATGCTGGCTTCATAAAATGAATTAGGGAGGGTTCCTTCTTTATCTTGTGGAACAGTGTCAAAAGGATTGGTACCAATTCTCCTTTGAATGTCTGGTAGAATTCTGCTGTGAATCTGTTTGGTCCTGGATGTTTTTTGTTGTTGGTAAGTTTTAAATTGGCATCTCAATCTCACTGCTTGTTTTTGGTCTGTTCAATGTATCTAATTCTTCCTGATTTAAGCTAGGAGGGTTGTATTTTTTTAGGAATTTATCCATCTCTTCTAGGTTTTCTAGTTTTTGTGTGTGAAGGTGTTCATAGTAGGCTTGAATGATCTTTTGTATTTTAGTGGTGTCTGTTGTAACAGCTCCTGTTTCATTTCGTAGTGAGTTTATTTGGATTTTCTCTCTTCTTTTCTTGGTTAATCTTGCTAATGGTCTATCAATTTTTGATGTAGGCATTAAGGGCTATAAACTTTCCTTTTAGCACTGCCTTTGCTGTATCCCAGAGGTTTCGATAGGTTGTGTCATTATTGTCTTTCAGTTCAAATACTTTTTAAATTTCTATCTTGATTTCATTTTTGACCCAATGCTCATTCAGGAGTAGGTTATTTAATTTCCATGTATTTGAATAATTTTGAAGGTTCCTTTTGGAGTAGATTTCCAGTTTTATTCCACTGTGGTCTGAGAGAGTGCTTGGTATAGTTTCAATTTTCTTAAATTCACTGAGGCTTGTTTGGGGCCTATCATATGGTCTATCTTGGAGAAAGTTCCATGCACTGTTGAACAGAATGTGTATCCTGCGGTTGTTGGATGAAATGTTCTCTATATAACTGTTAAGTCTATTTGTTCTAAAGTATAGTTTAAATCCATTGTTTCTTTGTTGACTTTCTGTCTTGATGACTTGTGTAGTGCTGTCAGTGGAGTACTAAAGTCCCCAACTATTATGTTGCTATCTCATTTCTTAGGTCTGTTAGTAATTGTTTATAAATTTGGAAGCTCCAGTGTTAAGGGCATATATGTTTAGGATTGTGATATATTCCTATTGGACAACGCCTTTTACCACTATATAATGTCCCTCTTTGTCTCTTTTAACTGCTATTGCTTTAAAGTTTGTTTTGTCTGATATAAGAATAGCTACCCTTGCTTGCTTTTGTTGTGTATTTGCATAAAATGCCTTTTTCCACCGCTTTACTTTAAGTTTATATGAGTCCTTATGTGTTGGGTGAGTCTCCTGAAGGCAGCAGATGATTGGTTGGTGGGTTCTTATCTATTCTGTGGTTCTGTAGCTTTTAAATGGAGCATTTAGGCCATTTACATTCCATGTTAGTATTTAAATGTGAGGTACCCTTGCATTCATCATGTTTTTTGTTGCTGGTGTACTTTTTGTTTGTTTGTTTGTTTTTGCTTTTTAACTTGTATTTTTGTTTTATAGGTCCTGTGTGATTTATGCTTTAAAGAGGTTCTGTTTCTATGTGTTTCCAGGATTTGTTTCAAGATTTAGAGCTCCTTTTAGCAGTTCTTGTAGTGGTGGCTTGGTAATGGTGAATTCTCACAGCATTTGTTTGTAAAAGACCGTATCTTTCCTTCATATATGATGCTTAGTTTTGCTAGATATAAAATTCTTGACTGAAAATAGTTTTGTTTGAGGAGGCTGAAGATAGGGCCCCAACGCCTTCCAGCTTGTAGGATTTCAGCTGAGAAATCTGCTGTTAATCTGATAGGTTTTCCTTATAGGTTACCTGGTGCTTCTGTCTCACAGCTCTTAAGATTCTTTCTTTTGTCTTAACTTTGGATAACCTGATGATAATGTGCCTAGGTAAAGATCTTTGTGTGATGAATTTCCCAGATTTTGTTTGAGCTTCTTGTATTTGGATGTCTAGGTCTCTAGCAAGGCTGGGGAAGTTTTCCTTGATTATTCCCCCAAATATGTTTTCCAAGCTTTTAAAATTCTCTTCCTCCTCAGGAACACCAATTATTCTCAGGTTTGGTCGTTTAACATAATCCCAGACTTCTTGGAGGTTTTGTTCATATTTTCTTATTCTTTTTTCTTTGTCTTTGTTGGATTGGGTTAATTAAAGACCTTGTCTTTGAGGTCTGAATTTCTTTCTTCTACTTGTTCAATTCTATTGCTGAGACTTTCCAAAGCATTTCACATTTCTAAAAGTGTGTCCAAAGTTTCCTAAATTTTTGATTATTTTTTCTTTAAGCACCTCTTTCATTAAATATTTCTCCCTCCACTTCTTGTATCATTTTTTGGATTTCCTTGCATCGGGCTTTGCCTTTCTTTGGTTCCTCCCTGATTAGCTTAATAACTAACCTGAATTCTTTTTCAGATAAATCAGGGATTTCTTCTTGGTTTGGACCCATTGCTGGTAAACTAGTGTAATTTTTGGGGGGTGTTGAAGAGCCTCATTTTGCCATACTACCAGGGTTGGTTTTCTGGTTCTTTCTCATTTGGGTAGGCTGTCAGAGGGAAGGTCTAGGACTGAAGGCTATTGTTCAGATTCTTTTGTCCCACATGGCGTGTCCTTAATGTAGTACTCTCCACCTTTTCCTATGGATATAGCTTCCTGTGAGCCAAACTGCAGTGATTGTTGTATCTCTTCTGGGTCTAGCCGCCTGGTGAGTCTGCCTGGTTCTGGGCTGGTACTGGGGGTTGTCTGTGCAGAGTCCTGTAATGTGAACTGTCTATGGGCCTCTCAGCCATGGATACTTGTGCAAGTTTTGAGGAGTCTCCCAGGTCCTGCAGGAGCAGTTGGCTTCCTTCAGAGTGTCTGTGGGTCCTCTCCTGTACCACATTTTCTTTATCCAGTCTGTTATTGATGGCCATTTAGGTTGATTCCATGTCTTTGGTATTGTGAATCATGCTGCGATGAACATTCATGTGCATGTGTCCTTATGGTAGAATAATTTATATTCTTTGGGGTATACACCCAGTAATAGGATTGCTGGGTCAAATGGTAATTCTGTTTTAAGTTCTTTGAGAAATTGCCAAACTGCTTTCCACAATAGCTAAACTAATTTACATCCCCACAAGCAGTGTATAAGCGTTCCCTTTTTTTCTGCAACTTTGAACAGCATCTGTTAGTTTTTGACTTTTTAATAATAGTCATTTGGACTGGTGTGGGATGGTATCTCATTGTGGTTTTGATTTGCCTTTCTCTAATGATTAGTGATGTTGAGCATCTTACATTTTCTCTGTAAGGACAAACTGTCAATTTTTCCAACATGAAAGAGATCCAGTGTAGTCAAGTTGCCACCAAGTAACTGGCTAATCTCCTGCAGAAATAGTGCTATATGAGGACTCAGCACTCATGGCAGGCTGGACATTCAGACATGACAGTAGGTAAGTAGGCCTGGATAGGTGAGAGTCCATGTTAGATCCCTGTGCAGACTCCAATACTGCCACCTCAGTGCCTTTGTTCATATGCCCATCCTGCCTTTTCTGGGGGGCTGATAAATAAGGCTGGCTAAAGTCAACTGGCTGAATCATTTTGTCTACTTGATTCTTTAGTGCTTTTTCCATGATGGATGCTTTCTAGTAGATATTAACATGTAATATAAAAAGTTTCATAATTTGAACCCACTCCCATATGTTTATGCACATGCCTTACTAGAGATCTCCTCATCTCTGATCTTTCAGTCCTTTTCTTTCTAGGCTATTATTGATCAGCTGACCAGGCCATTGACTACTACCCAGAAATACACATGCACACACATGTACACCCACAACACACCCACATATATCTCCTTCTTTCAGGTCACTTCTCCTTCCATACAAAGTATATCTGAATCAATTGTAGCTTCACCAATTAGAAACATATATTTTTTTTCTCTCCACTGTTTTTCAAGACCACCCTTGAATGTAGTTATAGTACAGTAGCTCAGTGGTCCTGGCTGTCCTCCAACTTCCCCAGTCAAACCCTGCTTCATCCCACCAATCGATGGCCTGCTGGCGTTCCAGTGCCTGTTGGTATGCCAGTGCCTGTTGGTGTGCACTTCTGCCCATGTGCTTCTCTTGACGTTCTCTCGATGACCAGCTGCTTGCCTCTTCTTCTGCCGATGTGCTCCTCTCTACATCTGGCCACCTGTGTGTTTGCCCGCTAGGGTCTGGGGTTTTTATAGGCCTAGGATGGGGGCATGCCAGGCCAGGATGGTCTTGGAAAATGCATCATTTGGGTGGGAAAGCGGGAGCGCCTGTCCTCGCCTACATCCATGGTGGTGGATCCCTAGCCAGGGACTCACCTTTCTCTACTCAGCACTTCCCTTCCCCGCTTCTGTATCATTTAAAGGGAAGACACTCTTACCTTCCCACCACTCCCGTATCACCACACATCCACATATATCTCCTTCCTTTGGGTCACTTTTCCTTCCATACAAAGTATATCTGAACCATTCATAGCTCCATCAGTTAGAAACATTTTTTTTCTCTCCACTATTTTTCAAGGCCACCCCTGAATGTAGTTGTAGTACAGTAGCCATCATTTTAGAATTTGTGCTCACATGTTAGCTGACCCATCCCCAAACCAAACTTGGACGTTTTCCTCCTTCTTCAGCTGGTTATACAGGACCTACATATGGCCATATGAGCAAGGCACAGGAGGGACACTGTTGTAACCATGATATCTGACACTAGGCGCTGGGCTACCTGCTCCTGCAGCTTACTCTTCCTTTCTGCTCCGATGTGCTTTTCATCCTGGTGCAAAATTTCCTTCTTATGATTGACTGCTGCTGAGCTTGTTCAACTTGATTACTTGAAAGGTCTGATAAAATGTGCTAATGTAACCATGAGCACTGCTGAATGCATGGTCACTTAGTGTCCCAAGTCAAGCATTCCATCTGTACCTGGGCCTAGCAACGTATCAGAAGCTGTTTCTTGAAAGGTCTATAATTCTCCTACTAGGGTTTACCATAATTTTGACATTGCATCTTTTTCTACTAACACTTCCTATACCATGATGTCTGCTGGGCCACATGGTCCAAGCAACAAGACTGCTTGCACTGCAGCCTGGACCTGCTTCAGAGCCCTTTCCTGCTTTGGGCTCCATTGGAATCTAGCAATCCTCCATGCTATCCATTGTATCAGTCCGAGAAGTATCCCTGGGTGTGGAACATGTTGCCTCCAGAGCCAAAATAAGCCTGTTGGACTTTGTGCTTCCTTATTTGTAGTTGAGGATGCCAAATGCAGCAATATGTGTTTTACTTTAGATGGGATGTTTCTGCAACAAGTGCACCCCTGAAAAACTTTACCATGTGGTAGGTCCCTGAATTTTCAAAGAATTAATTTTCCATCATCTTGAGTCCAGATGTCTTACCAAGGTTTCCAGGGCTCTAGACATCTTATGTTCATCCTGCCTGCTAGCTATGAAGTCATTGATGTAATGGATCAGTGTGGTTTTCTGTGACATGTTCTGATAGTCCATATGTAATTAGATGATACTATCTATGACAGAAGACAGGGCAGTTATTATATCCTGAGGGTAAAAGTGTATATGAACATCGTTGTCCATTTCAGGTAAATACAATGGAGTCTGATCCCTTTTCATGACTACAAAAGGCCTTATTCTTGAACTTTAGCAATGAAATTGTGTTTGGCCTTGTGGATATGATCAGGCTACTAAGTGGTTGGGCTTCTGGTAGTCTACAACAGGGTTTCTCAACCCTTGGGCCATAGACAGGTACTGGTCTGAGACCTGGTAGGAACTGGGCTGCACAGCAGGAGGTAAGTGGCCAGTGAGTGAGTGAGCAGAATTACTGCCTGAGCTCCACCTCCTGTCAGATCAGTGGTGGCATTAGAGTCTCATAGGAGTGCAAACCCTATTGTGAACTGCACATGTGAGGGATCTCGATTGTGCACTCCACATGAGAATCTAATGCCTGATGATCTGAGGTGAGTTTCATCACAAAAACACTCCTCCACCCCACCCCCATCTCTGTAAAAATTGCCTTCCAGGAAACTGGTCCCTGATGCCAAAAAGGTTGGTGATCACTTGTTACAGCCATTCTCTCTAATCTATCCAATTTCTGCAGGGGTTAAACTGATGAATTACACAAAGGTATGATAGGGGCTACACTCCTAAAACACTGAGATTTAATCATGCAAGTAGCAATAATCCCTACCATCTTTTCATGATATAATATTGTTTTTGATTTACTATCTTGGATGAAGGGTGGGGATAGTTCTAGAGGCTTTCATTCAGCCTTTGCCACTATGATAGTGCTTACCACACCTGGCCATGAACTCTAATTTTGAATATTGACTATACACCCATGGAAATGACTGCTTGATTTATCTGTGTACCCAGTGACCCCACTGTGTGTTGGATTTTATCAGTGATTCCCTTTGTTACCTGGATACATTCTAATGATGAGGTTGTTATAATTGCTTGTCTCTGGGTATCAATATCAACTCAGAATGTTATGTCCAATAGTTCTCAAAATGTTAGATAATACCCTTTCTCCTGCCATTATCTGAGTAAATGGCTGCAGGCTTCCCTGTGGAAGAACTAAGTGCTTTTTTTCCCCTACCATATAGGCTTTCTCAGGAAATGAGAAAGGAATTATGCCTTTTCAGTGGCGTGACCACTCTAAGCTCTCTGCTCTTTCACTGTTGCTAGATATTAAGCAGCACTCTTATTGTTGTCAGTCTATTCACTAGGATATGACAACTTATTAGCCATATTCACAAGTTCCTGTGGGTTAAATTTTTTGCCAGTCATTATGATAATTATGTTCTTTGGCTTCTGACAATGAAATGCTACCTCCAAGCCTCTGTTGTCCCCTTGGCTATTCACGGCCCAGGCTTGGCGACTATCTCCCCTGATGTAGCCCTGGCCTGCAGAGGAGCCACTGCTGCACTTCTTAGTGAGGTTGGTGCCCCTCTCACCAGTGCATTCCTGGTAGCCTAGGGGAATTCTGCATCCTCTGGGACCTCTCGTGGAGCATTATCCTCTGTTGGATGTTCATTCCAGCATGTCTACTTTTTAGAGCCTTTTCATTCCTTCTGCCACTGTCTGCCATGTCAACTCTGGCATTTCAACTTTGTTCAGCATGAGCCACTGCTTTCTCTAAGCTTCTAAAAGTCCCCCTAACAGTGAATTTTGCCCTATTTCCCAGGGCTCTTGCCAGGACATTAAACTCATGTCACAAGTAAATGTCTCCAAATGAATGAATTATTGTTCATCTAGTATTATTTTCAGATTCTCTTGACAAAGCACCCTCAAAATCTAGTCCCAAGATTCTTCCATTGCTTCTGTTGGTTCATGATTTCTACTGCTTGCTTGCTGTTCCTTTGGTGTGTAAAGTCTTTCCTGCCTTATTTGGTCCCATACATCCCTGGCTGGATTATGCTGGGATTTACCCTCAGGATCAGAATGTCAGCTGAAAGAGCAGTGAGGGCAGCTTCTGAGGGCTTCCTGGTCTCCTGCAGGGGGGAGAGGCCTCTGCAGTGTCTCCTGTATGAGAGGAGTGCCATCTGTTAATGGGGCTGGGGTCACCTCTGCAAACTACATGGTTTCAGGGTAGTGTTCAGAGCCCCAATCCTTAGGGGCATCTACCTAGTTTATCCTCACTGCCCTATACCTTCTTAACCTGAACCTTGACCTTAGCGTACAATATCTGTCTTGGCTGGTCACTTAAATGATTCTGGAGCTCCATGAACCTAATTCTTGGGTCCCGTGCTTGCTCCTTCATTGTGTCTACTTTTGCATTGCACAAAAAGAGAAATATTCAGAAGCTACTAAAAAGGTCCTCTGGCTCTTAAACTCAACATTAGTTCTTCATTAAGTGACTCAAGTTTGTCATTATCTTCCATAGAGTGTCAGGGAAACTTAGGAATAACTAGCTAATTGTTCTGTCCTTTCATGCATTATTTCACCATAGATTTCAAATGGCTGAATACCAGTGATAGTGTTCCTTCCACTGAGTCATTTTTTCCAGGTCAACTCTACTAAAATTTTTAGCAGTTGGCCTCTCTCCTTGTGCAGAGACTATCTGTGCCTCCTTCTAGTTGGGCAGTAAGGTATCTGCTATATCAGATCCCTTCTGGTACCAAGTGTCAGCTTACATCCTCTGGGAAGGAAATACAAATGTGGAATTAGATGTGCAAGAGATTTATTGGGAAAAATATCCATAGAGAAAAAAGGAGAGAAGGAGAATATGAGTGTGATGTCTGACACCTGTAAAGGGAGATAAGGAAGGAGGATGTGGTGGGCAGAGCTTCAGAATGTAGCGCATCTCTGAGAAGCCCTTTAACAGGTTGATGGGTAGCCCCAGAGAAAAGATTGCCTGTCACAGAAGTCCCCTTTTGGGCAGGGATGTGGCGTCTTTAGAACCACCAATGTACTCTGTCATTGGCTGTGAGCAGTCTGGGTATAGTGTGGCCTCCACATGAATGCTGAGGTGGTTTCATGGTACAGCACCAGAGACTGTCTGCAGAGTATGCTCCTTGCAGTAGATTTTCCCTTCAAGGAGCATCTCAGGAGCACACTCCAAAGGCTGTGCAGCTGTGTTTCAGGTGTGACGGCACCATCATTTTACAGGAGAGAGAAACAATAATTACTCATTTTTCCCCTCACATCCTAAAATCATCCAATTACCCATAATATTTGGATGGCTTTTAAAGCCATGGAGGCCTAATATGAACAATTTCCTCTCATCATAGGTCCTTTATTCTTGACCGTAACTATTAGCTCAGAACTCTTTGTTTTATACTCATAGTTTAAATTATTTATTGCTAAATGCATTACGTTGCTTTCCCATATTAAAATCTATCTAACCAGTTTTCTATATGCTATTATGAGAAATGATCTTTTCATAGGGTATCCCTACCACTATAATTTGTATAATGGGGAGCATATTTATAATTTTTCTTTTATAATGAATATTTGCAAGTTTTGATAAATGTTTCTCTATTTTGAATCCTAAACATCTCTAAGGAGTTATTTATGGATATGTTTTAGGCCATTTTGAGATGTTTGAGAAGAAACTTCTGAGGATGTCCCTTTACACAGCAGCAGGAGATTTGCTCTCTGTGTCAGCCCTTGCATCTCTGTACTGGAGAGACTAAAGGGAGATCCACAAGCTGAAAAGCCTGCAAGGTACGTGCCACCTCTTGGAATTTCTAATATACAGAGTCATTTCTTAAGAAGTAATTTTTTTTAGGTGAAACTGTTTTGCTACCCCAGACTTACTGCACCTGTGATAAGGGAAAAGGCAACAATGTCTGATTATCCAGGAGGTACATTTGAAGAGGCTGTGCTTGATATTCTAGATGAACATGGACAAGGTTGATCACTTAAGTCTGGGATGTTACTACAAGCTAAGTAAGACAGCTGTTCACTTTCTATGTAATCTTTTACATGTACCATGACTCTCTGCAGCATGAGGCAATGCACCCATGCTCATTCCCAACCTATTTCAGGTTGCTAGCAATACAGTCAATATCCAGAGGAAATCTGTGCAGGTCCCTTGCTTTAATGGTAAGGAATTTGACCAGCTTGATTACTTTTATTTGGCCATATAATGTCTATTTATATCTAAGCTAAAATTTATGACTTCCCTGATCTGTCTTTGGACTATATGGATATATTTTTGAAAAGTTCTTTATTCCCTCGTCTGACACTTGGGTAGGAAAGAATTTATTCAGAAAACTTGCTCTGGTATCTACTTTTTGATTCTTAGGCCACATTAGTTTCTGGTTTTTTAATTCATGCAATCATTCAGATACCCATCAATCCTTGTGTTTCTTCCATATTACTGGAAGCAGTTGCTTAGTGGGAGACTGTATTTCCCAGCCATGTCAGTACCCAGATGTGGCCTTGTGACTAGTTCTTGCTAATGAACTGGAGCAGAAATGATGTGTGTTACCCTCCTTTCTGCTAGAAGGATGCACAAAATGATAAAGCTCTCAGGGATGGCACATTCCGAATATAATGGAACACAGGTCTCTGAATTATATGCAAAGAAAATCTGCCTACTCATCTGAAATGACTATGTTGCACTGAAGGAGAAATGAACTTCTATTCCATAGACCACTGAAATTCTAGGGTTTATTTACTGTAGTTACTGACATTACCCTAACTAACGCAAGTCTTTTCAGGCAAAGAAAGACCTTGAGCATAGTTTTAGAAAATATCACTGCATTTACCTTGAGCTTAGGACTATCTCTGGGCATGAATAGGCAGAAGAATTTATAATGTTCTGGAGGAGAGGTAAAACAAAAAAGGTGTAACTTTTTATTAAAAATGAAATAAGATTGAAATACTTTTGGGTAGAAACATCATATTTGATAATGAAAATGATAAGAATATATTATAAACCACTAGACCAAGATAAGTGTGACTGAGGTTCAAACAAACACAAAAAGATTCGGGTGAGCTGCAAATATAGGTCAAGGTATAAATCCAAAAGCTTCATTTAACAGGAAACAGCTGGTGGAATGTTTTATTAGCCTGAAGATTAGGGAAAGGTTTTCAATAAGATGAAACATTGGCCAAAAGAGGATGTTTTGGAATTCATGGTTTAGCAGGAACAAATCCAGAAAGGGCCAGTGGGTGAACCCATAAGAAATGGCAATCATAAACTATTAAATTAGCATCTTAAATATGGAAAGTAAGCATCACATGTGTTAAATGTGTTCATTTTTCTTGTCTATACACTAGTAAAATCCAGCTAAAAGTAAAGATCTAGAAAGCCCTGGGAGAGGTTAAATGATGTTATTTTCTTAGGCCTTTAAAAGTTATAAAACACTTTTACATACATTATGTCATATGTTTCTTATGATGTCTCTGAGAATCAAAAATGTTGGATATTATTATCAAAGTGATAAAGATGAGGAATTGAGGCTCAGAAAATATAAGCAATTCTCTACACCAAAGGGCTTTCTACTGACAGTAGCAAGGATGGTATTTGAATCCAAGGCTAGTGACTCAAATACTTTCTCCCATCCCACACTTTTGTAATAAAGGCATTATGGACATATGGGTCTAATCCGAACACGAAGAGCCTCCTGAGAAAACTCATGGAATGATTCAGGGAACTCCTACCCGCTGCCTTGAGGATGCTGGGCTATTTATGGACTAAATTTTTATATGCTTATGAAACTCAGAACTAAATTAGCATGAGCTATGAAGAAAGTTCTATGCAAGCGCCAAAAAGAAGTGTTGAGAACACTTTCTAATCAGATGGGCTGCATGTGTCAGGAGTCTTTGAAGAAAATGTATTTGGTAACTGGCTTTTCAGCTTTATGAATTAAAATATATTTGGAATAATGTCATTTGAAGAGATACTATAATAAACTTTCTTATTTTTAAAATAATGCTTTGCAGTTTTCAAAACATTTATACTACATTTTCCCCCTATTTATTCTGCAAAACTCTCCGCCTGTTTTGACCCCTGGGCAGGTGTTAAGAATATGAATAGGTCAGTCTCTACCCACAAGGAGCTGAGTGAAAGTCCACTAGAAGATCCAGACAAGTGAATGGATGTGACATTCGCAAGTAATCAAGTGTCCTGACACATTTTATTGCAGGGAAATACATGGGTTGACCCAGAGACAATAGTAAAAATATTAGAAATTCATGGAGAGTCAGTCACAATTTTATAACGACATCATTACTGAAACATCTAGTTTTGATGACAGGATGTTAGACAGAAGCAGTTGGAATTCTGAATTCTTCTCCAGTTTTCTGATAGTCATCTGTTTTTCCATTAATATTCCCTCCTCTCTTCCAGTCATGTTGTCCTCTCTCTCACTGTCTCTCGTAAGCCTGATCTCATTCCCCTACAGTGCAATGAGAGTTTGAATATCACAGTCTTTGAAGTAAGGTTTCTGGGGTTCAAATCTGGGCTCTGTTACTTACTGCTTGTGTCACAGTCTACCTATAATCTGTGTCTTAATCTTCTTGCCTAGAAAATGTTTTTCACCTTATTAGGCTGTTGTGAAGATTGAATGAGTTTATAAACATGTAGCAGTTAGTGCCTGGCCCATGCAAGTGCTCTGTTGTTATTAGTTCCCTGTTGCAGCTGTAACAAATTATCACATTCTTAATGACTTAAAACAATACCCACGTATTATCTCTAGATCTAGTTCTCTAGATCAGAACCTTCTGCCAGGTTCTGTGCTTAGGGTCTTACAAAGCAGAAACAAAGGTGTTGGCCAGCCTGGGCTCCTTATCTGGAGCCTCTAAAGAAGGATCTTGCTTGCAGGCTTACTCAGGTGATTGGGCAAAATTCAGCTCTTGTGGTTTTAGGACTGAGGTCGCTGTTTCCTTGACATGTGGGTCCCTCCACTTTTAAGCCATCAATGTCATGTTGAATCCATCTTGTGCTTTGAACCCCTGAGACTTCTGCCTCATCTCTCTATTTTGCCCTCCTCCTATGCGTTTTTATTTGTTTGTTTGTTGTCGTTGTTGTTTTTGAGACAGAGTCTCTCTCTGTCGCCCAGGTTAGAGTGCAGTGGCGTGATCTCGCCTCACTGCAGGCTCCGCCTCCCGGGTTCACGTCATTCTCCTGCCTCAACTTCCTGAGTAGCTGGAACTACAGGCGCCCACCACCACGCCCAGCTAATTTTTTGTATTTTTAGTAGAGATGGGGTTTCACTGTGTTAACCAGGATGGTCTGGATCTCCTGACCTCGTGATCCGCCTGCCTCGGCCTCCCAAAGTGCTGGGATTACAGGCGTGAGCCACCGCTCCTGACCCTTCCTCTGCTTTTAAGGGCTCAGGCTTATGTGATTACAGTGTACCCACTTGGATAAACCAGTCATAAACTATCTTAATTAGTAAGGAGCTCATTAGTAACCTTAATTACATCTGCAAAGTCTCTTTTGCCATGTAATGTCACTTTCACAGGCATAACCTGGGGGTTGGGGAGCAAAAGCTGTGGGAACCAAAATTCTGACTACCACAGGTTGTTCACCATTATTATTGTTATTATCTAAATGAGTGAAGGACTAACAGGGCTAGAGAGTAGAATGTTCTGGACAATTGAGTTTTTTAGTGAATTGGAGGTTATTTCATTGAAAGAGTTGAACTTTACGGGTAAAGGCACTAATGCTATGATAAACAAACTCAAATATTAAACTCGTATCTGATGGCTATATGTAATACTGAGCTCCATATTTGTAAATGTAATGTTCCATCTCTAAATCTTAACACAAATCAGTCAAAACACTTTCAAAACTATTTATAATATTAAGAACATTCTGATTCAAAAATTGAATAAAATTAGTGAGAAGTCTTTATACAAAATTCCACTTGGGGAAAGTTTCACAAATCTGAGAAGTTATAGACCTTTCGAATGTAAATTTTATTCTGAAATATAGACTATGACTGATTTCTGATGAAATAACTAGGAATGATGACATATTATTAAGTAATTAGGCTTCAATATACAGTGAAAGCTTTATACTGTAACTACTAGTATTTCACAGTTAGAATAAAACTAATTTAGATCTTGCTAGAAATTGAAGACAGTTATAATTGATAATGAGAAAGAAAATAAAAAATAAAACAAAATTTAAGTACTTCTGCATGTCTGCAGTACAAAGCTGGATAACTAATTCACATGGATAAACTATTTCTAAATATATTTTCTTCTTTCAGTTGTTGGACTTAAGATATGCAGCTTGTAAGTGTAGATATTCAGATCTTCTGGTCATAGTTAATTCTCCCTATGATATGGTTTGGCTGTGTCCCCACCCAAATCTCATCTTGAATTGTAACTCCCACAATTCCCACGTGTCATAGGAGGGACCCAGTGGGAGGCATTGAATCATGGAGGTGGGTCTTTCTCATGTTGTTCTTGAAATAGTGGATAAGTCTCATGAGATTTGATCATTTTTAAAAGAAGGGTTTCTCTGCAAAAATTCTGTCTCTTTGCCTGCTGCCATCCATATAAGACATGACTTGCTCCTCCTTGCCTTCCACCATGATTGTGAGGCGGCCCCAGCCATGTGGAACTGTTAGTCCATTAAAGCTCTTTCTTTTGTAAATTGCCCGGTCTCAGGTATGTCTTTATCAGAAGTGTGAAAATGGACTAACACAACCAAGCATCTGTTCGTGGTTACATATCTCACTGTGGGGCTAGTTATCTGTATACATGTGTAGTACAAGAGACACCTCATATTTTGTTCTGCATGGTGAATCTGTATACCTGTGCATGCATGTATATATATAAGTGCATTTATTTGCGCACACAGACACACACACACACACAATGATTTACATGATCAACTACATGATTTTGAAATTCTCATTTTTTTTTTTTTAACTTAACTTGCAATCTGCATACTAGTGCCAGCACATCAGCTATCTTTAGAGACATGCCACTGGAAAAGAAATGGATAGAGATAAGTAATGAGTATGTCTAGACCTTATAATGAGTTATACCATAATTTGCAATGTTTTTTCTATTTTGCTCCCATTTCCCATCCCTATATTTTTTCCTATCCATTTTTGGATCTAACTTGTCAAAGTCTCTTTCTATGTATGTTTGCTCATGCAGTTACTACTTTTCTCTCATGTCCCTTACATTAACCAGATTTCGGCACAATTCAACCTTTGCCTGGTGTCATGGAATAGGGAGATTTGGATAAAAAATTCCATCTTCTGCTTGATAAAGACAAAATGACATTTAAACATCCAAGGGTTTATTTATGCAAATATCAAATATCAGTAGTGACTATGAGTCACCATGAAATTTCCCAAATCTCCTTTTAGCTATAGTTAATAATTTACAGGTTGAAGGATACATGCTGGATTATGATCAAATCCTTCAGAAGAGAAGATGATGGGATGATGGCCTTTCATTATTTAGCATCCATTTATGTGATATCACCGAGACTTTTGGCATAGTTTTCATGCCCAAAATGTTTTTAACATCTGCATGACTGTTCCTTTTTCAAGACTAAAGATTCAGTATTCATTAATCTCTCAAACCCCAATTGGCCTTCCAAAGCAGCTGAATGCTTTCTTTGAGCAGTGCACAAAATATAATCTCAAAATAAATCACACGAAGTATAAGGTAATGGTTTTTAGTTCTAGGAAATGCAAGAGTTCCTGGTATGCTTAGGGAGTTAAGTTTAATGTGGTGAAATATTTTATGTGGCTTTGCATTATCTTTCACCTAAATCTGTCATGCAAAAAGCAAGAAAAGTTAAGGATCTCAGCAACAATGGGCAGATTAGATTTAGCAGGGAATGAATTGATGTTCATTTTTATGATGTATCTACCTAAAGCAGGTTTCCAGATTCTGTGTTGTTTAGAAATGCATAATCCAGGATGGCAGGCACATTAGAGTTGCTTTTGGAAAACGAGGATGACATTTATTTGACATAAGAGGTGCTTAATTTCTGTTAGGTAAACCAGATTTGGAAAAAACAGGTTTTTATTTATTCATTTGGGTCATTTATGTTTTTCATTTAGTATTATTATTATTATTACTTTTTCTTTTTTTCTTTTTTTTTCTGAGACAGAGTCTCCCTCTGTCACCCAGGCTGGAGTGCAGTGGCATGATCTCAGCTCACTGCAACATCCGCCTCCCAGGTTCAAGCAATTCTCTGCCTCAGCCTCCTGAGTAGCTGGGATTACAGGCACCTGCCACCAGGCCTGGCTATTTTATTTATTTATTTTTTTTTGTATTTTTAGTAGTGATAGGGTTTCACCATCTCGGTCAGGCTGGTCTTGAACTCCTGACCTCATGATCCACCCTCCTGGGCCTCCCAAAGTGCTGGGATTACAGGCTTGAGCCACTGCACTCAGCCTATTTTGCATTTAATAATAATATTATTTTTTATTGTCTATTGTTTCTGTACCTTTGGTAAGATAATCAAAATGAATGGACCAACTGGACTGCAAGCAAGGAGGCTATGCCCATAAGCATGAAATGAACAGTTTATAAGAGAAATAAGGTATACTGAACCGAACCCAACCCAGAATGCTAATATATATACAAATAGGGTATCAAGATAATTTAGTAAGAGGAATTTTGTTTGGGGTGAAATATAAATGCATTCAAAGTAACTCCATAAAAGGTGGCTTTTTGTTTTGTTTGAAGCTGTGATGAATGACAGTTTATGTTATACTCTTTTCCTTTACAGATATTCATTACTTTGGGTATCTTGAGTCCATATGGGTTTTGTGTCCATTATTAATTTAAAGGGAAATGTAAGCAAATTCTGATGTTCTGTAGGAGTTTGACCAATTTTTTTATTTGGATTTTAATTTTATGTCAAATACTAACAAAAATTAATTTCAACTAGTAGTTTAGAAATTTTCTTATTTTTAATGTGGATTTTCACTACAATGAAATTTATTTGGAAGCATTTGGTCTGCAAAAAGCATGCATAATTTTTATTAATATTTAAATATTTTTTCACTGTATGATGAACAGATTTTTTTTGCGTGTCTTCTGGTGAGGAAAATAAAAACACCTGCTATAAAAAAATTACTATGTTAAGAAAAATCTAAAAGCAATATTCACTTTTTTTTAATATAAGACAGAATCATAAGGATAATACTGAGAAGATCAAGCAAATTTGTTTGAAGCCCTTAATCATTGATTAAAATGAAAAGAGTCAAGGATCAAACCTTCTTATTCAAATATAATCCAACATTTAGCTGGTTATTATCTGGAAAAATTATTTCTAAAATTTGATGGTCATTAAATATTATGCATGACTTAGCATGCTAAAAACTGGTTAACTCTAATTATGTTGAAGTAGAATTTTATGGTTTTTCAGCAAAATGTATCTACAATTAGTCTTAAAGTGAGACATGGGGAAAAATGAAATGGGAAAAATGTGATGGAAAGGCTGAACCTATTTGTCAGGTAGGTACAGGGAGCAAAGAGGTGAGCAAAAACCTCTTAAAAGTTAAGGAAATATTTAAAGCCTCAAAGAAATGATCCAGAAGTGTTATTTTTAAGTATATTATCATTATTCTCAGAGGATGGTTTAGAACTTATAAATAACTTTACAATTAGATAATACAAATCATAAGACATGCACTCTTATAATCCATTGTAAATAGCTGCTTTTAAGGACATGGTTGACTCAAATGCACATTTTCAGTCTCAAGAGCTTGCCAGTGAATGTTTTATCTATTCAGAATGATATGAGAAAGAATTAATAAGTTACAATAGTGAAACTGGCCTGAAAACAGTTGAAAATTTAAATAGTGCCTTTGATTTCTGTTAGGTCCTGATAGCAGAGAAATCGGGAAGCAGAATTCTGACGTTTGTAATTTATCACTGGCATGGTTAAACCACCTCAAAAATGTGCCTTAATTCTTATATTTCTGAATAAGCTGATATAGTTATTCCTGGCTGAATGATGCTCTTTCACTTCTACCCATATTTTTCTTTATTTTTAAATCACAGTTATACATGTACATAGACTAAAAAGTCAAAACTTTTACAAAGGTTCTTATGAAAGACACCTCTTTACTACTCTCCCTAGAGGAAACCACTTCCAGCTAATTATTTTGGTACTTTTCTCTCTGCTGCTGAGTGTTATAGTTGTGATATTATCTCTGAGTTTTCAATGTCAGGTATAATCTGTTGACTTCCCACTGTTGAAAGGTGGTTTTGCTCACCTCATTGTTCCCTACACCTCTGACAAATAGGCTCAGCCTTCCCATCTCTCCACCTTCTTACTAAAGTTATGTGGTAATTTTGATGAGATAAATACTCATTGTTTACATTATTGTTATGACTGTGTAAACACTTGTCACAGCTGACTTGTTTAGTGAACTCTATCACTTTTCTTCTCTGGTACAATGTTTAAGTTTTCTACCAAGTGAAAAACTGTCTGGTTTTGCTTAGTTTTTATGAACATATTACCTTTTCAACCATAAACTCCTTTGCATCAAATATTCTATTAATTTAGTATTCCAGAAGAAGTTCCAGAAGTGAACCCTCTGACCTGCTCCATTCTGGCCTGGTCACCCTCTATGTCTGGTGACTCAGTTGTCATTGTGGGATCTGTCCCCATCGTCCTGGGGACTCCTCCTTTCTTTCTTGTGTTCTTTCCTATTTCCTCTGCATTTTAAAATTTATTTGGGTGGAGCAGAGCCTCTAGGCACGCCTTGAGAAAGGATGGATGGGGGTAAAACTTTGGAGACTGCCTCATGTGAAAATGTCTTTAACTTTTTTTGACCTTATTGAGAATTTGCCTTGGTAAAGAATTCATTTTCCATCAGAAATCTGAAGGCATTTCTTTCTTGGCTTTTGATGCTCCCAGTTTCTGAAGTTGCTGCTGAGAAGAGTCTGAAGCCATTTTGATTCCTGTTCCTTTTTAGGTGAACTATTTTATTTTTCTTTCTGAAATCTTGTTGAATCTTCTCTTAGTCTTCAGTATTCTGAAGTATTGAAATGATATGCTTGAATACAGGTCTATTTGTCTCCATTACCTCAGACATTTAATGTGTCTTTCATCTTGGAATCTTAAGGTCCTTAAATTTTGAAAATTGTTTTTGAACTATTTTATTTATAATTTTCTTCCCCTCTTTTTCAGTTTTCCATTTCTGGAATACTATTTAAAACTGGACCTTCTGGATTGATATTTTCATTTTTCTTGTAACTTTCATTTTTTAAAATTTAAACTTATTTTTGCTACTCTTCTTGTTTGCTGTTATATGAAATCAATGTTTTCTTTGTATTCTTACCTCTGAGGAGGTTTCTAAGAAGGTTTTTATTTCTACTATTTATTGTGTTTATAATTTGAAACAATTTCATATAAATCTGTATTTGTCAGTTTACCAGCTCAAGTGCATCATGTCCTTTGGAGTCAAGTGACCTGGAAGTCATGCCATCTTTTTAACACTTTGTACTATCAGTTTTTGTTTTGTTTTGTTTTGTTTTTTTGTGGAGAGGTGGGGGAGGAGGAGAAGGTTTTAGTGTTATCTTTTATCATATTTTTGCTACCTAGGAGCTCTTTTGGTTCTCTGAATGTTTCTTTTAGCATAACATCCTGTTTTTCTCCCCACAGTTATATCTTTTCTTACGTTTCAATGAGTATTAATAACATTCACATTTGAAAACTTCTCTCCTGTTTGCATGGTCTATTTTCTTCATGTTACTTTTCCAACTTTTCCTACTTTTCATGTTTCAGGCTTTCCTCAGATGTCTTGTAATTCTGGGGGGCCAAGAAAGTTGATTGGAAACCCTGAGGCATGAGTGGGTCTCATCATCTGAGAACATCACATTAGGATGATGCAGTGGAGTCTTTTAGTCTTGTGACCTTTAAATACATTATCTTGAAGTGCTAAGTTTTCTCAGAGATGATGTTTCCAGTCCTCTGCCTAGAGAGTGAAGGCCTAGCTGCTACTTTTCTGGAATCTGGCTAAGGAAGGACAGCTGGAGGTCTTAGTCATCAGTGGACATGCTTAATCCCCCTCTTTTCACCATGTTACCTCTGCCCTTGACTCTGTAGTTCAAAGCCCTCCCTGTTTTATTGCTTAAAGAGAACATGCCTCCAGTATTGTGCAATCATGGGGGAGATGTGCAGTCATTTGGCTGCCTAAATCTGAGGAGACCTTTGATGGATTTGATTGCTTTTAAAAATTCTCTTTGTTTTAGCTCTTTCCTTCTCACACTCAAAATGATATCTGATGCTACCATATGCTTAGTCTTTGGAGGATTCTGTATTATAAATCCAACGAGTTTTCAGCTTTCCTTGTTGTTAGTATAAGATTAAGTTTTCTGGGGTCTGTTAAGTCCTTTGCCAGTTGAACATCTGCTTTCCAGCTTCTAAACTTTCATTGTTGCTTCTTCTTTCCTTCTCCCTGTGTTTGGGGGTTTATGCTTTGGGAAAGAAATCAATTTAATATTATCTTAGTGAAATTTCAGGAGGGACCAAGATTAGATGTGTGTTCAATCTGAGGCAGATTATATTTTCCAAACATAGTCATGACACTATCACTTATCCCTTATGTTCTTTTGGTGAGACTCTGACACTTCTCCCATCAAGAGGTGGGTCCTATTTTCCCTTCTTTTGAATCCTGATGGGCTTTTGACTGTGGCGGAAGTGGTGTTTTATAACTTCTGAGGTTAGGCCATAAAAAGTGATACAGTCTCTGCTGTTCTCTAGGGATACTTGCTCTTGGAATTCAGCCACTACAATGTGGAATATAGTGAGAAAGGTGGACAGTTTTTAAAGCTGTCGTGGAGGAGGGAGACAGAGGATTCCACTTTTTGGAAGCGAGTTGTAGAATCTGTTCTTCAACTCTAGCCTGTAATACATTGGATGCTCAGTTATGGGAACTTATCCCTCAGTTATAGCATTTTAGGAATGGAATCATATAACTTGATTTGCAAAGATCCACTGGATTACAGCCTTTTTATGAATGTCTCATGATGGAAAGTAAAGACCATTTCTATAAGACACCGTTGTGTTTGCTTATCAGTTTGGTGGGAAAACAAAGCAGCACAAGCGCATATTAACACTGAATAATACATTCAGGAACAATAAATTTTTTTTGAGGCATCGGAGATGTCTTAAAGTAATACATAATTAACTGTAGAATCACTTGTTTAGATTCTGCACCTCATTCTGACTATTCTTGTTTCTTCAAAAATATTTATGACTCCCATGTTTCTTTCTAATATCTTTGCTTTAGAACTTCTGACATATTTTAAAACTGAAGCTAGTGTTTTAGATATTCTAAGAGTCCTTGTTTTTAGATCCCTGGAAACCATCTTTCTTGGCAAGAATTTTTATCCATATTCTCCCTCTATTGTAGATGATTTATATGCTCTCCCCAGGGGATTCATGATTTTCTATATAAATTATCCTGCAAAGCCAGGCTCCTGAGAGAAAGAATGATTTCTTCTGCACATGGAAAAAACCCAAGTGCCCATATTTGCTTAAGGTAAATAATCTTTAATATATTTTAGAAGAAGATGCACCATGTTGTGCTGGATCTCATCTTCATTCCCAAAGCACTCAAGTGCTCTCAGAGATTGCTCACCCTGAGCATTAACAATTAAAAAAAATTGACACTCATACCAGCCTCCTGCAGGAAATACAACGGCCTCTTTTCCCCTGCATGCAAAAGAGCTCTGAGACTCTGGGAAAATTGTGCAAGCACTCGATTTACTGTTAAATTCAAGTTTCAAAATTCTATCGTACCCTGATCTGAGCAATACTTCTCAGTGGTTCCTGAGAAGCTTATGTGTCTGGCACTATTGTGTTTGGTTAATAAAACAGGTAAGGATAGCTAAGACTTTAAGGATCATCGTTGGAGGAAAAGTCCTTCCGAACTACTCTTTTTAAATTAAGTTAAGAAACTTAAGAAAGATAAAAACATATATGAACCACAGAGACGCGTTGGCTAAGATAATCTTTTCATCAGCAAAGGATTACTTTTTTAGTGAAGATTTCTCTATTATTCTAAGCAGCAATACTGAAACTTTATGAATGTCTGAGATCTAGAGAGCTCGATAAAACTCAGATTCTTAGGCTACAATACCGGGTTTTCAGATTCAGTAGGCCTGGGATTAAGCCTAGGAATTTGCTTTTCTGACAATTTCCCAGGTGACATTGACACTATTGGTCTAGGGAGCCACATGTTGAGAACCACTGCATTTGGGAACTCTGATACTGAGGGTCACCACTTAATCAATAGTGAAGATATTTTTGGAGGTGTTAATGCTTGCAATAGCAACACAACTTTTCTACTTTGTGATTTAGTTCTGTCGTGGTTTGTATTTTTTCAGTGAAGAGCTGGAGTCTCAGCCTCATACAGCAATTTGCAGTGGAACTCACCTTCATCTTACAAAAAGCAGAAGAGGTTCAGTGATTCAAACAGTAATTTATATTATGTATCATCATGATGCACAAGTTGACATTCCAGGAAGTACACAAATCTTGGGATTGATTGTCAAATTCAATACCTTACATCACTAGGTACTGAATTTCTCTATAGTAGTTGACTATTTTGAAAAACGTGTACTAAATGTGATTATTGGCCTATGAATCCAGGTATGTGTGAAATACCACTTTTCTTATTTCATGTAAATAATCCTAGGTCCATCTCTGGGTCCTCTGTTTCTGGGGAGTGGTAGAACAATCATTCTCAATAATTTTTAGGTGCTTCTACCCTCCAGGCTTGGGCACAGGCGTCTATGTTCTTAATATCTCTCTGGACATTGGTCATAATTAACCACCTAAATGTCTATGAGGGAACTCTATTGCCTTCCTACCCCTCTTGGCTTAATAATTTTGGTGATTAAACAAATATTTATTGAGTGCCTATTATGTGCCAGGCAACAATTAGTTTTTGGAAATTACATTTCATTACATGATATTTGATAGACATTAAAGAAAACCACAGCAAATACGCATACTGTGAAACATAATCAAATGAACACCCCTGGAGATTTCGCAAGTTAAGAGTTAGAACTTATCAACACTGTTGGATGTATCTGTGTGTTTCCTCCACTTGCCTCCCCGACTCACCATAAATATTGTGTTTGCCATTCCCTTGTGTCATAGTTTGCTTTCTGTTGCTTATAACAGAATACCTGAAACAGTGATTTATAAAGAAAAAAATTTTTTCAGTTACGATTTTAGTTGCTTTTATTAAGGTATAGTCAAAATACAATAACTGAATGTATTTAAATTGTACAACTTGATGAGTTTAGACTCTTAAAGCATTTTGGTATATATTTGGAGCAGCTAAAACTTTTTTAAAAAAATATAGATTTAGGGGTACATTGAAGGTTTATTATATGAGCAATAAATTTGATATATTGATATATCGATATATCATATATCTATATATATTGATGTATTGTGTAATACTGGAGTTTGGGCTTGCAGTGAACCCATCACCCAAATAGTGAACATAGTACCCAATAGGTAGTTTTTCAATCCTTTCTCCCTCTCCCATCCTTCCTACATTTAAGTTGAAAGTGTCTATCCTTTCATCTTTATGTCCATGTATACCCATTGACTAGCTCCTACTAATAAGTGAATACATGCAGTGTTTGATTTTTCTGTTTCTGAGTTATTTCATGTAGGATACTGGCCTTTTGCTGCATCCATGTTGGTGTGAAGGACAAGCTTTTATTCTTTTTTATGGCTGTATAAGATTTCATTATTCTCATAGGTGTATATATATCACATTTTCTTTACCCAGTCCATTGTTGATAGACACTTAGATTGATTCCATGACTTTGCTATTGTGAATAGTGCTGCAATAAACAAACAAGTGCAGGTGTCTTTTTGATAAAGTGATTTCTTTTCCCTTGGGTAGATACCTAGTAGTGGGATTGCTGGTTTGAATGGTAGTTCTATTTTTAGTTCTTTGAGAAATCTCCATATTGTTTTCCATAGGTATTGAACTAATATGCATTTCCACCAGCAGTATATAGGTGTTCTATTTACTCTGCATACTTGCCAGCATCTGTCACTTTTTGACTTTTTATTAATAGCCATTCTGGCTGGTGTGAGATGGTATCTCATTGTGGTTTTAATTTGCATTTCTCTGATGATGAGTGATGTTGAGCATTTTTTCATACATTTTTTGGCTACTTGTATGTCTTCTTTTGAGAGGTGTCTGTTCATGTCATTTGCCTGCTTTTCAGCAGTGCTGTTTTATTCTTGTTGATTTGTTAAATTCCTTGTAGATTCTTAATATTAGTCCTTTGTTAGATGCATAACTTGAAAATATCTTCTTCCACTCTGTAGGTTGTCTGTTTACTCTATTGATTTTTTACTAAACTCTTTAGTTTAATTAAGTCCCATTTATCTATTTTTGTTTTCATTGCATTTGCTTTTGAGGTTTTATTTGTAAATTCAAGGACAATGTTCAGAAGAATAATTTCCAGGTTTTCTGGTAGGATTTTTATAGTTTAGGTCTTATATTTAAATATTTAATCTATCTTGAGTTAATTTTTTGTATATGGTCCCGTACCTCCCACCATACCCCCAAATTAACTCAGATAGATTTGAGATTCCTCAAGAGGAATCCCCTCTTCTGGATATTGCTATCTAGTTTTCCCAAAACCATTTATTTAATCCTTTTGCCATTGTCAATTTTTGTCAACTTTGTTGAAAATCAGTTGATGGTAGGTATGTGGCTTTATTTCTGTGTTCTCTATTGTGTTTCATTGATCTATGTGTCTATTTTTGTACCAGTATCATGTTGTTTTGGTTACTATAGTTTGAAGTTGGGTGATATGTTGCCTCTGGTTTTCTTCTTTTTGCTTAGGGTTGCTTTGACTATTCACGCTCTTTTCGGTTCGGTATAAATTAAAAAAAATTTTTTTTTCTAATGCTATGATAAACAGTGTTGGTAATCTGACAGGTATTGTGTTGAATCTGTAGATTGCTTTGGGCCATATAGTCATTTTAAGAATATTGAGGCCGGGCACAGTGGCTCACGCCTGTAATCCCAGCACTTTGCGGGGCTGAGGCAGGCAGATCATTTGAGGTCAGGAGTTCGAGATGAGCCTGATCAACATGGTGAAACCCCATCTCTACTAAAAATACAACAAATTAGCCAGCCGTGTCTATAGTCCCAGCTACTTGGGAGGCTGAGGCAGGAGAATTGCTTGAACCTGGGAGGCAGACATTGCAGTGAGCTGAGACCACACCACTGCACTCCAGCCTGGGTGACAGAGCAAGACTCCATCTCAAGAAAAAAAAAAAAAAAAAAAAGAATATTGAGAATATTCCCGTCCTGGAGCATGGGACGTTTTCCCATTTGTTTGTGTCAGTTTCTTTCATCAGTGTTTTGTAGTTCTCTTTCAGAGGCTTTTCACCTTTTTGATTAAATGTATTCCTAAGTATTTTTTTTTATGTGTGGTATTTGTAAATTGGATTGAATTCTTGATTTGGTTTTCAGCTTAAGCATTGTTGGTGTATAGAAAAGCAACTGGTTTTTCTGTATTAATTTTGTATTCTGAAATTTTACTGATGTTGTTTATCAGGTCTGGGAGTATTTTAGAGGATCTTTAGAGTTCTCTAGGTATAGGACCATGTGGCATATAATTTGACTCCTTCATTTCTCATTAGAATGATATTCATTTGTTTGTTTATTTATTTATTTATTCATTTATTTATTTTGTCTTGCCCGATTGTCCTGGCTAGGGCTTCCAGTACTGTGTTGAATTAGAGTGGTGAAAGTGGACTTCCTTATCTCGCTCCAGTTTTTAGGAGAAATACTTTCAACTTTAGCCTGTTCAATACGATGCTTACTGTGAGTTTGTCAAAATAATAATAATTATTTGAGGTATGTTCCTTTGATGCCTAGTTTGCTGAAGGTTTTTTATTATGAAGGGATGTAGATTTTATTGAAGGCTTTTTCTGTGTACATGGAGATGATCATACTTTTTTGTTTTTAATTCTGTTTATGTGGTGAATCATACTTATTGATTCGTGTCTGCTGAATCATCCATGCATTCCAGGAATAAAGCTCACTTCGTCATGATGAGTTATATTTTTGATATGCTGTTGGATTCACTTTGATAGTATATGTTGAAGATTTTTGTGTCTATGTGCATCAGGGATATTGGCCTTTAGTTTTCTTTTTTGTTGTATCATTATCAGATTTTGTTGATATCTGTTTTGTGGAATGAGTTAGGGAGGAATCCCTCCTTGATTTTTTGGGAATAGTTTCCATTAGATTGATACCACTCTTTGTATGTCTGGTAAGATTTGGCTGTAAATCCATCGGGTCCAGGATTTTTTTGTTTGGTAGATTTTTTATTACTTATTCAATTTTATAATTTGCTCTTGGACTATTCCGGATTTCAGCTTCTTCCTGGTCCAATCTTGGGAGGATGTACATTTCTGAGAATTTATCCATTTTCTCTAGGTTTTTTGGTTTGTGTACATAGACATGTTCATAGTTGTCTCTGAGGATCTTTTGTATTTCTGTGGTATAAGTTGTAATGTTACCTTTGTCATTTCTGATTGTGTTTGAATATTCTCTCTTTTTTTATTGGCTATTATAGCTAATGGTTTGTCAATTTTATTTATCCTGTCAAAGAAAGAACCAACTTTCATTTCATTACTCCTTTGTATGATTTCTTTTGGTCTCAATTTCCTTTAGTTCTGTTCTGATCTTTGTTATTTCTTTTCTATTGGTAGCTTGGGGTTTCATTTGTACTCATTTTTCTAGCTCCTTTAGGTGTGATAGAAGGTTCTTAATTTGAGATGTTTTTTGATGTAGGTATTTAGTGCTATAAACTTTCCTCTTAACACTGCTTTTACTGTATCCCAGAGTTTTTGTTATGTTGTGTCTCTATTTTCAATTGTTTCATTTTTTTTTTTTTTTATTTCTGTCTTAGTTTTTTGTTTACCCAAAAGTCAGCCAGGGGCAAATTGTTTAGTTTCTATGTATGCGTGTGATTTTTGGAGTTCTTCTTGGTGTTGATTTCTAATTTTATTCCACTGTGGTCTGAGAAGATGTTTGATGTAGTTTTGATTTCTTCGAATTTATTCAGACTTCCTTTACAACCAAGCATATGGCCAATTTTAGAGAAGGTTCCACGTGCAGAGAGAAAAATGTTTATTTTGCAGTTATTGGGTGGAGTGTTCTACAGATGTCTACTAGGTCCATTTGGTCAAGAGTCCAACTTTAGTACAGAGTTTCTTTGTTAGTTTTCTGCCCCAATCATCTGTCTAGTGCTGTCAGTGAAGTGTTGAAGTTGAAGTCCTCAACTATTATTGTGTGGCTGTCTATCTCTTTTTTTTAGGTCTAGTAGTACTTATCTTTTAAGTCTGAATGCTCTGATGTTGGATGCATATATTTCTATTTCTAGGATGGTTAAATCTTGTTGTGTTGAACCCTTTATCATTGTATAATACCCTCTTTATCTTTGAAAATAATATTTTTTTTCTTAATGTTATGGAGGCTGGGAAGTCGAGTTGAGGGACTGCATTTGGTGAAGGTCATCTCGCTGGTGGGGACCCTGCAGAGTCCTGAGGTAGGCATCTCATGGCAAGGGGTCTGCATATGGTAACTTAGGTCTCTCTTCCTTTTCTTAAAAAGCTACCAGTCCCATTTCTCTGATTACTCATTAATCCACGAATGAATTAGTTAATTAGTTCATTCATGAAAGCTGACTCCTCATGACACAAATACCTCCTTTTAAAATTATTATTATTTTTTTTAACAGAGTCTCACTCTGTCACCCAGGCTGGAGGACAGTGGAGTGATCTTGGCTCACTGCAACCTCTGCCTCCCATGTTCACGAGATTCTCATGCCTCAGCCTCCCGATTAACTGGAACTACAGGCACCCACCACCACACCCAGCTAATTTTTTTGTAATTTTAGTAGAGGTGGAGTTTCCCCATGTCATCCTGGCTGGTCTTGAAACCTTGAGCTCAGGCAATCTTCCCGCCTCAGCCTCCCAAAATGCTAGGATTACAGGCCTGAGTCACCACCCAGACAAAATTACCTCTTAAAGTCCCCATCTCTCACTTCTGCCACTTTGGGAATTAAGTTTAATTATGAGTTTTTGAGGGGACAAATATTCATGAATTTTGGAGGAGACAAATATAACCATAATACTTTCCTCTTTAAAAATTGTTTTATCACCTGTGTTGCCATATGAAATGTTTTTTTATTCTATTTTTATAGTTGTATTATTTTCCTTTGTGTAAATATATAAAAACTTACTTGTCTATTTTCCTGTTGGTGGATTTTTAGGTAGGGCTGTTATGAATAAGGTTCTTATGGACATCTTGTATATCTCTCTGTGTTTTCACTTGTAGATTCTCTCCAGGATTTTTTTTTTTTTAAGTTGAATGGGCAATACATTTGTGCTGTACAGTAGAAGGTGAAATTGTAATATCCTTCTCATATCATTTTTTTTTTCTTAACTCTAAAAGATTTTATAAAGCATGCTATAGAAGACAAGTTTCACTAAATGTACTTTCAAAATGTGTCCCATGGTCAGATAACATTGATAAGTACTCTATTCTATATACTTCCTTTGGGAAGCTACAATAAATTTATCATATCAATGCCTCTGAGAAGTCCTGTAATATAGAAAATATCTACTTTATTGAACTGAGTGTTTCTCATGCTTTTTAATCATAAAATCCTTTTTGTTCATCACATTCACTAATATTCCATTGAACATATTTTGACATGCACTGATATATTGCATCAACACTGTATCTGTCTTTGTGTTGTGTCTTTTTGATACATCAGTGAAATTTGCTGTGTCACCTGTGTCCTAGAATAGGCAGGAAATATCCATGAAACAGTAGAAAATTATAGGAGAAATATAAATTCTTACCTAAAATCAAGAATTCTGTCTTAATATATAATAATGGTGGTTGACTGTAATGCACTACTTTGTCCTAGCCCTATTCCCACTTTGTAGCAGGATGACCAATTCTCATTCTAGGAACATGGAGGAACTTTGAAAATAGTCTAGAGACAATCCTTGTCCAATGTCCTGCCTGAGTTTGAAAATAAACCCTGGCCTACTTATCCCTAGGAGAAAAAATATCAAGACTTGTTCAGTGATCCCGGCTTATCTATCAATCTGCAATGCCAGAGACTAGTATGTTTCCTAGATCTAGATATGTACTCTTAGGGCCATGTTCCTGATTACATTAAGACTTCAGCCTTCTAGAAAAAGTCACAGTTGCTCTACTCTCACTGGCACAGATAGTAACTGTTCTATACTGTACTGTCTCCTACTCAAAATCTTTTAATTCATATCTACTTCCTCTTCCACTTAGTTTTTGGATTCTCCTCTATTTTAACTCATCAGATTTTTGCCTTATTTTTATGGTATGTCCAACATTGAGTCATTGTTTCAACATTTCCTTAGAATTTGTCCCTAGGGATTTTCTTTTCAACTTCTTGCAAGCTGTTTAATAGCACTTGCGGAAGTGATACCTCATCTCTGAATTTCTTGGAGCTGAAAATTTTAAGATGCTACAAACTATCTCATGCTCAACTTCCAAAGTACACTTAGCTAAGGAATTGAGTACCAAGTTTTAGGATTTCTTTGTCTTCTTTCTACCCTTACAGTCCCTAGTAACTGTTAAGAGTATAAAATCCTACATTTCATCCAACTGGCTAAGGCCTGTTTTCTTACTGTATCTAATTTGCCAGACTTAGGATCTGTTCTGATTCTCCCCTTTCTTACATTTTGTGGATTTTCCAGAACGACCCTTTTCTCTCTATCCTGTGGTACATACTGCAGTGTTCCACAGCAGCTTCCAGTGTATTTTTGAAAACATATATAAGGCTTCAATTTCATTGTCTTACAAATCAGTGTGGTAGGCTATTTTAGGTGATACAAATGGTTTCCACAGTTTCTAGTCTTTGCCTATAAGTTTGTGAAACATATTCTCTTGAGTGAGTTTTCTCTGTGAATCGATATTACTATACTATACCAATCTATAGACCACTGAATCTTCAAATACAGCATGGATGTAGTGGTTTGGTCAGAGACACATATGTTTGAAGTACATTTTGTACCCTTCAGAACATGCTGCAAGTCTCTCTTCCTGATGATGTTGGCAGTATTCATGTAGGCAGACATTTCTCATAACTATGCCCAATATGGATGGATTTTCACTGCTACTTTTTAGTTCCTTCTGAATCTGATGAGGTCCTCTTGTCCTTTCCCCACCAATTATTCACAATTCTACCTCATTCTTAATTTAACTTCCATTCTAACCATTCTAGTTGGGTAATTTTGTCATTCCCTTCATCCTGAAATCTAAATGCAGTCATTCTGAACCTCTTGCTCTTTCCACCTATGAACTTAAAGAAACCTATAGCCAACCTTTCCACCTATTTCTTTATCTGATAAGATGAGTAGTTCTCCTTCATCCAAGTAGAATTCATCCTTTTGGTCCTTACACTCCTTCCTCCTAGGGACTTGTCCTGCCAGTCACTACCTCTCTCTACTGCACTTTCTAGGCATTCAGGTCAAGATGTGTCTTAGTCAGTTCAGGCTCTTATTACAAAACACCTTAAACTGTGTAATTTACAAACAATAGAAATTTATTTTTCATCATTCTAGAGACTGGGAGGTCCAACATCAAGGTACCAGCAGATTTGGTGTCTGGTGAAGGCCCATTCCTCATAGGTAGTGCTTTCTTTCCATCCTCACCTGGTGGAAGGGGCAAACAATCTACCTTCAGCCTCCTTTATAATGTTACCCATCCTGTTCATGAGGGCAGTTGCAGAGCTCTTGTGACCTCCCAAAGACTTTACCTCTTAATACCACCATATTGGGGATTCAGTCTCAACACAAGAATTTTGAGGGGATGCAAACACTCACGCTATAACAAGGCTTAAATGCAACTTCATCAGAAAAGTCTTCCCTGTTTGTAAAACTAGAGTAGTCCAGCTGGCACTCGCTTTACATCACCCTATTTTATTGGTCTTTTTTTTTTATGGCACATATCATCATCTAGTATATCTTTTGTGTTATCTGTTGATTCTGTCTTTTTTGATGTCCTTGGGACCTTGTCTATCTTGTTTATTCGCAAAGTCTCAATGCCTAGAATAATGCTTGGAACACAGTATAAGTTCAGCAAATATTGATAAATAAAAGACTAGGTGCATTCTTTAATTTTCCTGACAGTTAATTTTTACTGACTCTTTTTTCTAGCTTATAAATATGTACATTACTTTCCCATTTTAGAAACAGCAAAAGTAAACAAAAGGAGAAAAAAAAAAAAACCTTTCCTTAATCCTTATTGCAATTGTCTAATCCAGGGATTGGCACTTTATGACTTTGACCAGCAGGCCACCTGTTCTTACAAGTAAAGTCGTGGGAAGACCTATGAACATTCATGTATATATTGTCTATGGCCACTTGTTGCTCTACAATATAACAGTTGTGTAATTGCCACAGAGACCATAGGCCCATAATCCTAAAATATTTACTATTTGACTTTTTCTGAAAATGTTTGTTGACCTCTGGATCTATGCAGTTTCTTGCATTCTTTCAAATGTCATTTCTTCTTTATCTTCCTTTAACTGGATTCCATCTTCAGTGCTACACTATAACTGCTTTCTCTAAAGTTAAAAATGATGCCCTAGTTACAAAATATAATATGCTCTTTTGTCTTTATATTTTTGGACTACTATTCCTCATCTGACTTGGGATTCTCAAATCCTCTTAAAATTCTCTCTCTTTGGCTTTCCCAATACTCACTGTTTTCCCTTCTCACACTTCCTTAACTATATCTTTTCTGTTCTTAAAGAGAACTTCTTCTCTGGCATATTCTTATTTATTACTATTATTATTTTGAGACAGGATCTGTCTTTTTAACCCAGGCTGGAGTGCAGTGACACAAACATGGCTCACTGCAGCCTCCACCTCCCGGGCTAAAGTGATCTCACCTCAGCCTTCTGAATAATTGGGACTACAGGTATATGCCACCATGCTTGGATAATTTTTGTGTTTTTTGTAAAGACAGGGCTTTACCCTGTTGCCCAGGCTGGCCTTGAACTCCTGAGCTCAAACCATCCACCCACCTTGGCCTCCCAAAATGCTGGGATTACAGGTATGAGCCACTGTGCCTAGCCTCGCCTCTTCTTAAGAATTTGTATATAACCTCAGGGTTCTGTCCTAAGCCAAAAGTCCCCAATCTACATATGTCTCCTATGTAAACTCAGTCCATCTGAATGGTTTCAATCCCCCTAATCAAGTTTAGTACCCATCATGTCTCCACTTGATCTTTGCTGCAGCCTCCTGACTGGTCCTCTTATATTTAGCCTTACTCCATCAAAGCAACCACAATGTTAATTTAAGTTAGTGGTTCCCAAACTTTTCTGCACATCAGATCCACTTGGAGGGCTGTTAAAATACAAACTGCTGGGCTCTACTCCTGGAGTTTGGACTTAGTACATCTCATGTGGGACTGAGAATTTGCATTTATTTGTTCTTGGGTGATGCTGATGTTGCTTTTATAGACTTCATGATGAAATACAGTGATTTAAAAAGAAGTTTGACTTGCCCACTTTTTTCTTAAGACTATGCAGTGATTTTTCCATAATCTACAGGATTACATATAAGTTATTACATCACATAATACCCTCCAAGATCTTACTCTTTGTCTCCTACCAGAATTCTCTCTTTCATTCTTTGACTCCCGTTTGACTCCCTTATGACCCTAGACTGCAAATTGCAACATGTGTCCCTCATTGATTACACACCTCTTTGCTCTTGCTTATGCCTATAATTTGTGTGCCCTCTCTATCCACCTTTCCCCTCTTTGCCCTTTAATGAGGTATCTCAAGTGCTGTTCTACTTTCCAAGCTTCCACAATAGCCAGGGCACATTTCTCTCACTACATACTTTCTCTGTCCATTCTCTATCCACAATAATGTTTTACTGACAGTTATTTGTATTTATTTTGCGCCTTCTAAACTGTGAGCCCCTAGCAGAGTGCATAGATTCTATGACTCTTTTCACTCAATTTCTCTCTTTTTGTCTTTCTCATATTACAAAATGAAGGCTCACTTTAAGTTATCGATTTAGAAATGTATTTCTCACTGAGGGTGAGAGCACAGAGAAATTACTGCTCCCATACATTACTGATCACACTGTAAATTGACCCCATACTTTCAGAAAGCAATTTGGCAAACTCCTTATAAAAAAAAAATCTTTCATCTTCTTGGACTAATCATTTCACTTCTGGGAATATGGTCTAAGAAAATAATTCAGAATATGCACAGAGACGCATGTCACACATTGCTTATAATAGCAGAACAATTGGAAACACTAAATGCTCAACATTAGGCAGTGATTAAGACGCACGTAAATGCTGAAATATTGCGTATTTAAATGATGATTTTAAAGCTTATATGGTAAACATAAAATTATATTTTGTTTCAAAGTAAAGTAAAAAATAAGGGCACCAAATATTAATATAAATGTTAATTCTAATTATAACCTTTAAAGAAAAAGACTGAAAGGAAATGCACTTAATTTCTAAGTTGAGAAATGCATGATATAACTTTATAATGTGGTTACATGTTAAAATAAACAAAAATAAAACTTATTTTAAGCATCTATGCTATTTAATGTTATGTAGCTGTCTTTAAAATTACAAGGAGGAGTCAGTCATGGTTACACAGGCAATGCTTAGTTGAGCCTTCAATAAATAGCTATTCTTGTATCTGTTCCTTTCTAAATCACCACAGGATACAATTTTAGGAACTCAAAAATATTAAGAATCTTGACATTGAATAATACTTTGACACCTAAGTTGCATGCAACAGTCAAGGGTAAGATGACTTTTGTAAGAAGAGGAAGTTCAATATAACATGAAGATACCAAGTTACAAACCAAAGCATGGATTAAGGAAAACATTATGGTATAGATTAGGGGTTAATGTGGAGTCAGTATGCTATGGTTGTTACAGTTCTCATTTTAAAACCACACTCTAGATTAGAATCCAATTTTGCCTCTTACCAATTAGGTGACTTTGTGCAAGTTTTTAACTTCTTGGAGTCTGTTTTCTCATCTGTGATACAAGGATAGAAGGTTTGCCTCTGGGAGGCACTACTAATTGCCTACCCACTGCCATCCTAATGCTCTCTTGACTTGCCTCCCCCCACACACTGCATATGCTTGGTCTTGCTTTTACACACATATACATGCATGTGCTCTCAAAATCTGCCTCTAATTCTAGAGGCTCCACATATCAGTTCCTTTCTCAACCTCTCTTCAGTCAGATCAGGGTCATAAGACCCAGGCCTGGTCACTTGGATCCAGGGAAATACTGCTGAACTCCTCCTGGGAAAGGTTCTTTCTTCATTAAAATATATTCATGGACAAAAAGGCCATCTTTCCTTAGTATGTTCATTCTCAAGTGTGATGTCCGAAATTGCTTTAGTCCTCTGACCTTGAGGAGAGGCATCACTGACCTCCAGAGTATAGTAGAGCAGAAAGATGGACAGTCTGCATCCTTGATTACATCACCACCTGGAAGACTTTCTTTACGTGATATAGTACAGATGCTTATCATTTAAGTCAGTTTGAATTAGCTATTCTAGCACTTGCACTTAAAACCACCGTAATATTTTGTGTTAAATGAGAAAATAGGTGAAGTGCTTAACAAGGAAGTGGAGCATAGTGATCAAGAGTAGAGGCATTGGGGCCAGACTTGAGTTTTAATCTGGTGCTTGCAATGTAACGATGCACAAACTACTTAAACTCTGCAATGTCATATATTGGGAGGACAGAAAAAGTTGATTTTGTTTGTTTGTTTGTTTGTTTTGTTTTGAAACAGAGTTTCACTCTTGTTACCTAGGCTGGAGTGCAATGGTGCAATCTCGGCTCTCTGCAACCTCCGCCTCCCAGGTTCAAGCGATTCTCATGTCTCAGCCTCCCAAGTAGCTGAGATTACAGGCAGGAACCACCACGCCCGGCTAGTTTGTATTTTTAGTAGAGTCAGGGTTTCTCCATGTTGGTCAGGCTGGTCTCGAACTCCTGACCTCAGGTGATCTGCCCACCTTGGCCTCCCAAAGTGCTGGGATTACAGGTGTGAGGCATGGCACCAAGCCAAGAAAAAGTTTTCATCTCACAACTTAATAGGTACAAGTCATGGTATGAAGATAACAATACAAGGAAATATGTCAGAGGATGACTGGGCAATGTAGTTGGCAGCTTTAGATGAGGTGATCAACTGTTGTCTGAAACCTAAATGATGAGAAAGGCCATACCTGTGGTTTTCTGGTGGGGGTGGGGGTGGAAGAGTAATAATTTGGGGAAACTGTTGAAAAGTCTGAAGGTAGGAGCTAATTTGGCATAATCCAACCAACCACTCAACCAACCAACCAACCAACCAACAAAAATCAGAAAGAAGATTGAAATGCCTGAAGCGTCACTAAGAAAGAGGGAAATAGTTTTCATTGAAGTTGGTGCAGTGGATGAGGGCCAGGTCATACAAATCCTAGGTAGTGTGGAAAGAACTTTAAATTTTTCTCTAAGAACAATTAGAAAGCTTTGGTATCTTATTCAAGCAATAAATGAATAATCATGTGTAAGGTGATGAGTACTTACCATATTGATACTGTTTGAATATTTTACATGAATTATTCATTTAATATTTATAACAAACTTTTGAGGAAACTGAGGTAAACGTATATTGAGTAATTTTCCCAAACCTATACAGCTAAATGTGAGAGAGCCAGAATTTGAAGCTGGGAAGTCTAGCTTCATAATTCTTGCTTACTCCATTAAGCTTACCGATTCCTTTTTATGACTGTGTGAATATAACATGCTAAGGAAGGTGATGAAATAGAATTTGTTTCTTCTCCTCAAAGCTAAGCACAACCTTATCTCACCTGTAATTTAATTCAATTTAGTCTAACAATAACTTATTGATGTCTTACTCAGTGCATGATACTGGCTAAAGTTCTGGGGTATGGAAATGAAGTTACCGCTTTTCTCTTGAACTCACAGTTTAGCAAAAGGAGACAAGTGAATACGTAAATATATTTAATATAGTAAGTCTCTCTGATACTTAATATGAGCGCTCACTAATACCCAGTCATCCTCTTTTTTGAAGGCACACTTGCATTAAGCTAGATAATGTGACTAATTTCGCCTATAGATTCTCAGCAAGTCATTTTTGAGTCATTAAAAACCCCTGCACAAGTCTTCACTTTCTTCTGTCCTCCTGAGGTGATTAAGGAAGCCTCATGTTTCCATAGCAGAGACACAACTTGGAAGCAGCCTTGTGGACCAATGAAGTCATTTCATAGAGAACAGCTCTGGGAAGGTGCCAGACCTATCTGAATTTTCTACAAGCAAGAAATAAGCTTTGCTGGATTAAATTGTTAAAATTTTAGGCTTTAGTTGTTGCCACAGGAAGACATAGACTCTACTGTGTTTTCTGCTATAAATGAAGTATATGTGAAGCACTCTGAGACACAAGAGAAAAAAAGGAAATTAATTCTCAATGATAAAATGTGGATGTTTCCACGGAAGTGCTGACATTTTAATTATGTATAAAAGATGAGGAAGACTTCAACAGTTAGAAAGATTAGTAGATGGACTTGAAGAGTGACCAGAAAGGGTATCGGGGGAAAATGTATTAAGTGAATAAACAGCATTATGTGAAAGTAAAAATAAAATACATTTGAAAGACAGAAAACGAGGCCAGGTAGCTGAAATACCTGATAATTACTAGTAAAGTGATAGACAGATATGAGGCTAATGGTAGAGAGATTTGAATAAAGAGAGAGATTAGGGGCCACTTGGGTTCTGATAAACCTAAAGTTCTTGAACTTGAGTTTGTACAATCTGGGAGGGCTGTTAGAAGCTTTTGATAGAGATGTGTGCTGACAGCCACAAATAAACATGTATTGAATAGAACATAGTCATGATGATGTAGTCCCTGGCCTGTGTTGGTTGCAAACTATGATAGGAGATATTAGATTTTTTGGAAATCATTTGTTTAGGTGGCATTAAGTGTAAATTCCATAAGATAAAACACTTTTAGAGAAACCAAGGTAACTGACAGTGGAAGTTACATTTTCTCTGGGTCTTCAGTGTTCACAAGGTCGTTAAGACTTGAAGTGGGAAGTGAGGAGGAAAAGGTAGAGGGGAAGGCCTCATGTAAGGTAAGAGTTGGACTCTGTTATAGCCTGCAGTCTGTGCTCAGGAAAAACAACTCAGGCAGCAATATGACCATTGACTCTAGCATTATCCGGGTGTGAAAATGTGAAGAGCCCAATTGGAACAGTAGTAGCAGGCATAACTTGTGTTGGATTAAATGGGTCAAGAGACTTCGCCAAGGTGCCTAGCTTAGACAGGTAAACAAAAGATGCATATCATTAGTCGAAAGGGAGAAGGTAAGAGAGGTAGAACAATGAGGAGACATAAAGCACCAGCTGCTTCACCTCAGCCTAAGTCTGTAGGAGACGTAGTGGAGCCAGCTGAGTGAGAAAACAGCACTGCTTCTTACCATAATACTCAGGTGTGTATTGAATCCTCTGTGAACACATGAAGAATTTTTATTTTATGCATTTATTCTTAATTTTTATGGATACACATGAAGGATCTTAAGACAAAAATGAGTCCTCTGGAAAACAGTACTGGTGTTCTCAAGAGGGAAAAGGAAAAGCAATGGGAAGAGAGTTATTTATTTGATAATATTTACAAATTCCTATGGGTACAAATCTCATTATTATGGACTAAACATTTTTTCAAGTATATGTAGATGTTGATATTGTAGATAAAATATAAATCATTAAAAAATGATACTGGATACTTAGTAATTTCTTATCATTATAATTCCTTAATCACCGTATAATAGAAATACAACTGTTACCACCAGCAGGGTCTGCAAAGCTTTTGATATTAAAAAGAAAACCCTGGCCGGGCACAGTGGCTCATGCCTCTAATCCCAGCAATTTGGGAGGCTGAGGCTGGCAGATCACCTGAAGTCAGGAGTTTGAGATCAGCTTGACCAATATGGTGAAACCTCATCTCTACTAAAAATACAAAAATTAGCCAGGCATGGTGGCAGGCACCTGGAATCCCAGCTACTTGGGCGGCTAAGGCAGGAGAATCACTTGAACCTGGGAGGCAGAGGGTGCAGTGAGCCAAGATTGCACCACTGCACTCCAGCCTGGGGGACAGAGAGAGAAAATCCTATCCTTGGAAAGCCTGAGAATCTGTGCTGTATTTTCTGGAGAATTACTTATATCACTGGCATATTAAATTACATATCTGAAGGAACCTGAAATTAATAAAATAGAAATTCATTCTTTTACTTTGAATGTAAAGCAAAAGGATCAGAGGTGGATGGTTTTCATTTGATATAGTTGATAATATAAAGTTTGCACATCCGGACAGGAAAAATGTTACCAGGAGTTCTGAAGAAGCTCCTAGAACAACATCAAATCTTAGTCATCAGTTCTAGCAATTTTTAAGGATTCCAATGTTTTGTATGTAAGTGTGTGGGGGTGGAGTTAAAAGGATTAGGACAGATGTACACGTGCTGCCATGGGCTTCTCAGCCTGAAACTCTTGGGGAAACCAGCAAGTTTGCCAGCCGTTCACCTTATTTTCAGACAAGTTTTTCATTTGAAACCTGTGGATTCTATGCTTCATTGTTCTTGTGAAAGCGTCTCACAAATAATGGTGAAAATTGTTACTTTTTCCCTATATGGGACTTTGATTCTTTATGAGAAATTAGTTTACTGAAAATATAGAATGACTTTGCTGAAAGCATTTTGTTCAAGTCAAGTACCAGAAGGTGATGCCCTTTACTGTTATTTCAGTGAAAAGTCAAGGAGGGTTTAAGTAAATGTTTTCCTAATAAGTTGTATGGGGAATATGCAACTCTACTCAGTGGAAAAATCTAAAAAGCAATTAGCAAAGGCACTGTTTGTTATGAACGACATTTTCCTGGAAGTCCGTTGTTACTATCAGCATGAAAGTTTTCCTACTACTTGTCCCCCTCTCTTTTGACTTGGAAATCAGTTAACACCAAGTAGCTTCTGATTTCATTTTGCAAAGCTTTCTTTGTTAACATCTCCAGATATTATATAAGGCTTTCCGTTGGCATCGAAATTTAATTAAGTATTGTGAGTTTGCCTTCACTTTGACTATGATTATTTGAATTTCAACTGCCTTTAGGGAGAAAAATACGGAAGTATATTACTCACCACTTCACATCTGTTGCAGTTTAAAAGACTCAGTTGCCAAGAATTGTATGAAGCATCACTTAGTAATGATTCAGGAAATGATTAGTCAATGCATCTTATGCTTAAAGTGAAGGGCACCCTCTGTTGTCCATCTTGCTATGATAGGGCCTTGATATTTTCGAAGATACAGAATCAAGCTATAAATTTGCAATTTCTTCTTAGCTGAATATTGATAAATACATAGTGATAAATGACACACATAAGACAATCTTTCAATATTTTAGTTAAAATGTTCAAGAATAGAGACAGGATCCCCCCCAAATAGACCCTGATACTGATAATGAAACAACAGCAAAATGGATTCATTTTCTTCTTCCACCAATTAACTAAGATTTGATTTCCATAGTCATTTGATATCTCTGTGTGTCAATCTTCTCCTTTAGAAAATGAAGATGTTAATAAGTACACAATGTACGTTGCAAATATTTTATTTTTGCTGTTGTGATTTAAATTTGAAGTGCGAATGAAGTTTCCAGCTTTTTTGTGTGTGTCTTGTAATTTTATGATGAAATTATTATTGCAATTACACTGTGAAAAGGCCAGGGAACTGATGACTATCTTGTGCATTTAAGTCTTTGGCTGAAAACTAATACTTCAAGAAGTTGCTTCTCTAAACTTTGTCCTTATATGACTCCCAATATTTTATTACCTCTTCTAAACATCTCTCACTTCTCTAAATGTTGTGATGGATATTTATTATTATTTATCCATGCTTTGATTCTTGATTTCTAATGGTCAGACCTCTTCTTTTTTTCTTAAAAAATTGAATAACACTTGAATGTTTATTTTTGTTTTCCTAAACCTTCAGCATCATATTTTCAGTTCCTATGCTGTTCCATTTGTGTAACACAGGGTGTCAAAGTCAAACTCGTCATCTTTATCCAAAATCTACCTTAGATTTGAAAGTTTTAGCAAGACCACACAATGGTAATCTGTTTTTTCTTTGGTGGGAATATAATATTTGGTTTACTCATTGCAGTTCTGTTGGTCATCATTTCTAGATCTTTTCAATGGACAGAGCTAAGGTTTTCAGAGTTGATCTTTTTCAGTAGACAGAGCTAATGCATTTTGTGTGTGTGTGTCTGTGTGTGCATGCACATGTGTACATATATAAAAATATACACATATATGCATATTTTATATTTAATAAGTGCATATAAAAGATAAAATACCTCATAAACTCACACTGGTACTTCCTATACAAATTTTGGAGTACCAAGGTTTTACTTAATTTGTTTTACATTACATCTGTATCTCTTCTCTTTCACATCAAGCAACTCGGTTCTCAAGGACACAGGGGATAATATAATTAGAATTTCTGAAAATTTCTCATTTCCTTTATCCCACATCACCTGCATAATTGTCTCAGGATAACAATTCTATTACCACCAATATTATTTAGAAAAAACAATTTTTTTGTTGCTCTCCCCACTCTCATCTTTTTTTAAAAAAATAATTGTCTTACATTGTCCTATATCTACATATAATATTAAACATTATAATCTCTCCATTTTAGCTCTCTTTTAGTATTAATTTTACAAGTAATTGTGTATTTAGTGTTCACCACTAGTTTTTATGTCAATGTTTCTCTAGTCATCTTGGTTTTGTGAAGTTTGCTCTCTGGTAAGTTTCTCAAGAAGGCCTCATGGAAACAGTATTTTTAGAGTTCTTGAATGTTGATAACTTCCAAATTTGCCTTTTCTTCCTTTTTTTCCTAACCACTAGACCACCAGGAATGCTTTTTCTTCTTGAAAGTCCCTTTGCTAGATATGAAATCTTTGTCCTACATTTTTACTCTTGATTATCTTAATTGTATTAATCCATTTACATCTGGCATAAAGTGTTGCTGTGGAAAAATGCAGTGATTACCCACTTTTCTTTCCTTCTAAGTCTCTTGTCCAAAAGAGCTTGCCTTTTTTAATCTCAAAAAATTTTTAAAATATGTCTTGAAATTGGTCATTCTGGGTTGTCATAAGTTGGATAAAAGCATATAAAATATGGTTTTTTGATATGTAATTTTGAATCTTTTTTATTTCAGGGTTATTATAGGATTTAGCATTTTTTCCTCTTGCACTGATTTTCTTATTCACTGTCTCCTATTATGGATATGTTTAGTCATCTTTGCTTGTCTTCAATATTTGTCACTTTTTGGTTCTTTTTATAGCTTTCTTTTTGGCCGGGCGCGGTGGTTCAAGCCTGTAATCCCAGCACTTTGGGAGGCCGAGACGGGCGGATCACGAGGTCAGCAGATCGAGACCACCCTGGCTAACCCGGTGAAACCCCGTCTCTACTAAAAAATACAAAAAACTAGCCGGGCAAGGTGGCGGGCGCCTGTAGTCGCAGCTACTCAGGAGGCTGAGGCAGGAGAATGGCGTAAACTCGGGAGGCGGAGCTTGCAGTGAGCTGAGATCCGGCCACTGCATTCCAGCCTGGGCGACAGAGCGAGACTCCATCTCAAAAAAAAAAAAAAAAAAAAAAGAAAATTTTTCTTTTTCACCTTTAGTTTCTCTTAAACCTTTATTATTATGTTTATTTTCTTTCATGCTTCTAGTAATATATACTTCATTTCTGAAATTTTTTATTCCTAATTTTTTCCTGAGTACTTTTCCTCATTTCCAAGTTTATATAATTCTTAATGTATTTACTTCTTTAAAATCTTGTATCATTTTCTTAATTTTTTAAGGTTGCTTTGAAATAGTAGGTGACAGTTGATATATTTTGTGGACTCATCTTTCTATTATGCATTTATTGTCTATAGGCAGGTTATTTTGCTCATTGTTCTCCTTTCTTCTTATAACTTGTATGAGATTTGACATTGAAATTTTTCTGTTGCTTATTTGTATGTATTTTTTTGAATTTTTAGAAGATGTGGCTCACGACATATAACTTCATATATTTCTCTCTTTTGTCTTTTTTTCTAAAAGTGCTAAAAATATGCTGTCATACTTTCTGAGATTCGTGGGTCTATTCTTTTCCTATACTTATTTTTATCCTATGAAGAACTTTTCTTTCTTAATCTTTATTCTCCAAGCCCTGCTCAAATTTGATTCTCTTCCACATTTTTCCTCAAGTTGGGCCTATATTGGTTGAGTTTTGGATGACTGACATCAAGAGATGACATGATATAGTCTGTCCCAGTCCCTTCAGACATTACTGTGGGACTCTTGCAGTCACTTGTTGTTAGACTGGACAAAATCCTTGTAGTTCCAACAATCATTTTTAAATTTGTCAACCATGCTTTCCAGTGAGTATCAGTTGGCTGTTGTGTTAGTCAAGGCTCTCCAGAGAAATAGAACCAATAGGATGTGTTCATGTGTGCACAACTCTCTCTCTCTCTCAACATCTATCTTTGTTTATTTTAAGGTATTAACTGATGTGATTGTGTCGCTGACAAGTATTAGATCTGCAGGGCACACTGGGAAACTGGAAAGTTTTGCAAAAGTCAATGTTGAAGTCTTGAGTCCAAAGGCTGGAAATTGAGGCAGAACTTCTATGTGCAGTCTGGAGGTAGAATTCCTTCCTTTTTGGAAGAGCTCCATCTTCTTTTCTTACAGCCTCTGACTGATCGGATGAAGCCAACTTGCATTATGAAGTGTAATCTGCTTTACTCAAAATCTACTGCTTTAAATGTTAATCACATTTAAAATCATGCCTTCCCAGCAACATCTAAGCCAGTGCACAATGATCTGACCCAAGTTAACACAAAAAATCAACCAAGATTGCTATTGAGAAATGTTCTTGTTCCCAAGTCTGTCAGACTCCCTGGTGCTTTCCTTTACTTCCTCCCAGCCAGGAGGGGATGCTTCACAGTTCTTGTGGTTGTCAGTCATTTATTTCTACCTACTTGTATTTTGAAATTCATGAGGATAATGTGTCACCTACTTTTGTTGTATGTGTTTTTTGTGTGTTTTGGGTTTTGATATTTAGTTGTTCTATCAGTTTTTACAAGGATATTTATGAAGATTTAGCCACTTTGTTACTGGCATTTTCTCAGAATTATTCTTGTTTTTGAAAAAATTTTGCTGAAGTTTCCTTTTTTATTTTTTTCCTTGAAATTTAATTCTTATATGAACTTGTCAACTTCACAATCTCTTCAACTTTAGAAGAGGGCACCTTTAAGATATAAATTGATATGCAAGTACAGATTTTGGAGTTACCAAAATATGAATTTATAACTGAATTTATATTATAAAAGTGTTTGGAAGTAGCAAAATGGAAAGAACAGTGAAATGTTCTTTCACTGGGGAAATGTACATTGTCATTATCAGTTCTTTCACTGGAGAGATGTACATTGTCATTGTGAATCTAAAATATTAAATAATACCTTCATAATTAAGCTAATATATAGACTGAGTGGAATTATTAATATGTACATAAGAAAAATTTAATAAATATTAGCTACTATTGACATGGTGATCATTTTGATGAAGATTATGATTTTGTTTATTTATTTAAATGGACAAGGAAAAATATATGTACTTACCATGTACAACATGATGTTTTAAAGCAATGACTCAACAATGGGGATGTATTCTGAGAAATGTATCAGGTAATTTTGTTGTTGTGTTAATATCATAAAGCATATTTACACAAACCTAGATGATATAGCTTACTAATTTCTTGGGTCATATACTGTAGCATTTCTCAGAACATATATGTAGTCCTTGTATCTGCTGTTGATCTCTACCAAAACATCATTATGTGGCCTATGACTATATATATGCATTTTGGAATAACTAAATCTAGTTAATTAATACATGCATTACCTCACATTTTTGTGCTGAAAACACCTTAGATCCACTCTCAGAAATTGTCAAGAATACAATGTATTATTAACTATGCTATTATTTTAGTGGATAGTTAAGAGATTCAAGTGGATCTCTTGAATTTATTCCTCTTATCTGACATTTTGTATTCTTTGACCAACGTCTTCCAAACCCTTTCTCCCCTTAACCACTCCAGTCCCCATTCTACTCTCTACTTCTATGAGATCAACTTTTTAAAGTTCCATATATGAGTGAGATCATGTGATGTTTGTCTCTTTGTGCTTGTCTTATTTCAATTAATATAGTGTCCTTTGCTTCATCCATGTTGTAAATGACAGGATTTTCTTCTTTTTTTATGACTGAATACTATTCCATTGTATGTGTGTACTGTATTTTCTTCATTCATACATTGATGGACACTTAAGTTGATTCCATATCTTGGCTATTGTGAATAGTGCTATCAAGATGGGATGCAGCTGTCTCTTCAACATACTGATTTCATTTTCTGTAGCTATATATCCAGTAATGGGATTGGTGGATCATATGATAGTTTTATTTTTAATTTTTTGAGGAACTTCCATACTGTATTTCATAATGGCTATACTGATTTTCATTCCCAACCACCATATACGAGGGTTCCCTTTTCTCCACATTCTTACTAACATTCATAATCTTTTGCCATTTTGATAAATAACCATTCTAACAGCTATGAGGTGATATTTGGTAATTTTAATTTGCATTTCCTTGATGATTAGTGATGTTGAGAATCTTTTAATATACTGTTGGTCTGCATACCTAATATTCCTGTAGGTCTTCTTTTGAGAAATGTATATTTTGCCCATTTTTCAATTGTGTTATTTGTTTCTTGCTATTGAGTTATTTGAGCTCTTATATATTTTGGATATTATCCTCTTATAAGATATATAGTTTGCAAATATTTTATTTCATTCTGTAGGTTGTCTCTTCATCTGTTTCATCTGTTTTCATTTACATGAAATATCATTTTACATATCATCATTTTCAGTCTATGTGTGTCCTTACAGATAAACTTAGTATTTTGTAGGCAGCATGTAGTTGTGTCTTGTGTTTTGATCAGTTCAGCCACTGTATCTATGTATTTTGATGGAAGAATTTGATCCAATCACATCCCAGGTACCCGTTAATAGATAAGAATTTGCTATTGCCATTTTGTCAATTTCCTTTGTTCCTTTCTTCCTCTCTTGCTATCTTCCTTTCTGACTAAGTGATTTTTCCCTTGTGATATGTTTTTATTCTTTGTCTTTTACTTTTTGTGTATCTTTTATAGGTTGTTGCTTCATGGTTACCAAGTGGCTTGCAAAAAACATTTAATAGTTATAACAGGTTACTTTAAGTTAATAACAACTTTGATCACACACACACAAAATTTCATACGTTTACTCCATTCCTTCCCCTAAATTTTGAGTTTTTGATATCACATTGTTTTATAGTGGATATTCCTTAACACATTATGGTAGTTATTTTTTAATAGTTTAGTTTTTTAGCCTTCATAATAAATATATCCATATTTTATACATCACCATTAAAGTATTAATGTATTTTGAATTTGACTTTGTCTTTATTCTTACCTTAAATACTTTAAGGTACTTACTATTACTATGACAGGTGCAACACTGTGGCAGGCCAGAAGCTTTGGGCAGATGCAGCAGGGCATGGATCTGGGGCATGACAGAAGCTCAGAACCATGGAGGGCTACTTGTCATTCAAGGCTGTCAGAAGCCCAGGGCCACTGAAGTCAGCCTAGTGTTGGTACAAGGCGTAGATGAAGTCCACCACACAAGCCTGAAGTGTGGAGCTATGTTGTCCCACTGATGCCAGAGCAAGTCTAGAGGCTTAGTCCTGGTTACCAGCCTGGAATATGGGGCTCTGGAGGTCTGCATGATGCTGACTTTTACTGTAACAGGCCCAGTGTTGGAGTCAAGTCAAAGTCCTGTGCTCACTTCTCTCTCTTTTCCCCATGTGGATAGTATCTTTCATCATGCTGTGCTCCCTGGGGTTGTGAAAGGGTAATGTGTGGGTAATGTAAAACTAACCTTCTTACCCTGTTTAATGCATCTTTTAAAAATCATTGCACTAGAACTAGGTACTGTGATTTCTTACCTGGTTTTCTTAGCTCTTGTGGAGGTATTTTTGTGTGTGAGTAGTTTTTATAATTGATCTTTCATGAGAAAGATGACATGAGAAAGAGACATGATTGCCAAAGAGTCCTATTCTGCCATCTTTCCCCATCCTAACAGCCTATCTTTATCTTAAGCCAGGGAGGCAAGCCTGAATCTTTTCCCCCTTTCTTTCTTGATCATTCTTTCTTTTGTTCTGGGAGGCTTACACAGAGCCCAGAGAACGTCCATATGCATAATTTCAGAAAGAAACAAACTAGGTGATTTTAAGGATTTCTTCCATCTTTGAAAGTGTAGTGTTTTAAACTGTTAAAAATTTTAAAGTAAAAAAAAAAACTTAAAAGCTTTTCTTAAAAATATTGAAACAAGGATATAAAATTAAATATATTTTAGCTTTTTCTTTTGACCCACAATTTTAACAGTCTCACCATCAATGCCTTAGCTTTCTCGTTAGAACCATTTGACTATTTCTCAGAATTATAATGCAGACATACACTTGTAGGCAGGAGATAAGCCATAATAAATAGTTATAGATATACAGATATGTACACTCAGGCAAAAAAGTTTTCTCCAATTTCTTCAAATGAGCCAGTAAATTTTGAAAACTTTAGAGATCTGTAAGAAACAGTGAGAAGCTCATCAAATGTTTATCTTAAACCATTTGTGCCAGTGATTTTATCTTGTTTAGACCAACTTCACTTTACTTTCTATACCTAGGAAATAATATATATTTTATTTTCTATACCTTGTAAAACATTTACATATTTATTAAAGATGCTAAATTAAAAAAATAAAGTTTGTTTATTCAATGGGTTTCGTTTGCAGATATTTCTACTAGGAGAGTGCAACCATTTTAAAATTGTTAGCTGCATAATGTTTCTCCTCTACTTGTCAGTTTTCAATCAGTAGAGGGTTTGAGAAGGATGCACATGGAACAATGAAAGGAGACCAGGTTTACCAGTCAGATCAGCTAAGTCTTCCAGGGAAAGTACTGGAGACAGATAGTCTTGTATCACATTGGGCAGATTCAAGAACATCCTATCCTCAATTTCTACAAATGTGTCTCATTCCCTGGGGAAAAATGTTGAGTTATTTATTGATCATAATTACACCTGTTAGTCTATAAGTTTAACCTTTAATCTATATCTGCCTTAATTACTCCTGTTTTGCCTTTAGGAAGCACTAAAACATTTTTAATGGCTGCTTTTAAAAAAGGCATTTGTAAAGGAAACAGATGATCAGAAGATAGAGTGATAACATAAGCACAAGCTATTAATTTCTTAAATCACTGATTGACATTAGCCAGTTCTTATATAGTATCCGAAAGAAAGTGCATATAAATGTCTGTAATATATATATATATTTTTTCTGTTGAGGGGAATGGAGTCTCACTCTGTCACTCAGGCTGTAGTGCAGTGGCACAATCTCGGCTCACTGCAACCTCTGCCTCCTGGGTTCAAGTGATTCTCCTACCTCAGCCTCTTGAGTAGCTGGGATTACAGGCATGCAATAATTCAGTTTTATGCAGAAGTACACATTCATTTTTTATATAAGAATATTTTCAATTATTGGAATTAACTTCTATGTGTTCAGGTGCAACTGAAAAGGCCATTGGCAAGTGACAGAGTATAATATACCAAATATCATCCAAAAATAGATATTTTATTAATTTATAAATGTTTTTCTACTATAGAAATACTCAGACAAGTTTAATGAGATAAAATTTTCTACTTAAAGCTCATTAAGTATAGACTTTGCTAACTCATTTCCACCTGCAACAACCAATACTAAAATACTATTGTGAAAATATAGCGTATTTCCCTTCAGCAATTCATTGTTTAGATTTACTTCAGAATTATATGTCTCAAAAAGCATAATTATATAGGCTGGGCATGGTGGCTCATGCTTGTGATCCTAGCACTTTGGGAGGCCAAGGTGAGTGGATAACTTGAGGTCAGGAGTTCGAAAACAGCCTGGCCAACATGGTGAAACCCCATCTCTACTGAAAATTTAAAAAATTAGCCAACCGTGATGGCAGGCACCTGTGATCCCAACTACTTGAGAGGCAGAGGCAGGAGAATTGCTTGAACGTGGGAGGCAGAGGTTGCAGTGAGCCAAGATCACATCATTGCACTCTGGCCTAGGCAACAGAGTGAGACTGTCTCAAAAAAAAAAAAAAAAAAAAAAAAAAAAAAATTTAATTATATAGATAGTTACATAGTTTTACTACATAGACATTAAAATAAGAAGGTGCCTCAGTTACTCAGCATGTAAATATAAAAGAAGATTTAATTTGAAACCATTGACCTCATATAAATTCTCCAGTAGTTTAAACAAGAATGAAATGTAGATATTCAGCACTAAAATACTTTTTTTCC